>NW_027397079.1:22258861-22526479 GCF_003265705.2 Callorhinus ursinus
GAAGAAGAAGAAGGAGGAAGAAAGAAAAGAGGAAGAAAGAAGAAGAAGAAAGAAGAAGAAGCATATAAAAAATTAAAAATTTTAAAATTTAAAAATTAAACCAAAGAAAGCCTGGTCCTATTTCCACCAGAACTGAAGCTGATGCTTTGGAGTACTCTGTCAGTAGACTTGTTATGTGCAGAGGGCCTGTGTTGGTCTGAGGGAGAGGCCCACTGTGCTGGCTCACAGTCAGACCTGCCCTTGTAAAGATGTCCCTGCCATGCGCAGGGGGGCAGGGTTTGGTGTAAGTGACTCCATGTTTCTCTCTGAAGTCTGACTGTTCTGATGGGCAGGGAGGGGGGTTTTGTGGAAGATGGTGTTAGTCTGCCATCTCATCCCCAGGGGAGGAGAACTCTCAGCTGCTGCTATTCAGGAGGCCCTCACAGAAAAGCAATCTCTTCTCCTGTGTCCTAGGCTTTTGTCAGATCCCTGCACTTAACCTGTCTGTGTCTGGCCATTGGCACATCCAGAGCCACATCTCTGGCCTATGGCTGGGATTCAAAGCTCCAAATCTTAAAGCGCCCAGCAAGGCAGGGTGTAACCTGCTCCATTTTCCCAGAGTAGAGCCTCGAGGTGCACCGGCATGGTTCTGCCCCAGAAAATCAGTCTCACTGTGTGCTCTTGGTGGCCAGAGACTATTCTGATGCACAGGGAAAAGCTGCAACAAGGTTATCTGCCCTCTGCGCATACCTCTGTCCCCTGCTACTCAATGGCTCCTCGCAGGTACTTTGTCTTTGGAAAGGCAAAATACCCTCTTCCAAATGTGTACTCCAGCAAGGGGAGTAATCTCTCCCAGTGCCACCAAGGGGATCCCCTCACTGAGGCGTATTATACAGACTGTACATGCTGCTCTCTCTCCTGCTTTCCTGCTCTTTACCCGACTGCTTGGCAAAAAAAAAGGTTCCCTCCCCTCGGCAGCACCATGGATTTTTCTCTCCCCCAGTTCACAGCTCTGAACCTCACATCTGCCATGTTCTCTCCCTCCAGTTGTGCAGATTGTTTTCTTAGTCCTCAGATTGATTTCCTTGTTATTCAAAATGATTTGATGTTGATCTAGCTGTGTTTCAGGGATGAGGCAAGCTCAGGGTCCCCCTACCACTCCAACATCTTAACTCCTCCCTCTGTCTGGAACTCTACTCTTGATTCTGACCAAATAAAAAAGTTAAATTGTGAGAATGAAGTATCAGGCAGGTAGCCATCAGTGGCTTACCATTTTCTTCTGATAGTCTGTCTTTTACAGACACTAATGAGTTGATCTGCTATTTGCAGCATCGGGAGCAGAAAACAGTTAAGAAAATCCCATAGATTCTGGACCTTTAAACAAACTGTAATTGATCCAGTTAGTTTAATTGATCTTTTCTCAGTCTCATACTTACTGAGAGAGAAGGATTAGTACCTGTAAATAGCAATACTTCCTAGGTTTATAAACTGGAAGGGTGAATGGCTACTCATCCAGAAGCATAGGTGTCATTTGACGTGGCTTCAACTTCAAGTAATGAGTATCTAATTCATATGAACATTTGAATTATCTCTTTCTGGAAAAAGTCTGTAGATAGGGCACACTCCAGGTACACTACATCGAAATTCTGGTTGTCTTGGTTATGATTCTCTTAGTTTGACCTATTTCCATTGCTTAGCTTTAATGCCAGGTTGGTAGAAGTATATTCAGTTTTAGCAGTTCCAGAAATCACATACAGAAATGTCCATGTCCTGAAAACATAGGACTCACTGTTCTTTGTGTCTCTTATGCAGAGGTGAGGAGTGTTTCTGAGGAGCTCTTTTATAGCAAGCTTTCCTCATTCCCTGTTAGCTAGGTCTGAGTTATTTGACCTCTCCTAAATTATTCACTGTAAAGGGAAATGATAGTTCATTTGGCACTGATGAATATTGAAAATAGAAGCATTGTTACCATTATAGAATATCATCGTGTAGGGTAATAGCACATGTAGAAAAAAGTCTCAAACTTTTTAGAAGTGGTATTAATAAATAAAAGCTTTGCCTTTTCAAAAGTAACATAATTCCTAATGACTTGCTTCTACTTTCCAGTTTGGGACCTTAAAAACAAACTTCTTTCACATATAATTTCCTTCAAGTTTTGTCTGATAAAATTTCTATAGCCCTCATACCCTTTTGCTTTATAATTGTTTTTATAAACATAAATCTTGATAATTTATCTTTTCCTTTAAATTGGTAAACTAAAAAACTGTTTTTGAACTTCCAGTATTTTAAAAATTGCTTCTTACAGGGGCACCTGGGTGGCTTAGTCAGTGAAGTGTTTGGCTCTTAATTTCGGCTTAAGTCCTGATCTCAGGGTCATGAGATGGAGTCCCATGTCAGGCTCTGAACTCAGCATGGAATATGCTTGAGATTCTCTCTCTCCCTCTGCCTCTTCTCCCCTCCCCAGCCTCCCCCCCACACCTTCCACCCCACCCCACCTCCCTGCTCATGTGTACTCACACGCTCTAAAAAAATAAATAAATATTTTTTAAAAAATTGCTTCTCACGTTATTTGAGGAATAAAACTTGCCTTGTTTAATCAAATTTCTTAGATTATTTTATGCATTTTTAAATTGTTTAGAATAACTTATTGTGATTTAATATGCATAGTCTTTTATAATATAATTTTGAAGTTCCACATAATTTTTGAGATGTAATTGAAATACATTAATTTCAGATATAACATAATGATTCAATATTTGTATTTATTATGCAGTGATCACCACAGTATGTCTAGCTAACATCTCCATACACATAGTTACAGAGTTTTTTGTTCATTTGATGAGAAATTTTAAGATTTTCTTAGCAGCTTTCAAATATGCAATACAGTCTTAATAACTGTAGTCAACATGCTGTACATTACATCCCCGTGACTTATTTATTCCATAACAGGAAGTTTGTACTTTGATTCCATTCACCTGTTTCATCTACCCCCAAAATCCCTGCCTCTGGCAACCACTGATCTGTTCTCTGTATCTGTGAGCTTTGTTTTATTGCACACATAACTAGTGGGATCATACAGTATTTGTCTTCTTTCTCTGACTTATTTCACTTAGTATTATGTTGTACACCTGAAACTAAAATAATGGCCTCTTACGGTTCATCTATATTGTCACGAATGGCAAAATTTCCTTCTTTATGGTTCAGTAATATTCCATTATACATATATACCATACTTTTTTAATCCATTCACCTGTCAGTGGGCACTTAAGTTGTTTTCATATCTTGGCTATTGTAGATAATGCCACAATGAACATGGTGTTCATGCATCTTTTTGCGTGTTTTTGTTTTCTTCAAATAAATACCCAGAAGTGGAATTGCTGGATCATATGGTAATTCTATTTTTAAATTTTTTAGGAAACTCCACAATGTTTTCCATAGTGCCTGCAGTAATTTATGTTCCCCCCAATTGCACAAAAGGGGTCCTTTTTCTCCACATCCTCACCAACGCTTGTTATTTCTTTTTGATCATAGCTATTCTGACAGGTGTAAGGTGGTATCTCACTGTGTTTTTGATTTGAATTGCCCTGATGATTAGTGTTGTTGAGCTTCTTTTCATATGTATCTTGGCCATTTGTATGTCTTCTTTGGGAAAATGTTAAGAGCCTGTGTGCATTTTTAAAATCCTAGTGTTTGGTTTTTTGCTATTGAGTTATGTGAGTTCTTTGTATATTCTACATATTAGCTTTTTATCAAATATATTATTTGAAAATATTCTCTGCCATTCAGCAGGTTACCATTTCATTTTGTTGATTGCTTTCTTCGCTGTATTGAAGTTTATAGTTTGATGTAGTCTCACTTATTTTTGCTTTTGTTGCTTTTGCTTTTGGTGTCAAATCTAAAAAATCATTGCCGGAGACCAGTGTCAAGTTGCTTACTGCCTGTCTTTTCTTCTAGGAATTTTGTGGTTTCTGGTCCTACATTCAAGCCTTAAAGCTATTTTGAATTAGTGGTGCAGTTTCATTCTTTTGCATGTGGCTGTCCAATCTTTCCAACATTTATTCAAGAGACAGTCCTTTCCTCATTGTATATTCTTGGCTCCTTTGTGATAAATTAGTTAACCATATATGCATAGTTTATTTCTAGGCTCTCTCTTCTATTCCACTGATGTATGTGTCCATTTTTATGCCAGTATCATACTGTTTTGATTACTATGGCATATAATATAGTTTGAAATCAGTGAGCATAGTGTTCATTCTTCTTTCTCAAGATTGCTTTGGCTACTCGAGGTCTTTTATAGTCCGATAAAAATGTTAGGATTTTTTGATCTACATTGAAAAAATACCATTGGAATTTTGGTAGGGATTGCATTGACTCTGTAGATTGCTTTTGATAGTATAAACGTTTTGACAATGTTTAATTATTCCAGTCTGTGAGCATGGAATATCTTTCCACTTATTTGTGTCTTCTTCAGTTTCTTTCATTGATGTCTGGTAGTTTTAGTGTCCAGATCTTTCACCTCCTTGTTTAAATTTCTTCCTGTTATTTTATTCTTTTGGAAGCAATTATAAATGGAGTGTTTTTTTTTATTTGACTTTCTGATAGTTTATTATTAGTGTACAGAAGTGCAACAGATTTCTGTATATTGATTTTGTCCTATTGATCCTGCAAATTTACTAAATTTCTTATCAGTTCTAACAGTTTTTATGGTTTTCTATATAAAATACTATGCCATCTGAAAGGAGTGATGGTTTTACTTCTATCTAAGTTGGATGACTTTTATTTATTTATTTATTTATTTATTTATGCCTAATTGCTCTGTATAGGAATTCCAATACTATGTTGAATAAAAATGGTGAGAGTAGACATTCTTATCCTGTTCCTAATTTTGGAGGAGAGGTTTTCAGCTTTTCACCATTGACTAAACTGTTAGATGTGGGCTTGGCATATATGATCCTTATTATGTTGAAGTACATTCTCTCTATACCCACTTTTTTGATAGTTTTTATCATAAAAGAATGTTCAATTTTGTCAAATGCTTTTTCTGCATCTATTGAGATGATCATATTATTTTTATCCTTCATTTTGTTAAGAGAGTGTATCACATTCATTGATTTACAGATGTTAAAAACCATCCTTGTTTCCCTGGAATAAATCCCACTTGATCATAGTATATGATCCTTTAAATGTATTGTTGAATTCAATTTGCTACTATTTTGTTGAGAATTTTTGCATGTATGTTCATCAGGGATATTGACCTATAATTTTCTTGTCTTATCTCTTTTCTTTCCTTTTCTCTTTTCTTCTTTCTTTCTTTCTTTCTTCCTTTCTCTTTCTTTTCTTTTCTTTTCTTTTTCTTTTGGCATCTTTGTATGATTTTGGTTTGGAAGTGTTCCCTGATCTTCTCTTTTTTGGAAATCTTCAGAAGGCCTGGTATCAATTTTTCCTTGAATGTTTGGTAGAATTTACCAGGGAAGCTGCCTGGTTCTGGACTTTTATTTCTATGGAGGTGGTTGATCACTAATTCAATGTCCATACTAACAATTATTCTGTTTAGATTTTTTAATTTCTTTATGATTTGGTCCTGGTAGGTTGTATGTTTCTAGGAATTTATCCATTTCTTTTTGGTTGCCCACCTTCTTAGCTTATAATTGTTCTTAGTAGTCTGTTTTTGATCCTTTAAAGTTCTGTGATATCATTTGTAACATCTCCTCTTTCATTTCTGATTTTATTTAGTTGAGGGCCCTTTTTGGGGCCGGGGCATGTCTAGCTTAGTGTTTGTCAGTTTTGTTTATCTTTTCAAAGAATCAGCTCTTGGTTTTATTGTTCTTTTCTGCTCTCTTTCTTATCTCTATTTATTTCTGCTCTAGTCTTTGTTGTTTACATCTTTCTACCATTTGGGGGTTTATCTGTTCTTTTTCTAGTTCCTTGAGATGTAAAGTTAGTTTATTTGAATTTTTCTAAGTTTCTTGAGGACCTATCCTGGAGAATGTTCCATGTGCACTTGAGAAGACTGTATGTTATTTTGACTTTGCATGGAATGTTCTGTATATATCTGTTAACTTCATCTGGTTTAATGTCATTTAGGGTTGATGTTTTCTTTTGTTTTTCTTTGGGATATTAAAGTTCCCTACTATTATTGTATTGCTCTTTGTCCCTTTATGAAATCCCACATAATTTGATGGCCTCTTTCCTGTATTTCTTTAGTACTCTTCCTTTAGAGAGATCACTGGCACTGTAGAGTGCCAGTTTTTCCTGTTTAATAAATCTAAAAGTTGAAGCAGCTTGAATCCTGATTCATTTCTTATATCTAGGAAATGAAAGCTAGGTCATAAGATTTAGTTTTGCCTAAGTTTATAAAAGATAAGATAGAAAGAGCTTTTCAGTAGTGCTATGCAAATTTTGTGCTATGGATTGAATTTTTATGATCCCCCTCCCCCCCACAAACACACAAATTCGTATGCCGAAGCTATTCCAAAATGTCATGGGATCTGGAGGTGGGGCCTTTGTAGTTACAGAATTAATGAGGCCATGAGGCAATAAATTTTTGTTGTTTAGGACCCCCACCTCCTCCATCTATGGCATTTTGTTCTAGCAGCCTGGACTAAGACACTGGTCTACAGACAGTGCTATACTATGTTGTTTGTTACTAGCATGTAATAAGATAAATGCTGAACTTAGAGTATTTAGTTTGCTACATTTATTGAACAGACTATAGATCCATTGATAGATTGTAGGCCTCACAAGGCCCAATGACAGTCAAGAGAGCTGCATCCTCCATAGTATATAATGTTTTAAAGCTAGTTTGTCAGTTGTAATTCAAAAGTACATAAAGTTCAGAACCTACTTATTTCAACAAAAGATAATTGAAATTTAAGTACAACTTTATAGGATAAAATATTTGAGCTAGCTACTGGTGAATAATTGAAAATGAATTTTAGAGTATAGAATCACTTGCTTTACTTTAGATAAACATTAAAGATGAATATGCTTAGCTTGCCAAAACTGCCGTAAAATCTTCTTTTACTCCTGTTTGCATATCTTAACAAGACTGCTTTTATGTTCTGAGTATTATTAAAATAGTTTAGATATACATTTTATCCTAAATAACCACATTTAATAAGCCAACAAGGAAGAGACAAAACCATTTGCCACATTAACAATTTTATTGATAGATAAAAGTGCCAAGTGTGGTTATAGATTGTGGAACAAAAGGAGTTATAACATTTATAGATTTTATAATTCTTTTTTCCTATATTTTATTTCCCTATGATCTGATATATTTTATTAAATTTACATCTTTTACTCTGTGTGTCTTTATTTCATTGTTCTAGTTATTCATTTTTGATGTTAATAGAATACTGATGTATAACAGGTTAGGAAGAAAACAACTCTGATCCTTTATCTCAAAATATTTTGAGAAGCACTGCCCTAAGGAACAGGTTATACCTATTCTAATTTTATATGGGTTTGGTATGTATTAAAGATGTAGATACCTATTAAAGAAAATTCAGCTTTAAAGTTAAACAAAAAATAGTTGTATAGTTGTATCTGCAAAGATCTCTAGAAAAAAATTACTCATCCCTGTCCAGAAAATACTAATTGTGAGCCCCAGTATCCCAAATTTTTCTGTGTAAATCTGCTGGGTGTAAGGAGAGGCAAATGAGCACGTTAATAATGACATAATAGAAATGTGGATGAATTTAAGGGCACTGATATAGAGAATATGCATATGAGGAGGGTAAGCAAGCCTGTAGTCAAGGCAGAGAGAAACAAAAGGGAAAACAGAGAAAAAAAATGATGAATGCCAGGAAAAATAATTAACTTTTCCTCCACCCTGTTGAGAAGGTCTTGGCATCCTATGTGTCTTGAATAGAAAGTAGGCTACAGAAGCAGTAACTACTGCTGTAGTTACTGTGATTTCCCCAAGGCAGGCAAGTTTTTAAAAACACATTAAATGAAGTAGGAAAATGGTGGCAGAAAGAACAGACAAGAGTGAAGAAAGGCCAGGTGACAAGAATGCTGGCAGCTTTAATGGGTCAGAGATGTGAATGAATCCTGAGGAAGGCCAATTCTAAGATGGTGAAAATAGTCAATTGATTTACCATTTGGTAGAGATAATACATAATATTTAAGGAAAGCTCACATTGTACCAGACATGTACAAAATTGCTTTATAAAGGTTATTTTACTTAATCTACATACCAGTCCTATGAGTTGTGATATTATCATCTCCATTTTATTAATAAGGAAACTGAATCTTGGAGGTTTGTGGCTCTTAGGTGCTCATTATTCTTCTGCTTCAACAATTATATTTCTTTGTATGTCTTTGGGTTGAGTTCTTGTTCCATATTTCAGGCACCACCATAAGTTTGGCAGGTAGGGAAGGAGTTTTGCATTAAGACCACATTCTGAAAGTAATTTCCCTGGGACATTACATAAGCAATTTAACAAATAAGAGTTCTACACATTTCAAAAGCAAGCAAATGGGTAAAAGTAGGGGACAAATACCAGCTTTAAAAAAATTACAGACATATTAGAATGACTATTTCCAAACAGTGCCTTGAATGTATTTTACCTAACTGCCATTCATCCAAAAAGGTGTCTAAAAATTAATCCATTTACCAGAAGAAGAAATGGAAGAAATGGAAATACATTAATTTCCTTGAGCTGTGACCCTTTAAACAGAGGACAGTATGCATAAGTATAGTTAACCCTGCACTTTGCTGGACTTCCAATTAGGAAACTGGCAGTCTACTCTTATCCTCTGTTCCTGTCATATATGTCATGGATCAGAACGCTCTTTCTTCCTGAGTTCAGATTGGTCTTCAAAATCTCAGGAATTGGCACACCAGAATGCCATTACTTGTCAATGGATTGTAATTGATACAAGAGATGATCCCTTTTTGCCATCCATGTGTCAAGGGAAATCCCACACAAGGCTTTATTCTCGGTTGTATTTTTTAAGGTTTACTATAAAGTTGGTAAAGTATCATATGAATTCAGAGCAGAATATTATTGTAATAAATACAATGCTAGGGGGTGCCTGGGTGGCTCAGTCAATTAGGCAGCAAGCTCTTAATTTCAGCTCTGGTCATGATCTCAGGGTTTTGGGATAGAGCCCCACATCAGGCTCCCAGTTCAGTGTGGTGTCTGCTCAGGGATTCTCCCTCTCCCTCTGCCCCTCCCCACCTCTCTTTAAAATAAATAAACTTTCAAATAAATGAATGAATGAATGAATGAATTCAATGTTAGTTGTCTTAAACATTTGTCAAAGTTACTCCAACCACAGGAAGTCTGTGACCAAAAAAATTTTTTATAACTTCCTCAGTCTTTGAACATGTTGCTTTCATAGTCAACTTTGTTTAGCTTTTGAGCTCTGACAAGAATAAAGCCTCAAATGGACCAAGGAAGAGGAGAAAACTTTAGTTAAACAAAATACAAATAGTGCTGGCCCCTACAAAAGAAGGGAAAAGAGACTAGGAAAAATATATATTTTTTTAGTTTTGCTTCATTTGCAAATTATAAATCACTCAAATCCTTGATATAGAAATGTCTACATTTTTATTATTTGCCTTGCTCTCTTTCCTCCTTTAGACCTTTAACTGCAAGTAAATGTTTCTGTCTAATGAAAAATAGAGAATATGGATTATATAACGGAGTGTCAAATCCTCAGGGGGAACATGTTATATTGCCAATTTCATAAGGCACTACTGAATTGCTGAGAGAAGAAAATTACATTTGGATCAGTGTAAACTATTGTTGAATGAATAATTATATCTAAAGCTTTAATATATTGACTAGAGAACATGCATAGCACATTTCTTAAAGCCAAAACCCTTTAGCTTGGTTTCATTGAAAAGCAGAATCTGTTGGACTTGCCATGCTGCTCTGAAGGCTAATAACTAGCTTTGCTGGGAATGGTGTGGGACATTTATACCCCTGCTGCTAAAGTGTGGTCACTGAAATGTGGTGAAGGAATCAAAAACAAGCACCTTCAGACAGAGCACACCACCAGCCTGGACTCTCAATTACTGAGTTTGTGGATGATCTCAATTCACTGTTTCTCTTTCCTTAAGCTTATATGCCTGGGCCACACCCTGCAGAAGGAAGGCAGTATACCAGATTTTGTATATTGGGTAGTCCAATGTAGGATTTTATGAAATCGTGGTTTACGAATATGGTACAAATAAGATTTTTGGTTACTATGCATTTCTGATTATTTGTGCAGTCAGTCTCCCTACCCCAAAGTCATATTTAGAGTAATATTCTTTGTACATTTTAAATAAAATTTACAGTGAACAAAGACACCGCCATCTGTCATGCTTATGTAATTTAGATTTCTAAGACCAGTCCTTTATAAAATGTGTGCTTATTGCACACATTAAAAAGCTGAAAATGTGAGTCATTCCTTATCTGGGATGGAATGAGATTCAAAACCCTTTCTTCAAATTCAAAAGGTCCAGAACATATGCTGTTTACCTTGATGCCAATTATACTCTAAATTAAAATTAGTTTTGCATATAAACCTCTACCATAGTCAGTGTCAGAGTTGTATTAAATTAACCCTCAATTCAAAAAATTATATATCACAAGTAGTTTTTTGATCTACTGCTAATCTTATGGCACATACTTTGAATCTATATAGTTTATGTATTGTATAATCTTCTTAAGACTAATTTTTTACCAGTTTTGGCCATGTTATTAGCTAATTTTTTTAACATTATAATTCAGTCCAATCAAAGCAATCTGATCAGGAACTGGAAATGAACAACAAAATTTACTACAACCAGCTCTTTTCTGCTGACAGTGCTATTATAGCAACAGGATTGTCAAGCACAGAATGAATTAACTGTAGGCATGAATAAAATTAGGATATGTTTGATATGATTTAGAGTAGAATTTTCAAAACAGAGCAACCTTGATGGAAAACAAAAGTCTCATGGTTTCTTCTAAGGGTAAGAAATATTTGCTATATTTACTGATCTACTGATCCTGGTCTCCTTAAATACTTCTGTCCCTATTGCAATATATTTCAAAAGATACATTCAATCATTAGTTAAAAAATAGGAACTGAACACCCACTATGTGCTATTTATTGTTTCCATCAGAGATCAAGACAGATAAAAATCTGCTTTCATGGAGTTTTATTATTGGGGGGACACACAATCAGGTACACATGTGAAATATATATACCATAATGATAAATGCTAGGAGTTGAAATAAAGTGGGGAAGTGGTGGCATTAGGAGGAGAGGAGTTGCAACTATTTGTAGGGTGGCCAGAGAAGGTCTCCCTGAAAAGGTTACTTCTGAAAGAAGCTCTGGAGGGAACAATGAATGTATCTGGAAGAAGAGCTTCCAGGCAGCAACAAGAAATGAAACAGAGGTGGTTTCATGCCAAGGAACAGAAAGGTGATCAACTTCTCCAGATGGAATAGAGGAAATAAGAGAAGATATCAGAGGTCAGTGTCAAAGTTATGAGGTGAGGGCAGGGAAGTAACAGAGTGTCTGATCCCATAGGGTCTGGATGGTGCCATGAGAATTTTGACTTTTATTCTGAAAGACATGGAAACTCTGGGAAAGACTTGAACTACAGAATGAAGTGATCCTATATTTTTACAGTATCCCCTCTCACTGCAAAACCTGTTAGAAAGTTATTGCAATAATTTTAGGGGAGAAAAGATAGTATTGTGGTCTAGGATGGTGAGTTGAGGGTAATGGGAAATAATCTGACTCTGGCTATTTTTTTTTTTAATTGAGGTGAAATTCACGTAACATAAAATCAGCCATTTTAAAATATGAAGTTCAGGGCCATTGAGTACATTCACTTCTCCCTAGTTCTAAGGCATTTTCAGAACTCCAAAAGGAAACCCCATATGCATTACACAATCACTTCTAATCTCCTTCCTCTCCAGACCCTGGCACCAGTAATCTGCTTTCTGCATCTATGAATTTCCCTATTCTGGGTTTTTGATATAAATAGAATAATGCAATATATGGCTTTTGTTTGTTTGTTTCTTGGCTGGCTTCCTTAACATTCTGTTTTGAGATTCACCCATGTTGTAGTATTTACCAATACATCATTCCTTTTCTCTTTTTTTTTGAGAGAGAGATAGCAAGAGAGAGCTAGAGCAAGAGTGGGGGTGGGGAGAGGGGTAGAGGAAGAGAGTGAATCTTAATTTCACCACACTGAGATCATGACCTGAGCTGAAATCAAGTCAGACGCTTAACCAAATGAGTCACTCAGGCACCCCATCATTCCTTTTTATAGCTGAATAAATGATATGGATAAACCACATTTCATTTAACCATTTATCAATTGATGGACAATGCATTATTTCCATCTTTTAGCTATTGTGTATAGTGCTCTGGATACGTTTTAAAAATAGAGCAAACAGGACCTGCTAAAAGACTGGATAAACCTCTATAATATTTTAAGTGATATTTAAAGTAGTTTAATACTCAATTAGTACTTTACAAAATTCTACTAAACTTAGTGATAAATATTAAAATACTCTTCTGAGGTTTCTTCCTTAATAGCAAAGAAGCAGAATGTGACTTTAGGAAACATATTTTTCCTGCTAATATATAAGATAGTACACTATATGATGAAAAGCCAGCATTAGATCAGCAAATGTATTGTGAAAGATTTGAAAAAACTAGTACTATAACAAATCACACAGACTACATTATTTGCTACTGAACAAAACTGCAGCCTTGCTAACAAGTTTAAATTAGTGGGGATTTGGTAGGTTCTGTTTCAGTAATGAAATACACTAAAAGTCTTTTTTTTTTTTTTTTTTACCCCAGCCCCTAAAGCAAAGGTGTTTGAGGAAAATTTGATTTTAAGAGTAGATAACTTGTTAATAAATGAAAACAAAACAATGTTTTAAGCAAAAAACTTGTGTATACAAAACTACTATCATTATAGCTGCTTTGAATAGAATTTTTAAAAAGACACTCTGTAGAGATAGCACTACAAGTGAATTTCAATCACTGCATCAATCATAAGCAAGAAATTGAAGCAAAGGAGTAGAAATCAGAAATGCTGCCATATGTCACTACTACAATAATTTTTTTTAAAGATTTTATTTATTTATTTGACAGAGAGAGACAGCGAGAGCAGGAACACAAGCAGGGGGAATGGGAGAGGGAGAATCAGGCTTCCCGCCGAGCAGGGAGCCCGATGTGGGACTCGATCCTAGGACCCTGGGATCATGACCTGAGCCGAAGGCAGACGCTTAATGACTGAGCCACCCAGGTACCCTACAATAATTTTTTAAAAGCAGTTCTTCAACCTCTAGTACGATATTCATAACAATTTTAATCAGCTGGGAATGACCAAAGTTTCATTGCTTTTTTTTTTTTCTTCCTGTAAAGTACTTATATAGATTTTAGTGCTACTGGATAAAATGTATTTAATTTTTATATATTGACTTTGTACCAAGAAACCTTGTAAAAATTATTGAGAGATTTTATTTTATATTTTTGCCATAGATAATCATCATGTGAAAATAATAAAACCTATATTTGATTCCTTCCAGCTGTTGCAAAATGTATTCATTTTTTTTTTTCTTACTAAGCTGACCAGAACACTTATTACAATGTCAAGTAAAATGGGTTATAGCGGTCTGCCTTGTCCTGTCTCTTACATTGGAGTGAATGTTATCTTCTTTTCTCTATGAAGTATTTTGCTTGCCGTAGTGGATCAATTTATGGAAGTTTAATTTGGTTCATCTCACATGAACCAAATGAAACAGTTCAGTTTAATTTTTTTTCATGAATGAGTGTTTTTTTTTTATGTTTGAGGTGATCGAAGGGTCTTTAACTTTTTTAATGTGGTGAACCTCATTTTTCTAACATTAAAATCAACCTCTTATTTCTGGGATAGATTCATTAAGTTTTGTGAATAGCTGAGTATATTTGCTCATATTTGGTTTGGTGAGGTTTGCATCTTTGTTTATGAGTGAGATTGACATGCCATTTTCCATTTTTTATACTGACTTTGTCAAATGTGGATATCAAGTCAAACTTATTAGTCCTATAAAATGATATTGAGAGTGGGTCTCCCTTTGTATACTCGGAAGTACTTATTTAAAATTAAAATTAATATTCAGTAAAACTCACCTGTATAAGTGGGTTGGTCAACTTCTTTATTCAGGATTAAATTTTAAATACCTGCTTACTTTATCAAGTTCCCATCTTCCAGAGTTTTATTTAAATCACTCTTTTTTTCAATATGTTACATGGCATTTTTAGATTATTTTCAATGTGAGCATATGTCAGAGTATTTAGTCTCTCCCACTACCAGAAATGGAAGTTCTCTCTCATCCATGTTAATAGTATCTATTCTTATTCTCATCTTATATGGAGATTTCTGCTTTGGAGGGGCAGGACAGTTTCCTATATGGGAAAACCATTTTTTTTTTTCTGTTTGGTTTTCCTTTTGAGTGAAGAAAGAAAAGAATATATGCAAGGTGAAATAAGAGCATATTCAGGAATCCAGAAATGAGAGAACACTTGGCTTAATTGGGGAATTGAAAGTAACTCACTATGACTGGGCTTGGCAGATGATATTATCTGAGTTGTCCTTGAGATGTAGGGATGCATAAAATTTTGGAAGGTATTCAAAGGAAGCTAAAATTTTGTTGTTTATTCTAAAAATAATAGAGACAATTGAAATGTGATGATAATATATATATAGTATTTATTGAATTATTACCATTTATTATGTCCTGTGCTATAAACTGTATAGTTTTTAATACTCAAAATAAAGCTGTGAAGTAAGTCTTGAGGATTTTAAGAAATAAATAGGCAAACATTCGTTCACTAGGTAAAGGATGCTTTGGGTACTTGAAGTATGATCAGACTTCAAAAAGAATGAAAATTAGAGATGACTAGGTTCTAGTAATATGTAATATGTAATATTAATAGTAACTGATATGAAGCAAAATAAGTATCTTTTTATATTGTAATCTTTCCCATTGTATAGTAGCAATATTTTGCTCATATCACATATTTAATTACTCAGGTTTTATTTCTCTTTTATCATCGGAACTTTTAGGAAATAATGCTATAATCTCACTCAAAATTAAGCTCAAATTTTATTTCTCCCAAGGGATTTTACATTTTATTTTGAAAAAGGAAGCCACAAGATATAAAGTACTATATATAGTACTATCATAAAAACATCAAAAAAATGTGAGAGATATACCAAATTTCTTCTCACCAGGCTGTTGAAGAACAAGAGGGTACTCATTTCATCCAAGTATATAGAAAGATATTTCAAGTTTCAGATTGATTTCTTGTGTCATTTATGCATAAGGACTGTTTAACTTTTTTTTTAAAGATTTTATTTATTTAACAGAGAGACACAGCAGGAGAGGGAACACAAGCAGGGTTGTTTAGTTGAACTGAAAACTCTAGTCTTCTAGAGGCTATATATTATGTTTATGTAATCATTCATTCATTTTTATGCATCAAGAATGTATTGATGATCTATTATATGCTAGGATTTACAGACGTGTAATGACGAATTATAAATAATTCAAGTCACATAAACTTGTAGTAAAATGAGTAAATACCAACATTAAATGGCATAGAAGTGAGAATTCCAGGTTGAAATAATAGTATAAAGCTGCCATACAAATTTTCCTTTCCAATATCTAAAATTGACAACAAATAATAAACCATACAAGCAAAACAACAATAACAAAGTAATAACATTAACACACACACACACACCCCACCTGGTAAGAACCTTAGTTTGCTTAGAATGTATAGGAAGAATCACAGGAATTTTGGACTGAGACAACAAGGATCTAACCCTGTTTTTATCCCCAGGAGCTAAACTGGGGAGTCTCAAAAAATTCTAATAATTTTCAGTAGTATTCCCAAATGTAAAACATAAACATGCCACAGAAAAGAAAAAAAGAACTTAGAATGAAAAAGATGAATGAGGGACTCAGCACAGGACTGCAAGGAACAAAAAGGAACGCCTACAAATGTTCCAAACTGTATGATAATTTCAAAAATTGAATATAATGACATAAGAGCTCAAACACAAAATATAAACTGAGAAATGAGACAATGAGGTATCACAAATCTCAGGAAATAGCTGAAGCATATTCTCAAAACTATCAATAAATTATTAACAGCAAGAAACAGATTAGATAGAACAACAACAACAACAACAAAAACACCTGAATTTCTGGCATAGAGAAAAGGTTTAAAATAATCAGTGAAAAGTCAAAGTAATGAGGATGTGGGGATGGGTTAAATATGATGGGGATTAAGGAGTGCACTTCTGATGAGCACCCGGTGTTACATGGAAGTGTTGAGTCATTAAACTGTACACCTGAAACTAGTATTACACTGTATGTTAACTAACTGGAATTTAAATAAGAACTTTAAAAAAAGTTAAGAATTAGATGATTCTTATCAGTATGAGTTTCTAAAGACAATTCAGCATAGAATAAATGGTCCCTAGGATTCAAAGAATTCAGTAAAAAAGGGGCGCCTGGGTGGCTCAGTCGGTTAAGCATCTGACGTTGGCTCAGGTCCTGATCTCAGGGTCCTGGGATCAAGCCCTGCATCAGGCTCCCCTGCTCAGCAGGGGGTCTGCTTCTCCCTCTTCCTCTGCCTCTTCTCTGCTCGCTCTCTCTCTCTCAAATAAATAGATAAAATCTTAAAAAAAAACCCAGAGAATTCAATGAAAAATTTACTCATACCTATAAGTTAAAACAAATTTCTCTGAAGTATAGAATCTGTAGAACACGCTATGTGTGTGTGTGCATGTGTGCACACCTATGACCATATATGTATAAATACATATATATATATGCAGAGATTCAGAGAGAAATTAAACTGCAAAAAGAAAAGCTTTAGACCATCATTAGTCTTTCCATAGCTACCCCCAATGCCAGAAGACAATAGGTCAAATTCTGCAGTGTTTTATAGGAAAGAAAATGTTACTAAAAATATATATCTACCCAAGTATTCTTTTATGGATAGAAGGGAGGGCAGCTTCTCAAATATAAAAGAACTTAAGCAATACAACACCAACTAACTTCCATTAAGGAAAAAACAAACTATATGTTGAAATTTAATTGATGAAATAATTCAGCAAATTATGTGATAAGTCCTTACAGAGAACTCAGGAGTAGCAGACATCTTATCCAGTAGATTATTAGTGACTCTGATGAAATCTAGAATTTCCATTAAGAAAATGTGTGAAATGGGTAAAAGAGAGATATAATACATTTTGTTTACAAAAATAAGGAAGTGATCAGAGTGGAAGTGAGAACTATGAGATTTCCAAGGTTTATAATCTGTGGATCAGGTAATATCTTAAAATTAAAATACATAATTAAAAAATAATCTCAGGAACCAATAACAACGAGCTTGTGAGCACAAGAACAGATAAAAATGAAAATAATATATTAACATATAAATTATTTCTAGTGTATTTTCTAAAGTTTTTGCAATAAGCTTGTGTTACTTTCATTGGAACAAAAGAAAAATATTTAAAAGACTAATAATGACTGATGTCCCTTGTTTTAATTACTATTTGTTTTAACCTTGGAGGAATCTTTTAAGTAAATAATATTTCTTATGATAAAGAAATGTATATTTGAGTTTTAGCCATGTTTTAGTGAGGTATTCAGTCTTACTTGAGCTTTTCTTTTATTACATATAAAGAAATCCAATTTAATAGTTATTAAAATAGCATAAATTGTATGATCACATTATTTTATTTTATTTTAAAGATTTTATTTATTTATTTGACAGAGACAGACACAGCGAGAGAGGGAACACAGCAGGGGGAGTGGGAGAGGGAGAAGCAGGCTTCCCACCGAGCAGGGAGCCCGATGCGGGGCTCGATCCCAGGACCCTGGGATCACGACCTGAGCCGAAGGCAGATGCTTAATGACTGAACCACCCAGGCGCCCCTGTATGATCACATTTTTATTTAAAATTGCCTTTTTATTTTCTGATTGATCAGTCCTTCTACTTACATGTATTATGTCTGAGTCAGAATATAGTAGGAGAAACAGAACTCATGTCAGCTAGCCCAGTGGAACAGCATGAATATTGGGGACTGGTTGCAAAGGTGTTTGAAGAACTGAAAGACAAAGAAAGGGCCATTAAGGGAATTCATAGATTAGCAATACCAAGAAGTCAGTACTACCCTTTGGCTGGAGATGATAGAAATGATGATACCTCAGTCCCAAAGCTAGAGTTTCCAGAGTGGAGTGGGATTGCTGAATGTACATGAAAGTAACCAAAACCACAAATGGAGGGGCTATCCAGGGTGAGCTGGGACTATGGAGAAATTCAGCACTGCCAGAGAAGTAGCTCAAAGCAGAAAAAAAAAATAGGAAAACTACCTCACTTCTGCTCTCCAGTCTCTAGAGTCCTGTCAATTCTTCGTAATAGCAAAACCTAATCAGAACCCAGTGCCCAGTGATCAGAATGACAAATATACAGAGGAAGGACAAGGAATAGATCTGAGAAGAAACATGCAGGTGGCTGGTACATCTGCATAGAAAGATACTTGGCTTGACAGTTACCTATCTCTTAAAAATGGTTATTTTAAGAAAAAAGAAAAAGAAGAAGATAGCAGGAGAGGAAGAATGAAGGGGAGTAAGTCAGAGGGGGAGACGAACCATGAGAGACGATGGACTCTGAGAAACAAACTGAGGGTTCTAGAGGGGAGGGGGGTGGGGGGATGGGTTAGCCTGGTGATGGGTATTAAAGAGGGCACATACTGCATGGAGCACTGGGTGTTATGCACAAACAATGAATCATGGAACACTACATCAAAAACTAATGATGTAATGTATGGTGATTAACATAACAATAAAAAATTAAAATAAAAGGTTATTTCTAAATGTTGGACTTTTGGATGATTTTTAATTTTTCTTATTTTTATTGTAGGTGAGTTCAAAGAAACTTGTGTATACTAATTCTTGAACTCGGTATTTGAATTTATATTAGTGAATAAGGAAAAAGACATATTTAAAGAGAAGTGTACCACAGTGGAAAGATAATTAGAATATTTGGAAAAGAGGAATAGTTTGTTATTGTTACCACAGTTTACACAGTTTACAAAGCCAGGAGAGTTTGGTAAGCAGATAGTGACACACATATGGAAAGATATTTTCCTACCAAGAAGTTTGAGCTTTTCAGTTCTCATTGGATCATTCTAAAAAGTTGTAAGTTAGAAAGAAACACAATTACAGACATGTTTTAGATCTACAGCCCTGATGACAACTAAGGAAAACAATATTTTGCAAAATGAAGCCCAAGTTTAGGTTAAAGGTAAAGAATAGAATATTACAGTGTATTTACATCACATGTATGTGTTTAGGAATAATGCTGTAAATTTGCTGATGATGGTTGATAGGTGATCAACTTAGTCTTAGTCCTGGAAAAGACTTTTATATTGTGTTTAGGTTGATACTTTCTCTATTTGAAATAACAGGGATGTCACTGGAATATAGACCAATGAAGAATTTTGGAAATTTGATAGTCCAATACAGTTGACAAAAATCTCATACATAAATTGTTAAATAAATTAACTGAGGTCTGAAACTTATTAGCCAATGTTTCCTTGTTAACTCTCACAAAATTTAACGGTTCAATTTTCAAGTATTGTTTAATGCCTAGTGTGTACATTTGGTAATAGGCACTGAAAAGAACACATAATGAAGTATGTATGTTTACCTTAATAAGTTTACAAGTTAAATGGAAGGCATAACATGAATTTAATATTAGATTTGGTGATAATTTCAGTTTGTAAAAAATGAAGTACAAATTTTGAATGGCTGGATTAGGTGTCATAAAAACTCACATAATTGGAAGACCAAGAGGGAGTGGAGTAGTTGAAGAAAACTTTGTGAAGTAAAGAAATTTTAGGATCTTCCTAGAATTTTATGTCATTTTATTTTTTTTCATAATTCCTAAATGACTGTTTTTAGTATTTCTGCAGCCTGTTGATACAGAATTATTTATTAACAAATGAAATGCTTGTGTTTGATTTTCTGTAGTTCACAAAGAGCAGAAATAATTAGATAAAAATGTAATCCAAGTGCCTACATTTGTTTTTGGATTAATTTCTTTCAATTAAAATATATTCATTAGCACATTGAAGCACTGATATCTAAATTTAGATTTATTAAACCCACTGGGTATGCATATCCTTGAAATATTTCAAAGCCATTGAAACTGTTAATTGCTGAAATACCATATCTGTGTCATGGCAGATAATGATTTGTTTTTCAAAGAAACTCTTTAGCATAGTAGAGGATGTATTTGTTCATTTATCAGTGTATGTGGAGAAAGGTCTCAAGAATATAAAGTAATGGGCTCATAATACCATAAAGCACTTAACCATTCTGTTTTGAGATATTAAAAAGAAGAAAATAGGATTCAGTGGGTTAGTTTTGCCTAAAAGGTAATGACATGTTACATTCAGTTTTAAGAAATTTAAATCTTAAAGTGTGAAAAAAATGTTCGCTACTCCCTAGTTTTGTCAGGGTGGTTGATGAACATTATATATGTACTTCATGTTCTTGGTTGATCATCTTATGGTGTTCATTTACTTTTTTTTGTCTACTAGCTAAAAACCACAACCTTCCTTAGGGTACTCTTCCTCCTCTAGCTCAACTATAAAGTTATGTTGGAGCTAGAAATTGATGCACCCTGCCACACTGCCCACGGTTGGGCACATGACGAAGGCCTCATCCCCATTCCGTGACCAAGAAGAGTGATCTAGGAGTTAACATGCGAACACAGCAAAACTAACTGAATATTTTATCCAGTATATTTCTATATGGAGCTGGCAAAGAAAGGCCTCTTTCTTTTCTGATATAAGTATCAGAACTAAGAGCTCCCAAAGGCCTTGTCTCTCCTCATGTTAGAGAAGTGTGAGAAAAAGTAGTCAACAATTAGCTCTGCCTGTTTAAATTCCCTGACTGAAATTATATTAATCTGAAACTACCATAATTTGGGGTATTTCTCTATTCCTATGTGGAATTGAAGTATTCTCCTATGAATCCCCTTTTCAATTTAAATTAATCTGAGCTGTTTCCTTATAACTTGAAACCTAAGAATATCATACGTTGCATATCTTAGTCATGGGCAGTATGTGAAAAATAATTATAGGTTCACAGTATTTTATTCTAAATTCTTGGGGCCAGATATGGTTCAGAATTTAGATATATCATGTGGAATTCCAAGGGGTCAGGGCAGCACTCTGGAGACAAACTCATTAAGGTTTCAATGGTGATATGAATGAATACTCATACTAAATGGAATTAATAGAGTTATAAATGTCATGTCAGTTCCGGTCAGTTTTATTTCCAAATGAGTTTTTTTTTTTTAAGATTTTATTTATTTATTTATTTATTTGAGAGAGCGAGAATGAGAGAGAGAGAGCACATGAGATGGGGGAGGGTCAGAGCCCGATGTGGGACTCCATCCCGGGACTCCAGGATCATGACCTGAGCCAAAGGCAGTTACTTAACCAACTGAGCCACTCAGGCACCCCTCCAAATGAGTTTTGACACCAAACCTAGGACCTAGGAAACAACTTTTCTTTTCTTTTCTTTTTTTTTTAGATTTTGGACTGGCAGGAAAGGATTAGGAGCTAAGCTGTAGTATAAACTACTATTGAAAAAGAAATCTCCTGATCTTAAAGATATGATTTACAGAACCATGTTTGATGAAAATTTGTAGTAACTATTTGAAACATTGCTTCCAGCCTTTGTGTTCCCCATGTAGAAGCTACTCCCCAGTGAGGCAGGATGATATGTAGAAAAGAAATGGGAAGAAATATGGGCATTTGGGGATGAAATGTAACCAATAAATTTTATCCAGTATAAAATATCCTCTGAAATACTAGCAGAAAATCTGTACTGTTTTAGATAGTAGATTTTATCTACTCATTCCTTATGACAAAGATGTCATGGGCCCATGTTAATTTTGTTTCAAAAGACATTTTATTTGCTAGTAACAAAGTTAAGACTTATCTATTAATCCATTTTGTGATTTACGTTTTTCAGGAAATAAAGTTTCAAGCAACCTTAAGAAAAGAGAAAAAAAAATTCAAGCAGAGCCAGATCAAAAACTTGCATTCCAATTATGCCAAAAGAATGGAAGAGTTTTTTTTATTAATAGTAGATAAGTTTTCATAAAATTTTTGTCTCTTTTTTGTGTTTTGTTTTTATTTTTCTAGTTTTGTGTTTTATTTAAATTCAAATTAGTTTTCAAGTTAGTTAACATATAGTGTATTATTAATTTCAGGGTAGTATTTAGTGATTTCTCAGTTACATATAACACCCAGGGGTCACTACATCAAATGCCCTCCTTAATGCCCATCACCCAGTTACCCCATTCCCCCACCCATCTCCCCTCCAGCAACCCTCAGTTTGTCCTCTACAGTTAAGAGTCTCTTATGATTTGTCTCTCTCTCTGTTTTTATATTATTTTTCCTTTCCTTCCATGTTCATCTGTTTTGTTTCTTAAATTCCATGTGAGTGAAATCATATGGTATTTGTCTTTCTCTGACTTTTTCACTTAGCATAATACACTCTAGTTCCATCCACATCATTGCAAATGGCAAGATTTCATTCTTTTTGATGACTAATATCCCATTATATATATATATGTGTGTGTGTGTGTGTGTGTATATATATATATATATATATATATATATATATATATATATATATATTTACCACATCTTCTTTATCCATTCACCTGTCAGTCGACATCTGGGCTCATTCCATATTTTGGCTATTATGGACATTGCTGCTATAAACATTGGGGTTCATGTGCCCCTTTGAATCACTATTTTTGTATCTTTTGGATAAATACCTAGTAGTGCAATTGCTGGGTCATAGGGTAGTTCTATTGTTAACTTTTTGAGGAACCTTCATACTGTTTTCCAGAGTGGCTGCACTAGTTTGCATTCCCACCAACAGTGTAAGAGGGTTCCTCTTTCTTTGCATCCTTGCCAACATCTGTTGTTGTCTGAGTTGTTCATTTTAGTCATTTGACTGGTGTGAGGTGGTATCTCATTGTGGTTTTGATTTGTGTTTCCCTGATGATGAGTAATGTTGAGCAATTTTTCATGTGTCTGTTAGCCATTTGTATGTCTTCTTTGGAGAAATGTCTGTTCATGTGTTCTGCCCATTTCTGGACTATATATATATTTTTATTTTTGGGTGCTGAGTTGATAAGTTCTTTATAGATTTTGGATAGTAACCCTTTATCTGATATGTTATTTGAAAATATCTTCTCACATTTTGTATTGACTTTCTGTTTTGTTGATTGTTTCTTTTGCTCTGCAAAAGCTTTTTACCCTGATGAGGTCCCAAATCTAGGTTGAGATCTGAAATAGGAGTTAGCCGAATGAGAAAAAATAATAAAAACAAAACCATGTGCAAAACCCCAAAAATAAAAGAATAATTACCCATTTGAAGAAGAGAAAATAATCTGATATGCTTCTAGGACAGAGTCTAGGTGTTACAGAATAGGTGAGAAGAGTTGCTGGAGGGGTAACAATAATCCACTTCATTCAGGGTACTTTAAGCCTAGTAAGGAGTATAAATATTATACTGAAGACCATAAAGATCCATTGAAATGTTTATACCAAACAGAAAAATATTATAATTTACATTTAACTTATCTTTCTGTTGCATTATGAAGAATGAACTAGAAATGAGCAAAAAAAAAAAAGAGAATAAAACTCATTTGGAAGGCTATTGTAATAACTTGGGTGAGAGTTAGTGGTAAAAGTAGAACAAAAAATTATGGTGGAAGGTAAAATCGGTAGGATTTTAGAAATATTTAGACTGTAGAATCTATAGGAACGGATGGTTCATTGGTTGTACAGGGTAAGATAGGAGAACTTAAGTTCTTCCCTGAGGATTCAGTTATGAGCTCCAGTGTAGATGGCAGTGCATTTACTGAGCTAGAGAACACAGAGTGTGGACAGGGATTGGGATTAAGATAAGAAGGCCATTTTTCTACAAGATGACTTTAAACTACCTTTGAAACCCAATGAAGAAATACAATATTTGGATATGTGAATGCACAGTTCAGGAGAGAGTTTTTGATTTGGGAAACATCAGCAAAGCCATGGGTACAAATGGAATCAGATCATGTCTGCTGTGGTATGCAACTAAAAGAGAAACTCCTGACAGCTGAACTCTGAAAACTCTAGAGGTAGGACACTGAAGCCTCAGAGAAACCAATGGAAGAAAATATTTCAAGGAGGATGGCAACAAGAAATTAAAGTCGATACTTACAGCAGAGTATCTATTAAGAGTATCTACTGGTAAGAACAATTTCCGCAGAACTGGAAGGACAGAGCCCAGAATTCATCTGGTGATAGAGAGAAAGGGACATAAGTAAGTCTGGTGGACAAACTTTGGTGACCCTACACCTCAAAACAATTAAAGTGCCACCCCCATGTCCATAGGAAAGGCAACATAAAATGTTACCTACAATGATCTCAGAAAACATGACTGTAGGAAGGGGAAAAATATCAGGCAAAGTAGAAAGGGGTACCAAAGGGAAGGGGATTTTTGTTTGTTTGTTCATTTGTTTTATTTTTGTGATTGAAGAGAATTGAACACATTTAGATTTTGTAAAAATTATAAGACAGAAGAGAAATTAAAAACAAAGAAAGAGAAAGGATGACAAATAGAACAACTGTCTAAACAAGGTAGAAAGGATTGCATCACAACACTACTGGGCAGGAGGCAAGTTGTTTCCTTTTCTGTTTTAACAGAAAGAAATGAGGAAATTGTAGATGATGTAGAGATTAAACAGTTGAGTGATTTCTTTTTTTTATTATTATGTTATGTTAATCACCATACATTACATCATTAGTTTTTGATGTAGTGTTCCATGATTCATTGTTTGCATATAACACCCAGTGCTCCATGAAGTACGGGCCTTCTTTAATACTCATCACCAGGCTAACCCATCCCCCCACCCCCTCCCCTCTAGAACCCTCAGTTTGTTTCTCAGAGTCCATAGTCTCTCATGGTTTGTCTCCCCCTCCGATTTCCGCCTCTTTATTCTTCCCTTCCTGCTATCTTCTTCTTCTTCTTCTTTTTTTTAAACAAATAATGTATTATTTGTTTCAGAGGTACAGGTCTGTGATTCAACTGTCTTACACAACTCACAGCGCTCACCATAGGACATACCCTCCCCAATGTCTATCACCCAGCCACCCCATCCCTTCCACCCCCCACCACTCCAGTAACCCTCAGTTTGTTTCCTGAGATTAAGAATTCCTCATATCAATGAGGTCATATGATACATGTCTTCCTCTGATTGACTTAGTTGAGTGATTTCTTAATGCACAGCATGACATTTACGTGACATTTGTTTCATCTACATGATAGGAGGCTGCTGAAAGTGAAGGAGAGAGGTGGAAGAAGACTTAAAAATTGTTGAAAAGATTGCATTTGTCCTTGTGAAGAATAGTTCAGGTTACTAACAATACTAGAAAGACATAAAGTATTACCAGGATCACAAGGAGGATTCAGAGGTGTCGAAGAACATGATATTAGGAAGTGTATTAGTAAGGGTTCTCTGGAGAGACCAGCATCTCCATCTCTATCTGTATTTATCTTTTTTTTTTTTTAGATTTTATTTATTTATTTGAGAGAGAGAATGAGAGATAGCACGAGAGGGAAGAGGGTCAGAGGGAGAAGCAGACTTCCCGCTGAGCAGGGAGCCCGATGTGGGACTCAATCCCGGGACTCCAGGATCATGACCTGAGCTGAAGGCAGTCGCCCAAGCAACTGAGCCACCCAGGCGCCCTCTATCTGTATTTATCTTTATCTCTACCTCTATATCACCTCTGTCTGTCTATCTATCTATCTTTCTATCTATCTATCTATCTATCTATCAATCTATTGAGAGATGTTTATTATAAGTAATTGGCTCAAGTGATTTGGGAGGCTGGCCATTACAGTTTCTGCAGAGCCAATGCCCCAGTTTGAGTCCAAAGGCTGCAAGCTGCAATGAAACCAGGAAGAGCAGACATCCCATTTGAAAGGCCATATGTCAGGCAGGAGAATTCTCTCTCTTTCAAGGGGATATTGGCCTTTTGCTCTATTCAGGTCTTCAAATGATGGGATGAGGCCCACCCACATTATGGAGGGCAATCTGCTTTACTCATTCTGCTGATTTAAACATCAATCTCAGTAAAAAACACTCACTGAAACACCCAGAATAATGTTTGGCCAAATAGCTGGGGACCCCATGGCCCAGTCATATTGACATCACAGAGTAGTAAAAGTACTTCCTGTCTGGGAATGCTTTGTAATATGATATGTAAATGCTATATATAAGAAAAGTCATAATTTTCTTTCCTATTATTTGTTCACCTATTGTTCTACTAAAATGAAAATAGATGGACTCAATCATATGTTACCTTTGAAAATCATGGTCTTTTCTACTTTAAATAATTTAAGAATTTAATATTTTTCATAATCTTTCATCCCCATTGATGCTTTCCTCTAATTCCTTTTTGAGTTCTTAGTATTCCTCTTAAAAGAGAAGCTGAAGGAAATATTGTCTAAGAGTTTCCAAAAATTATTTTTGTGAACACCAAAGCTGACATATTGTCATATAAAACATTGAGCTTATTTTGATCATTAAGGAATTCTGAAAAAAAAATCATTTTTTGAGATTTTGTCTTTCACTTAAAAATTTGAAGGAAAATTAGTTTAATTATGTTATCCAGCATTGATTTGATCATATTTATGTCATTATATATTACTCATATAAGGAAACCTACTTCGCTGCACTATATAATTGAATGTAGATTTGACCTTAAAATATTTCTTAAGGAATCAGTTATATTGCATTAGAAACAGCCCAGTGCCCCACAATCCCAATTATTTAGGCTTACAATTTTATTACAAGCCATGGAAAAATACTTCTCCCCCCTCACCAAAAAACAAACAATGGAATACATGCAAATAACATGTCTGACATTTTTTCTTCAATAACAGATTTTTAAACTGCAACAAAAAATTACTAGTTCTAGAAAAAGATACACTGCTAATTATTTATAGTATTTTTCACTAACCAATAATATCGAATAATTATCAAATAATAATTAACCAACATCCTCAAAAATAAGTAACAAATTACCAGTGGTATCATTTCTTATAAATAAACATCATAAATGCACTATTTAAATAAATAAAAAAATCACAGTAGAGTTGCCTACTAGTTCAACATAAATAGAAGCTTCAAGGTAAATATAAGATCTTACTTTGTGTCAGTCATTCAAGATACAAAAGTTGAACATGCTTAATATATCAAATGTAAATTGTAAGACATTATGGTTCATTTGAAGAGAGCTATCAGTTTGGCTTACTAGTATGATCCAGCCCCTGGAGCTTCCTTTGGTTAGTGTTGCTTTTTGTCAGATTACTGTTTCCTCATCAATTTTAAGGGAGATGTTTCTTGAGGACTATTTCAAACATTAAAAATCCAGTGCTTTTTAAATTGGGAAATTAGCTTACATTTGTTGAAATGGATACATGTTACCATATATAAATATATACATAGAATACTACAAAATTGCAGAACAGCATTTGTTTTTTTTGTTTTTTTACAGTATTGTTTTGCCCTTTACAACATATAGATAGCTTGATTTTTTTAAAATACTTTATTTATTTGAGAGAGAGAGAATGAGAGATAGCATGAAAGAGAAGAGGGTCAGAGGGAGAAGCAGACTCCCCGCTGAGCAGGGAGCCCAATGCTTGATTTTTAAAATCACCATTGCTATTAAGTAATGGTTTTGAGATTAAGGAATAAAATATTACCAAGAAACTTAAAGGCAATACAATTTAAGTTGCAAAACAGTAAGACAGCAACCAAGTAAATTCTCCCCTGCTGGGAAGCAGGCTGACTAAAGATGATTACCAGTTGCCAACAGGAAGCAAAAATGTATAGATTACATAAAGTCTTAGCAGGAATTGAAAGTCAGCAGTAAGTCAGCAGTCCAGCTGAGACTTACTTCATGGAAGTGTAGATTGGTGTTTAAAAATCCAGATTTGAATTCTTGGTCCACTTCTCTAGGTCTTTAAGTTGTCATACCCCAATGTCTCTCATAAGTGTTAGTTTGGCAAATCCAAACAGTGAAAACACATTCCAACTACACTGGGTAGACTTTGTTGCAGCCTGTTAGGGATTTGAACACTGGGACTCAGTTTAGGTTTTTACATCTGGCTACTCAGTTATTTCTCAAAGCATTCCATAAAATCCAAAATACCTCTATAAAATATCTTAAAAGTTAGACATGTTCTCATATATTTTAAATTATATATTTAAATATATTTAAAATATATATATTTTTCATATACTTAAAATATATCTCATATATTTTTAGAATATAATCTAAGCATAAATTTGTCATATTGAATAGAGCAGAGTAGAAGCTAAAGAACAGAGAAAACTAACATGAAATTCAATCTGAATTGAAAGTTTCTTCAGTGAGTTTAAAAATAGGCACATCCCCCTCAATGAAATATAATGTGTGTGAATATTCATTTATTACTATGAAATCTAGTTGGCTTCCTCAAAAAAAGTACAGCTAACAGCTATAATTTGCACAATTATCAACTTAAAATTTTCTATTTCATGTTCCATTTGAAAATTCAAAGAATTTCGATTATCAGTACTAATCAGGTTGAGGAATAATATATACATAATTTATAGTTGGTCTGAAAAAGAAGTTTCAAGTCATACATTTGGCTTGAATGACCTGAGGTATTTTTTCCCAAGAAACATTACTTCTGTCTGCCAATTAATAATTATTATGGACCGTCTAATGATGAACTTAAAGCAGCCTTGACTCTTGTCAGAGAAATTTATACATCATGATTCTTCCCTGAATGTGCTTAAAATCTGCTTGGAGAAATGATTTGCACAAATATGTAACATGCAGTACAAGGCAGCATTTAACTGTTCAAGTGTGTGATGCCAGCTGTTCAATTTGCACTAGGTGGATAATTTTTTTCCCAAATAATTTGAGAGAAACCAATCATCATTCTTTGGCCTTTTCATGCCCCAGTTATTATGTCTGAGCCCATTAGATGCCCCGTTCTGGAAGGCTCAGCCACATTCCAGTACCTGACTGGTTTGCACATTTTTTGTGTGTGTGTGGCTTTTTTCTACTTCTTTCCTGGCAAATTCCTACTGATCATCCTGCATACTCAGCTAGGATGCCAGCTTCTCTGGTAAGCCCCACTGGACCTTCCAGATGGAGTCATTGTCTCCCTCTCTGTGCTTCCACAGCCCCTCATGGTACTTAACCTACTGTATTGGAATCACAGACTCATTTGCTGTCCTTCTTCCTGATTTGGACACAGAGTTATGTCCAAGAACTTAGCACAATACTTGGTTCATGAAAGCAAATGGGATGAATGAATTCAGTAAAAAGAAGGAAGTAGAAGGTAGATGTACTCTCTCTCCAACCCCAAACAAAGGAGTAAGAATTGCAGTGCTATCTCTGAAGCTAAGATCGAGGGTTAAATACAGCCTGGTGGGCACCCACCTATGACTATATCATAGCTGTCAAGCGTGGAACCATTCCTCCCACCACTCTCTCTCCCAGCCATTTCTGGTATTCAGGATATTTTTCTCTCTCATTCCCTCAATCTAGTCCTGAGTACAGTACATTTCATTCTGAATGTCTCTCCAATGCATCTGCTTTTCCTATGACTTATATCATTGAAGTTGAAACTACTATCATTTCTTACTTAGACGAAGGAAATATTACCAAAAATAATTTCCCCAACTTTACTTTTACTCCTTTCCTTGCTCTTCTCTTCACTGAAGCTAAAGTAATATTTTGAAGGTACATATCAGGTCAGAGTAATTTTCCTTTAATGATTTCACTGCTCTGAGAAGAAAGACCACGATCTTGAAGATTATCTCTAATGTGATGTGTAGTTCTGCCCCACCAGTACCCTCAGCCTCAAGTCATACCAATTTCTCCTCTGCTTCATACACTGAGTTATACCTGTGTTCTCTTCTTTTTTCATGATCCTAAATTTTTTTTTTCTAACTCAGGGACTTTCAATCTGAATTTTTTTTTATACGTGGAATCCTCTCTTTCTCTGCAACACCCCCTGCTCCTGACATGCACCTACCTCACTCCATTCATTCCACAGAGAACAGCTCAAATATTCTTCCAGGAGAGCTTCTTCTGTCTTCCCAATTAAGTCTGGTCTCCTTACTCTCTCAATACTTGCCTTTTCCTTTAATATCCCTCACTACACTACAGCTTGTACCCATATACTAGTATATGTGATTATCTAAATTAATCTCTGTTTCCCCTCCCAGATTAAAACTGCCATAGAGATTGCACTGTTTTACTAAACATAACCCTAAAGACCATTGTAGCACCTGCCACATAGTAGGTACTCCAAAAATATATGTTGAACAAATTAAAGATTTAAAACTGCAAAAAAGAAAAAAAAAACAAATTGGAGAATTATCAGTACAACAAATAGTAAGAATATGAGCTTTTGGTGATAACAGAGACAAGAGAAACTAGTTACTAAATCATCATGCTGAAAACTGAAACTAAAGCATGCCCATCATATGATTTCTTTTTCCTCAAACATGGTCAAAACAAACTTTATTTTTTTATTTAAATTAAATTAGCCAAGGGCGCCTGGGTGGCTCAGTTGGTTAAGCGACTGCCTTCGGCTCAGGTCATGATCCTGGAGTCCTGCGATCGAGTCCCGCATTGGGCTCCCTGCTCGGCAGGGAGTCTGCTTCTCCCTCTGACCCTCTTCCCTCTCGAGCTCTCTATCTCTCATTCTCTCTCTCTCAAATAAATAATAATAAATAAATAAAATCTTAAAAAAATTAAATTAGCCAACATATAGTACATCATTAGTTTCAGATGTAGAGTTCAATAATTTATCAGTTGGGTATAACACCCAGTGCTCATCATATCACATGCCCTCCTTTCTGCCCACCACCCAGTTACCCTATCCCCCCACCACTTCCCCTCCAGCAACCTTCAGTTTGTTTCCTAGAGTTAAGAATCTCTCATGGTTTGTCTCCCTGATTACTTTAAAAGAAACTGTCAAATGAGCAGCAGATGTAACAGGTGTACCATTAATATAAGAATCAATTGGATAGGCATAGGGCTCAGTCTTCTGCTATAAACTTTGCTGAGAAAGCAAAGAGGACAAAACTTGAGCATTAGCTATGAGCTAACATTGTGTGGATATGCCAAAGGAAGTGCCAAAAGGGAACAGCCATGTAGGAAAGTCAAACTGTTTCCCCTTCACTAATACATATTAGTGTAAATGAAATAAAGTAAAAGACAATGACCTGAAATGTATGAAATATCTAAAAATTATTTGGTTATGAGGATGTTTGTGTATAGGAGAAAAAGCTGGGTAAATCAGAGACACTTTCATGATGAATATTGATCTTGGTTATAGAGTGAGGTTCTTCCATGTGCCAGAAATAACTTGGACAAAGACTGATAACAGTATTATACAAACAAATTTTCCTATTCTTAGAAGCTCAGAGAATTAGAAAATTAGAAGCATCTTGGTCACTTCAATTGACAACTGCCACATAGTCCTAGCCAAATATAGATGACCAGGGCTAACTTAACTGGTTATTCCCAAGAATACTAGACATTTTAAACTTAATAATTACCCTAAAATATAAAAGAAGGGAATATTGGGTGTGAAGCAATGAATAAAGGAGAAGGAGACCATTTTGGAAGATTGTGTATTTTATGTGCAGATTTCAGAATCCCTTCCCTACAGAGTATCCAATACTGAAAGCTTAAATTTTTCTTTCCTATCTTTGGATTAGTTTTATGTGAATGATAAATTATGATGTTGATTGATTTACTTCTTTTATTTCTCTGATTGCAATCAGTACTTGTAATATTTGTTTTAACTTTGGGTTTTTTGTTGTTGTTTTGCAATTGGCTCTTCTACTTCTTAACAATTCATTTATGGTGCCAAGACAAAGGGGTTGGTAATTTGAGGCCAAATTCTCCTTATTCTATTCCAGATTTGCAAAAATGAAGTAAAGGCAACATTTGTCAGCTTTCTGGCAAAGATATTTATGTTGGACAGTCATGTGTGTTGTTTTTGGAAAAGGAGGGCTAAAAACCTTACTTTCTCATCCCTACATAAAACAAATTTTGGACTGTATGACAACCCTTAATGCCAACCTCATTGTGCAGAATTCCAGCAGTTGAATTATTTTTCCTGAAATGACTTCAGTATTCTGTGTGCCTGTGGCTGTATAAAAAGCACCCATCTCTTTATTGAATACCACAAACATTCTCCAGGTTATCTGTTCTCTCTTCAAGCCAGACATACTGGTTTTGAAATTGTTAGGATCAGTGTGGCTTGAAAAGACAAACTGTGGGCCTTGGTAACTGTCTGCTAAATGCATCTGTTTCTTTTGTCCCTCTTCCTCTTCCCACCCCCACCAAAGTGCCTTATTTCTCATTTTTTCCCACCCAACAGTCATTCCCTGGGGATATTGATTAGAATTTGGAAAACAAGAGCTCAAAATATACTTTGAATACCCTAACAAAAGTTTGAAGAGTGATTTGGGCATGATGGTTTAGTATTTCAACTTTTTTTGGAACTTGACTTTTGAAGTGAAAAATTAGGATAACTATTGGGTCATTCCTTCTATAATGAAATGCTTTGCAGAAGCAGTAAATTCTGGCACTTTATAATAAGCTTCTACATTTTCTGTGTAACTTAGCTCCTTTGGTTGTGATCCTGATAGAATAGAATCTCAATATGGCACACAGCATGGGTTCCTAAACAAACACAGGTCCAAGGCAAGAACATAGAATCTATTTCCTCCTGTACTACCCTGACCAAGCTGCTTTCTCCAGTGGTTTTACCTGCTGTATACTCTACTTGCTTATTTCTAACATTCCAGATAATGAAATGATGTTGTTGCATTATATTATTTGTATGGAAGAAATTCAAGAAAACACTCAGGAGATACAAGTATGATTCATGTTACTTCTAAAGAATAGCACATTTTAAAACTACTTTTAGTTAAAGAGACACTTACTTTATGTAACTTCAAAAGGTTGTTGCTGTCTTTTAACTAAACACTGTCAAACTTAACACTGTCACTTGGACAGGAAATACTATTTGGTTATTGGGATTTATCACTTTGTCAGCAGTAATGCTCATTTGGGGGGTGACAGTATCACAAGTATGTTCTAGGACACAAAGACACACTCACACTTTCCAAATACGAAAATGTCTTATTTTTATTTACTTTGGGTAAGATAGATTCACATTTCCAAGTGGGTATGTATAGCAAACATCATACATAAAAATGGATCAACAAAACAAACATTTTATTAAATAAATTGATAGTATATATAAAATGATCACCACTAATATAAGCCTAAAATGGAAAATCAGTCAACCATCTTTTCCTCTAGTCTAGCTAGGAATTATAGAGCAAAATTTGGGGTGGAAATTATGAAGACTCCTCTTCTTCCTCATAAAGATTCAAAAAGTAAAGCATTTCCAATTGCCTGCTATGAGATTTTTATATTTTATAAGTATTCTCAATAGACTTTAGGGATTATTTTCTTATTACCTGTTAGAATATTAATTGTTATAAAATATTAATTATATAACTATATATTCTGTAATATACTTAAAAATATTGTTACGTTGATTACCAAGAATTATAATATCCTGATAGAAAGCTGGTTATAAAAGTGACTCGGTACTCTGAGGCAATTTAGATAGCAGTTGCTGAGACCTGGTTTTCTGCTCACAGCTAAAATTTCCATAATTTTATTCTAGATTTTAAAGAAGACTGTATCATTTTCTTTGCTTGTTTCCTTTCTATCAAGTTAATATTTTTGTGGTTAAATAGACATCAAGCACTTTTATCAAACTCATACAGTCTGCTTCCAGATTGAAGCAATTTTAAAGCCAGAGAAATGGCTGAAGTAGAAGGTTTTATCTTTGTGAGCGATAAATCAACAAATCCAATTAGGAAAACGTGTAACTTCAAAACTTTGCAAGACAATATAGTCAGCTTTCAGTTTCATAGGATCAGCAACTTAAGGCAGGTACACATAAAACAAGCTCAAATATATTATTCAAGAAATGGGCTATAAAGTTCTATTGTTCAATCAGCAGCAAGGATATGTCAAGGGGATAAATGGTTATGTGGACCCTGCAGGTTTAATCTAAACCTAAATGTTGGTTTGTGGTGCATATGACAACTTACCTTGATGCCTGAAAGGATGAACTTCCCAAGGATCATAGGTGAAGAACATCCCTCATACAGCATTGACTCCACCTGCCATTGTCTTTTCATAGAATAATACATAATTAGCTAATAACTTTTTCAGAGTGAATTTTGGTTTTACTGTTAACAGTATATTTTTCTATGAATTCTCTTAAGGTAATATACATTTATAAAATATAGTGACATAATTCAAGTAATGGAAAAGATTTTCTTCCAGAAACTTTATAATTGTATTTTTTGTAATATTTACTTTAAAATAGATAAAATTTCAGTCTTAGAGAATGCTGACTTATAGTCCATGTAAAAAAATAAAAACTGCTAATGTGAAATAGACTCTAGGAAAAATTTGACAGATTTCAGGTTTTAACAAAATTCCATTAAATAATTGCTTAGCATTCTAATAGGCTCTATGTAAAGAACATTAAAAATATTTGACCCTGTCAAGGCATTCTCTAAATTAATACATGTTATAATTTTTAATGTGTGGCTACTATCAGCTCATAACCTTTATGAATGTTAATTATTTCATAGCAGGATAAGTTTTTCAAGTTTATAGCTTAAAATTCTCAGAATGTGAATTCTGAGAAGTGGAGGAGGCAGTGATAAAACTGAGGAGGGCTGATAATATCCTTTTCTCCCTTTTTTCTGGGATCATCTCCACTCAGTTTATTAGTCCAAGAAAGAGAGATCATTTTGAGAATTACCTCTAAAGAAATAATTTGATGGTGACAGGTTCAGAGTTTCATACAGAGGTATATTACTTAAGCAGATGACAGATGGGTGGTAGAATCCCCCTCTGTCCAATTATGTCCGCCCCACTGGCCATTTGAGAGTTCCCCAGTGTGCACTTTTTGGAGATGTAAATGCAAATGTTACCTGAATGTTAAGAATTATATTAGCTAATGGAAATAGATGCAAAGGCAAGTAATTTTTATAAGATTATTGGTAAGCTTCATGAGGGTCTAAGAAATATATCATATGAGAAATAATCAAAAGAACTGTGATATTAATGATGTGCAAAATAGAAGAATTTGGAGGGAGCAAGCGATTTCTCTCCCAATCTAGGAAAGGCTGCCATATGCAAGAGAGAATGTGGTACACTAACTAATTCTAGGTAGCTTCAAGGGCAGAAATAGGAAAAATGGCTAGAAATCATGGGGTATCCAATATGAATAAACATATTAAAAAGATTTTACAATTTCAGTGGTCCAAAATGAAATGAACTGCCATAAGAGATAGTGGTGCCTCTGTCTAAATGGAGTACTTATGCATTAGTTAGGAACCAAATACTGAAGATAAAGGAGAAAATAAAGTTAACACATATAATGTTGCATGTGTCAGACCCTGTTTTAAGTGCTTAACGTATTGTCAATGCATTTAATCCTGACAACAATCTAGGAATGGAAATTCTACATCACTCCATTGTACAGATGGAGCAAAGAGAAGTTTGAATAACATATCCAAGGTCACACAAGTAGTAAGTCTTGAGTTTGTTTTGAACTTACACAGTTTGGCTTCAGCATCCATTCCCTTAACCAAGGTGCTATATTGACTCCAAGAGTTGTCTGTGTTAACTACTGTTGATATTAATATTATACCACTATTTATCAGTTATATGGTATGATGGAATTGGGAAAAGGTCATATGGATGAATGGGAAAAGGAAGTCAGAAAAAGTCAAGAGCATTGAGTCTTGCTGCAAAGACTACTCAGAATGATACCCCAAACAAGATTTAGAAGACTCCCCAAACTTCCCAACATATTTTAGATTGATCATTCCTTATAGATGGGCATAGAGAATGGAATTTCAGCCTTTCTCAGTTGGTAGACTGTCGAGTAAAATCTAACAAAGTAAACTTCAAAGGAACCTATTTTCATCAGGTTTCCTCACTGCCCTGTAGTTTTCCACTACTTTGAGTATAACGTTAGGTCCCTCATAATCTGGCCCCACTCTAACATTTAAACCTTTTGGTAAGACTGATTTTTCTCACTTTACTTCTTCCACGTTCCTCACATACATGTTACCCTAGTTTAGTCCCTTTTGTTTATGTTATCTTATTAATCTAAAATAGCCAATTTCTAGCTCACCTACAAATGCATGTTGAGTTTGATCTCCTCCTGAAGGCTTTCCAGAGTTGCCCACACCAATCATTTTTTATTCTAAATTATGGTTATATATGTAGTTGGCTGGTTTAGTATTTCTTAATTCTCTAGTTAGTTCCATCCATGTAGAACTCTAAATGTATTTGTTATCTATACTTTGAGAACTGTAGTTTAATGTTAGTATTTTTGATAGTATGGATAACTGTTTATAATTTACTTCTAAATTTCCTTAGTTGTTTGATATAGTAATTTCTAGGAGGTTTAATAGTGACTAGTTTTTTGTTTGTTTGCTTTTTAACAAAACAGGCATAAGTATTTTTTAATAATTTTTTTATTATATTAATTACCATACAGTACATAATTAGTTTTTGTTGTAGTGTTCCATGATTCATTGTTTGCATATAACACCCAGTGCTCCATGCAATACATGCCCTCCTTAATACCCATCACCAGGCTCACCCCCCACCCTCCTTCTCTTTAAAATCCTAAGACTCCACCCCCAAATTACTAGAACTCATACAGCAATTCAGTAATGTGGCAGGATACAAAAATCAATGCACAGAAATCGGTTGCTTTTCTACACACTGACAGTGTAACTGTAGAAAGAGAAATTACGGAATTGATTCCATTTACAATAGCACCAAAAACCTTCAGATACCTTGGAATAAACCTAACCAAAGAGATAAAGGATCTATACTCTAGAAACTACAGAACACTTATGAAAGAAATTGAAGAAGACATCAAAAGATGGAAAAACATTCCATGGTCATGGATTGGAAGAATAAACATTGTTAAAATGTCTGTGCTGCCCAAAGCAATCTATACTTTCATGGCCATCCCAATCAAAATACCAATGGCATTTTTCAAAGTGCTGGAACAAACAATCCTAAAATTTTCATGGAACCAGAAAAACCCCATTTCACCAAGGAAATGTTGAAAAAGAAAAACAAAGCTGAGGGCATCACATTGTCTGATTTCAAGCTATATTACAAAGCTGTGATCACCAATGCAGCATGGTACTGGCAAAAAAACAAATACATAGATCAATAGAACAGAATAGAGAGCCCAGATATGGACAGTCAACTCTATGGTCAACTAATCTTCGAAAAAGCAGGAAAAATATGCAATGGAAAAAAGACAGTCTCTTCAATAAATGGTGCTGGGAAAATTAGACAGCTATATACGGAAGAATGAAACTCGACCATTCTCTAACACCACACACAAAGATAAGCTCAAAATGGATGAAAGACCTCAATGTGAGACAGGAATCTATCAAAATCCTAGAGGAGAACATAGGCAGTAACCTCTTTGACATCGACCACAGCAACTTCTTTCAAAACATGCCTCCAAAGGCAAGGGGAACAAAAGCGAAAATGAACTTTTGGGACTTCATCAAGATTAAAAGCTTCTGCACAGCAAGGGAAACACTCAACAAAACAAAGAGACAACCCACAGAGTGGGAGAAGATATTTGCAAATGACACTGCAGATAAAGGGCTGGTATCCAAGATCTATAAAGAACTTCTCAAACTCAACACCCAAAAAACAAATAATCAAGTGAAAAAATGGGCAAAAAACATGAACAGATACTTCTCCAAAGAAGACATACCAATGGCTAAGAGACACATGAAAAAATGTTCAACATCATTAGCCACCAGGGAAATTCAAATCAAAACTACATTGAGATACCACCTTACACCAGTTAGAATGGCAAAAATTGAGAAGACAAGAAACAACAAATGTTGGAGAGGTTGTGGAGGAAGGGGAACCCCCTTACACTATTGGTGGGAATGCAAGTTGGTACAGCCACTTTGGAAAACAGTGTGGAGGTTCCTCAAAAAGTTTAAAATAGAGCTACCCTATGACCCAGCAATTGCACTACTGGGTATTTACCCCAAAGTTACAGATGGAGTGAAAAGAAGGGCCATATGCACCCCAATGTTCATAGCAGCAATGTCTATAATAGCCAAACTGTGGAAGGAGCCAAGATACTCTTCAACAGAAGAATGGATAAAGAAGATGATGTCCATATATATAATGGAATATTACTCAGCCATCAGCAAGGATGAATACCTAACATTTGCATTGACACGGATGGAACTGGAGGGGATTATGCTAAGTGAAATAAGTCAAGTAGAGAAAGACAATTGTCATATGGTTTCACTTATTTGTGGAACATAAGGAATAGCATGGAGGACATTAGGAGAAGGAAGGGAAAAATGAAGGGGGAGAAATCGGAGGGAGAGATGAACCATGAGAGACTAAGGACTCTTGGAATAGTGACTGGTTTTTATTTTGCAACAAATTTCTCTTACACCTTTTTTTTTAATAATTTTTTATTGTTATGTTAATCACCATACATTACATCATTAGCTTGTGATATACTGTTCCATGATTCATTGTTTGTGCATAACACCCAGTGCTCCACGCAGAACGTGCCCTCTTTAATACCCATCACCAGGCTAACACATCCCCCCAACCCCTCCCCTCTAGAACCCTCAGTTTGTTTTTCAGAGTCCATCGTCTCTCATGGTTGGTCTCTCCCTCCAATTTCCCTCCCTTCATTCTTCCCCTCCTGCTATCTTCTTCTTTTTTTTTTCTTAACATATATTGCATTATTTGTTTCAGAAGTACAGATCTGTGATTCAACAGTCTTGCACAATTCACAGCACTCACCACAGCACATACCCTCCCCAATGTCTATCACCCAGCCACCCCATCCCTCCCACCCCCCACCACTCCAGCAACCCTCAGTTTGTTTCCTGAGATTAAGAATTCCTCATATCAGTGAGGTCATATGATACATGTCTTTCTCTGATTGACTTATTTCACTCAGCATAACACCCTCCAGTTCCATCCACTTTGTTGCAAATGGCAAGATCTCATTCCTTTTAATGGCTGCATACTATTCCATTGTGTATATATACCACTTCTTCTTTATCCATTCATCTGTCGATGGACATCTTGGCTTTTTCCACAGTTTGGCTGTTGTGAACATTGCTGCTATAAACATTGGGGTGCATGTACCCCTTCGGATCCGTACATTTGTATCTTTGTGGTAAATTCCCAGTCGTGCAATTGCTGGATCATATGGTAGCTCTATTTTCAACTGTTTGAGGAACCTCCATACTGTTTTCCAGAGGGGTTGCACCAGCTTGCATTCCCACCAACAGTGTAGGAGGGTTCCCCTTTCTCCACATCCCTGCCAAATCTGTCATTTCCTGATTGTTAATTTTAGCCATTCTGACTGGTGTGAGGTGGTATCTCATTGAGGTTTTGATTTGGATTTCCCTGATGCTGAGCGATGCTGAGCACTTTTTCATGTGTCTGTTGGCCATTTGGATGTCTTCTTTGGAAAAATGTCTGTTCATGTCTTCTGCCCATTTTGTGATTGGATCATTTGTCCTTTGGGTGTTGAGTTTGATAAGTTCTATAGATTTTGGATACTAGCCCTTTATGTGATATGTCATTTGCAAATATTTTCTCCCATTCTGTCGGTTGTCTTTTGGTTTTGTTGACTGTTTCCTTTGCTGTGCAAAAGCTTTTTATCTTGATGAAATCGCAATAGTTCATTTTTGCCCTGGTGCTTCCCTTCCCTTTGGTGATGTTTCTAGGAAGAAGTTGCTGTGGCTGAGGTCGAAGAGGTTGTTGCCTGTGTTCTCCTTTAGGATTTTGATGGACTCCTGTCTCACGTTTAGGTCTTTCACCATTTGCAGTCCATTTTTGTGTGTGGTGTAAGGAAATGGTCCAGTTTCATTCTTCTGCATGTGGCTGTCCAATTTTCCCAACACCCATTTGTTGAAGAGACTGTCTTTTTGCCATTGGACATTCTTTCCTGCTTTGTTAAAGATTAGTTGACCATAGAGTTGAGGGTCCATTTCTGGGCTCTCGATTCTGTCCCATTGATCTATGTGTCTGTTTTTGTGCCAGTACCATACTGTCTTGATGATGACAGCTTTGTAATAGAGCTGGAAGTCCGGAATTGTGATGCCACCAGCTTTGCTTTTCTTTTTCAATATTCCTCTGGCTATTCGGGGTCTCTTCTGGTTCCATACAAATTTTAGGATTATTTGTTCCATTTCTTTGAAAAATGTGGATGGTATTTTGATGGGGATTGCATTGAATGTGTAGATTGCTCTAGGTAGCACTGACATCTTCACAATGTTTGTTCTTCCAATCCATGAGCATGGAACGTTTTTCCATTTCTTTGTGTCTTCTTCAATTTCTTTCATGAGTATTTTATAGTTTTCTGAGTACAGATCCTTTGCCTCTTTGGTTAGATTGATTCCTAGGTATCTTATGGTTTTGGGTGCAATTGTAAATGGGATCAACTCCTTGATTTGTCTCTCTTCTGTCTTGTTGGTGGTGTATAGGAATGCCACTGATTTCTGTGCATTGATTTTATATGCTGCTACTTGACTGAATTACTGTACGAGTTCTAGCAGTTTTGGGGGGGAGTCTTTTGGGTTTTCCACATACAGTATCATATCATCTGCAAAGAGTGAGAGTTTGACTTCCTCTTTGCTGATTTGGATGCCTTTGATTTCTTTTTGTTGTCTGATTGCTGTGGCTAGGACTTCCGATACTATGTTGAATAGCAGTGGTGAGAGTGGACATCCCTGCCGCGTTCCTGATCTTAGGGGAAAAGCTCTCAGCTTTTCCCCATTGAGAATGATATTTGCTGTACGTTTTTCATAGATGGCTTTTATGATATTGAGGTATGTACCCTCTATCCCTATACGCTGAAGAGTTTTGATCAAGAAGGGATGCTGTACTTTGTCAAATGCTTTCTCTGCATCTATTGAGAGGATCATATGGTTCTTGTTCTTTCTTTTGTTAATGTATTGTATCACGTTGATTGATTTGCGGATGTTGAACCAGCCTTGCAGCCAGGGATAAATCCCACTTGGTCATGGTGAATAATCCTTTTCATGTACTGTTGGATCCTATTGGCTAGTATTTTGGTGAGAATTTTTGCATCCATGTTCATCAAGGATATTGGTCTGTAATTCTCCTTTTTGATGGGGTCTTTGTATGGTTTTGGGATCAAGGTAATGGTGGCCTCATAAAATGAGTTTGGAAGTTTTCCTTCCATTTCTATTTTTTAGAACAGTTTAAGGAGAATAGGTATTAATTCTTCTTTAAATGTCTGATAGAATTCCCCTGGGAAGCCATTTGGCCCTGGGCTTTTGTTTGTTGGGAGATTTTCGATGACTGCTTCAATTTCCTTAGTGGTTATAGGTCTGTTCAGGTTTTCTATTTCTTCCTGGTTCAATTTTGGTAGTTGATACATCTCTAGAAATGCACCCATTTCTTCCAGGTGATCTAATTTGCTGGCATAGAGTTGCTCATAATATGTTCTTATAATTGTTTGTATGTCTTTGGTGTTGGTTGTGATCTCTCCTCTTTCATTCATGATTTTGTTGATTTGGGTCATTTCTCTTTTCTTTTTGATAAGTCTGGCCAGGGGTTGATCAATCTTGTTAATTCTTTCAAAGAACCAGCTCCTAGTTTCATTGATCTGTTCTACTGTTCTTTTAGTTTCTATTTCATTGATTTCTGCTCTGATCTTTATGATTTCTCTTCTCCTGCTGGGTTTAGGCTTTATTTGCTGTTCTTTCTCCAGCTCCTTTAGGTGTAGGGTTAGGTTGTGTATTTGAGACCTTTCTTGTTTCTTGAGAAAGGCTTGTATTGCTATATACTTTCCTCTCAGGACTGCCTTTGCTGTATCCCAAAGATTTTGAACAGTTGTGTTTTCATTTTCATTGGTTTCCATGAATTTTTTTAAATTCTTCTTTAATTTCATGGTTGACCCATTCATTCTTTAGTAGGATGCTCTTTAGCCTCCATGTATTTGAGTTCTTTCTGATTTTCCTCTTGTGATTGAGTTCTAGTTTCAAAGCATTGTGGTCTGAAAATATGCAAGGAATAATCCCAAACTTTTGGTACCAGTTGAGACCTGATTTGTGACCTAGGATGTGATCAATTCTGGAGAACGTTCCATGGGCACTAGAGAAGAATGTGTATTCTGTTGCTTTGGGATGGAATGTTCTGAATAAATCTATAAAGTCCATTTGGTCCAGTGTGTCATTTAAAGTCTTTATTTCCTCGTTGATCTTTTGCTTAGATGATCTGTCCATTTCAGTGAGGGGGGTCTTAAAGTCCCCCACTATTATTGTATTGTTGTCAATGTGTTTCTTTGCTTTTGTTATTAATTGCCTTATATAATTGGGTGCTCCCATGTTAGGGGCATAGATATTTACAATTGTTAGATCTTCTTGTTGGATAGACCCTTTCAGTAGGATATAGTGTCCTTCCTCATCTCTTATTACAGTCTTTGGTTTAAAATCTAATTTGTCTGATAGAAGGATTGCCACCCCAGCTTTCTTTTGGTGTCCATTAGCATGGTAAATGTTTTTCCACCCCCTCACTTTCAATCTGGGGGTGTCTTTGGGTCTAAAATGAGTCTCTTGCAGACAGCATATTGATGGGTCTTGTTTTTGAATCCAATCTGATAGCCTGTGTCTTTTGATTGGGGCATTTAGCCCATTTACATGCAGGGTAACTATTGAAAGGTATGAATTTATTGCCATTGTATTGCGTGTAAGGTGACTGTTACTGTATATTGTCTGTGTTCCTTTCTGATCTATGCTGCTTTTAGGCTCTCTTTTTGCTTAGAGGACCTTTTTCAATATTTCTTGTAGGGCTGGTTTGGTGTTTGCAAATTCCTTTAGTTTTTGTTTGTCCTGGAAGCTTTTGATCTCTCCTTCTATTTTCAATGATAGCCTAGCTGGATATAGTATTCTTGGCTGCATATTTTTCTCGTTTAGTGCTCTGAAGATATCATGCCAGTCCTTTCTGGCCTGCCAGCTCTCTGTGGATAGGTCTGTTGCCAATCTAATGTTTCTACCATTGTAGGTTACATATCTCTTCTCCCGAGCTGCTTTCTGGATTTTCTCTTTGTCTCTGAGACTCGTAAGTTTTACTATTAGATGTCGGGGTGTTGACCTATTTTTATTGATTTTGAGAGGGGTTCTCTGTGCCTCCTAGATTTTGATGCCTGTTTCCTTCCCCACATTAGGGAAGTTCTCTGCTATTATTTGCGCCAATATACCTTCTGCCCCTCTCTCTCTTTCTTCTTCTTCTGGGATCCCAATTATTCTAATGTTGTTTCATCTTATCGTATCGCTTATCTCTCGAATTCTGCCCTCGTGATCCTGTAGTTTTTTATCTCTCTTTTTCTCAGCCTCTTTATTTTCCATCTTTGGGTCTTCTATATCGCTGATTCTTTCTTCTCCCTCATTTATCCTAGCAGTTAGTGCCCCCATTTTTGATTGCACCTCATTAATAGCCTTTTTGATTTCGACTTAGTTAGATTTTAGTTCTTTTATTTCTCCAGAAAGGGTTTCTCTAATAACTTCCACACTTTTTTCAAGCCCAGCTAGTATCTTTAAAGTCATGATTCTGTACTCTAGGTCCAACATCGTACTAATGTCAGTATTGAGTAGGTCCCTGGCAGATGGTACTACCTCTTGTTCTTTTTGCTGAGGTGATTTTTTTCGTCTTGTCATTTTGTCCAGAGGAGAATAGATGAATGAGAGAACAGAATGCTAACAGGTTAACAGCGTCTCCAGCAAATATACTCTATACAAATCAGAGAAGATCTGAAACCAGGGGACAAGAAAGGGAAAGAAAGAAGAGAAAAAAAAAAAAGGAAATAGAAAAAGATAAAAACAAACAAAAACAGAACAAAACAAAAAAAAACCCAGAATATGATCACATATGATCAGGCTAGTGCATAGATCAGTGCCACACACTAGCTTTTGGGCATATTTTGGTCTGTTAGAAGAAAGTGCCTGCTAAAATTTTAATGGAAGAAAGACTTATATATGTACAAAATAAGGGTTGATACAGTGAAGGCAATGCAGATGACTGTAAAGATGAAAATTATAAAAGATTTTATAAAAGGAATTGGTAATATAAGTTGTTTTTAAAAAGAAAGAAGAAAAGAAACAGTCCACAAAACCAAAAGACAACCGACAGAATGGGAGAAAATATTTGCAAATGACATATCAGATAAAGGGCTAGTATCCAAAATCTATAAAGAACTTATCAAACTCAACACCCAAAGAACAAATAATCCAATCAAGAAATGGGCAGAAGACATGAACAGACATTTCTCCAAAGAAGACATCCAAATGGCCAACAGGCACATGAAAAAGTGCTCAACATCGCTTGGCATCAGGGAAATCCAAATCAAAACCTCAATGAGATACCACCTCACACCCGTCAGAATGGCTAAAATTAACAAGTCAGGGAACAACAGATGTTGGCGGGGATGTGGAGAAAGGGGAACCCTTCTACACTGTTGGTGGGAATGCAAGCTGGTGCAACCACTCTGGAAAACAGTATGGAGGTTCCTCAAACAGTTGAAATTAGAGCTACCGTTCGATCCAGCAATTGCACTACTTGGTATTTACCCCAAAGATACAAATGTAGGGACCCGAAGGGGTACGTGTACCCCAATGTTTATAGCAGCAATGTCCACAATAGCCAAACTGTGGAAAGAGCCAAGATTCCCATCAACAGATGAATGGATAAAGAAGATGTGGTATATATACACAATGGAGTATTATGCAGCCATCAAAAGGAATGAGATCTTGCCATTTGCAATGACGTGGATGGAACTGGAGGGTGTTATGCTGAGTGAAATAAGTCAATCAGAGAAAGACATGTATCACATGACCTGACTGATATGAGGAATTCTTAATCTCAGGAAACAAACTGAGTGTTACTGGAGTGGTTGGGGGTGGGAGGGATGGGGTGGCTGGGTGATAGACATTGGGGAGGGTATGTGCTACGGTGAGCACTGTGAATTGTGCAAGACTGTTGAATCACAGATCTGTACTTCTGAAACAAATAACGCAACATATTTTAAGAAAAAAGGAAAAGAAGAAGATAACAGGAGAGGAAGAAAAGGGGAGTATGTCAGAGGGGGAGACGAACCATGAGAGATGATGGACTCTGAAAAACAAACTGAGGGTTCTAGAGGGGAGAGGGGAGGGGGATGGGTTATCCTGGTGATGGGTATTGAGGAGGGCACGTTCTGCATGGAGCACTGGGTGTTATGAACAAGCAATGAATCATGGAACACTGCACCAAAAACTAATGATGTAATATATGGTGATTAACATAACAATAAAAAAATAAAAAAAAATAAAAAGAAAGAAGAAGTTTTAAAAAGAAAAAGAAAAAAGAAAAAAAGAAAAAAGAAAAAAAGGGAGAGAATGTGATCAGGCAGGAGAATAGAACAAAGCCATACACTAGTGATTTAGGGTATATTTTGATCTGTTAGAAGAAATTGTATCTCAAAATTTTAAAGGGAGAACAACTTATATATATATGCCAAAAATAAGGGTAACTACTATGAAGGGATAAAAATATGACTCTAAAAAAATGAAAAATAAAAAATGTTTTTTTAAAAAGGGATTGATAAGATGTTGTTTGAAAAAAGGAAAAAGAAAAATTCAAAAAAAAAACAGTTAAAAAAATTCACTTTGAAAAACTAATGAATTATGGTAAAAAAGCCATGAATTCTATGTGCAATATTCCCCTAGCGCTGGAGTTTTCCCGTTCTCCTTGATCGGTAAACTTAGTCTTGGCTTGCTGGCTATTTGTGCTGATCTTCTGGGGGAGGGGCCTGTTGCTGTGGTTCCCAAATGTCTTTGTCAGAGGTGGAATTGCCCCACCCTTGTGAGTCCGGGCTAAGCAAGCTGCTCGGGTTTGCTCTCAGGAGCTTTAGTTCCCTGCAAGCTCTCGGTACAGCTTTGGAGGACCAGGGTGAAAATGGTGGCCTCCCAATGTCCACCCGGAGGAGCCGAGAACTCTGGGCCCCGCTCCTCTGTGTGCCCCCAGAGAAAAGCAGTCACTCCCGTCTCCCCGGTCTCTGGCTGCACTCCATGCTCACCCGGCCTGTGATTGAGCGTTTCTATGTCTGGCACCCGACCCTGTGTGGAGTCTCCAAACCCATGAGATCCCTGTGGTGTGCTCCCGCGCCACTCCTCCCCGGGGGAGGAAGGGGAGTCTCCCTGGCTCTGCCACTTGTTGGGTCCCTGCTGGAGGAGCAGTAGCCCGACTGGGCCGCGGATCACAGTTTATGGCAACCCCGAGCTGAGAGCCTGCACCTTGGCTCCGTCTCTGCAGCCGGCTTCCCCGCCTCGATACCTGGGAGCTGTGCCGCACTCAGGCACCCCCAGTCTTTCTGTGACCCCGAGGGTCCTGAGACCACACTGTCCCATGAGGGTTCCACCCCCCACTTAGCCACTGGAGCAACGTCCCTCAGCGGAGCCGACTTATCAAAGTTCCGATTTTGTGCTCCGCAGCTCCACCACTTGCCAGAAGCGGCTGACGGAGGCCCCCTCTCCTGCTGTCTATCCTCCCAAATATCTCCTCAGATTCACTTCTCCACACGTCCTACCTTCCAGAAAGTGGTCACTTTTCTGTTCAGAGTGTTGTTACTATTCTTATCTTCGATCTCCTGTTGAGTTCGTAGGTGTTCAGAATGGTTTGATCCCTATTCAGCTGAATTCCTGAGACCAGACGAAATCCAGGTCTCCTACTCCTCCACCATCTTGCTCCGCCGAGTTTCCAGAACTCCTATAAAAGATGTGTAGTTATCAACCTAACCCTACACCTAAAGGAGCTGGAGAAAGAACAGCAAATAAAGCCTGAACCCAGCAGGAGAAGAGAAATAATAAAGATCAGAGCAGAAATCAATGAAATAGAAACTAAAAGAACAGTAGAACTGATCAACAAAACTAGGAGCTGGTTCTTTGAAAGAATTAACAAGATTGATAACCCCCTGGCCAGACTTATCAAAAAGAAAAGAGAAATGACCCAAATCAACAAAATCATGAATGAAAGAGGAGAGATCACAACCAACACCAAAGAAATACAAACAATTATAAAAACATATTATGAGCAAGTTTATGGCAGCAAATTAGATAATCTGGAGGAAATGGATGCATTCCTAGAGATGTATCAACTACCAAAACTGAACCAGGAAGAAATAGAAAACCTGAACAGACCTATAACCACTAAGGAAATTGAAACAGTCATCAAAAATCTACCAACAAACAAAAGCCCAGGGCCAGATGGCTTCCCAGGGGAATTCTACCAAACATTTAAAGAATTCATACATATTCTTCTGAAACTGTTCCAAAAAATAGAAATGGATGGAAAATTTCCAAACTCATTTTATGAGGCTAGCATTACCTTGATCCCAAAATCAAAGGGGTCCATCAAAAAGGAGAATTACAGACCAATATCCTTGATGAACATGGATGCATAATTCTCACAAAAATACTAGCCAATAGGATCCAACAGTACAATAAAAGTTTTATTCACCACGATCAAGTGGGATTTATTGCTGGCCTGCAAGTTTGGTTTAACATCCGCAAATCAATCAATGTGATACAATACATTAATAAAAGAAAGAACAAGAACCATATGATCCTCTCAGTAGAATCAGAAAAAAACATTTGACAAAGTGCAGCATCCTTTCTTGATCAAAACTCTTCAGAGTGTAGGGATAGAGGGTACATACCTCAATATCATAAAAGCCATCTATGAAAAACCCACAGCGAGTATCATTCTCAATGGGGAAGAACTGAGAGCTTTCCCCCTAAGGTCAGGAACACGGCAGGGATGTCCACTCTCACCACTGCTCTTCAACATAATACTAGAAGTCCTAGCACAGCAATCAGACAACAAAAAGAAATAAAACGCATCCGAATCAGCAAAGAAGTCAAACTCTCTCTTTGCAGATGATATGATACTTTATGTGGAAAACCCAAAAGACTCCACCCCAAAACTGCTAGAACTCATACAGAAATTTAGTCAAGTGGCAGAATATAAAATCAATGCACAGAAATCAGTGGCATTCCTATACACCAACAACAAGACAGAAGAGAGACAAATCAAGGAGTCGATCCCATTTATAATTGCACCCAAAAGCATAAGATACCTAGTAATCAATCTAACCAAAGAGGCAAAGGATCTGTACTCAGAAAACTATAAAATACTCATGAAAAAAATTGAAGAAGACACAGAGAAATGGAAAAACTTTCCATGCTCGTGGATTAGAAGAACAAATATTGTGAAGATGTCAATGCTACCTAGAGCAATCTACACATTTAATGCAATCCTTATCAAAATACCATCCACTTTTTTCAAAGAAATGGAACAAATAATCCTAAAATTTGTATGGAACCAGAAAAGACCCCGAATAGCCAGAGGAACATTGAAAAAGAAAAGCAAAGCTGGCGGCATCAGAATTCCGGACTTCCAGCTCTATTACAAAGCTGTCATCATGAAGATAGTATGGTATGGGCACAAAAACAGACACATAGATCAATGGAACAGAATAGAGAGCCCAGAAGTGGACCCTCAACTCTATGGTCAACTAATCTTTGACAAAGCAGGAAAGAATGTCCAATGGAAAAAAGGCAGTCTCTTCAACAAATGATGTTAGGAAAATTGGACAGCTACATGCAGAATGAAACTGGACCATTTTTTTATACCACACACAAAAATAGACTCAAAATGGTTGAAAGACCTAAATATGAGATAAGAGTCCATCAAAATCCTAAAGGAGAACACAGGCAGCAACCTCTTCGACCTCAGCTGCAGCAACTTCTTCCTAGAAACATCACCAAAGGCAAAGGAAACAAGGGCAAAAATGAACTATTGGGATTTCATCAAGATAAAAAGCGTTTGCCCAGCGAAAGAAACAGTCAACAAAACCAAAAGACAACCGACAGAATGGGAGGAGATATTTGCAAATGACATATCAGATAAAGGGCTAGTAACCAAAATCTATAAAGAACTTATCAAACTCAACACCCAAAGACCCAATGATCCAATCAAGAAATGGGCAGAAGACATGAATAGACATTTCTCCAAAGAAGACATTCAGATGGCCAACAGACACATAAAAATGTGCTCAGCATCGCTCAGCATCAGGGAAATCCAAATCAAAACCTCAGTGAGATACCACCTCACACCAGTCAGAATGGCTAAAATTAACAATTCAGTAAACAACAGATGTTGGTGGGATTGCGGAGAAAGGGGAACCCTCCTACACTGTTGGTGGGAATGCAAGCCGGTGCAGGCACTCTAGAAAACAGTATGGAGTTTCCTCAAAAAGTTGAAAATAGAGCTACCATATGATCCAGCAATTACACTACTGGGTATTTACCCCAAAGATACAAATGTAGTGATCTGAAGGGTTATGTGCACCCCAATGTTTATAGGAGCAATGTCCACAATAGCCAAACTATGGAAAGAGCCAAGATGTCCATCAACAGGTGAATGGATAAACAAGATGTGTTGTGTATGTGTGTGTGTGTGTGTGTGTGTGTGTGTGTGTATTCACACACAATGGAATATTATGAAGCCATCAAAAAAAAATCTTGTATTTGCAATGACGTGGATGGAACTAGAGGGTATTACAATAAGCGAAATAAGTCAATCAGAGAAAGACATGTATCATATGACCTCACTGATATGAGGAATTCTTAATCTCAGGAAACAAACTGAGGGTTGCTGGAGTGGTGGGGGGGAGGGATGGGGTGGCTGGGTGATAGACATTGGGTAGGCTATGTGCTATGGTGAGTGCTGAGAATTGTGTAAGACTGTTGAATCACAGACCTGTACCTCTGAAACAAATAATACATTATATGTTAAAAAAAAAGAAGATAGTAAGAAGGGAAAAATGAAGGGGGGGAAATCGGAGGGGGAGACGATCCATGAGAGACTATGGACTCTGAGAAACAAACTGAGGGTTCTAGAGGGGAGGGGGTGGGGGGATGGGTTAGCCTGGTGATGGGTATTAAAGAGGGCACGTTCTGCATGGAGCACTGGGTGTTATATGCAAACAGTGAATCATGGATCACTACACCACAAACTAATGATGTAATGTATGGGGATTAACATAACATAATAAAATAAAATTTAAAAAAAGATGTGTAGTTAAGCTGGAATTTAATTCCTAACTGTGGGAACCAATATGCTATAATGTTTAAGAATATAAGCTCTGGCATCACATATGAATTCCAATCTTCCCACCAGCTCTTATAATCTATAGAATCCAAGTAGATTTGTGTCAGTTTTCTTGATTTAAAATACGAATTTTAATGGTCTCTAACTATAGGTGGTTATATGTATAAACGCCTGTCACAGTAAGTATATGACAGTCATTACTATTACTTCTCAAACGTTCGATAACAGAACATGAAATTCAGAAATGATCATTGTTAAGTTTTATTCATCACTGTAAATGAGGTCAGCTTCCTCCTAATCATCTGATTTTTTTACCGGTGCAAATTGACTATAAGCACCTTTGTGATCGTTACTTACTTGTTATATCTGAAACTATGATTTAAATTTATCTGTTTAAAAGAAGGAATGACACATGATTTTTTGAATGAAATTACATAAAATTGGCCTCAAATTTTCCTTTCTTTTTCTAATTTCAAGAAATAAATTGAAATACTAAAATTTAAGGTTAAGTAATGTTTCTCTGTTTAAAATTGTTTCAATCATGTCCTGGAATAGAATGAGAGCTAGAAATAAATATTATATATGCCTTTATAGTCGTATATAAATATATAAATATTTCCTTATTTAGATGCCACATGTACTGATATGTCACAGCTCTTTGAAAATGAGTGTAAGTTTTTTTTATGGTATCGAGATTGTAGCATTTTTGGATCCTGCTTTTTTTTAATCCAAACTTAACACTTTAGGTTGAATTATGTCCTGCCCCAGAAGATATGTTGAAGTCCTAACCCCCAGTATCTCAGAATGTGACCTTATATGAAATAAGTCTTTTCAGGGGTAATCAAGTTAATAGGAAATCATTGGGGTGGGCCCTAATCCATGGTGGTGTCCATATAAAAAAGTGATATGTGGACATGGAGACAGACACACAAAGGGAAGTAAATGTAGAAAATACAGGGAGATGTTTATGTGACAGGGTGATTCATCTATAAGCCAAAGAATGTTTGGAGCTATCAGAAGGTAGGAGAGAGGCCTGCAACAGATTCTTCCCTAGAGCCTTCAATGAAAGCATGACCTTCCAGGCAACTTAATTTTGGACTTCTGGAGTCCAAACTTGTGAGACAATCTATTTCTTTTTTTCTAAGCGACTCAGTTTATGGTACTTTGTTACTGAAGCCCTAGCAAACTACCAGAGGAACTCTGATAAAATTTGGACCAAGATTAAGAAAGTTTTATATCTTGTTCTGCTTCAATCAGAGAGAACAAGATTCTTTAGACTTTTACTCTATTTCTGGCCAATATCCAGCCAGCAATTTAATGTAAAATTTCCAGAAAGAAAATACACTATATGTAGCATTCATGAAGATTATTTTCTCATACTGTTCTTTTCCAAAAATCCAGAACTTTAAGAAAATAATCCTATCAAGAAAGCCTTGGAAATATTTCCTATAATCAATAATTTAACAGTAGTTTATCAATTTTATCAGTTTCCTGTAACTGCTGTAACAAATACCACAAATTTAGTCACTGACAGCAACACACATTTATTATTTTACAGTTCTGGAGGTTAGAAGTCCAAAATCAGTCTCCCTGGGTTCAAGTTGAGATGGTAGAAGAACTGGTTCCCTCTGGAGGTTCTAGGGAAGATCAATTTCCTTCCTTTTGTGAACTTCTAGAGAACACCCATATTTTGGGGGTATCCACTTTCTTCCATCTTCAAGTCCAGCAGCAGAACACCTTCTAATCTTTCTCTCCTTCTCTTTGTTTCTGTTGCCTTATCACATTTACTGTCTTCAAACCCTACCTCTCTGTTATATATGAGTCCTTGTGATTACATTGGATGCACCTAGATAATCCAGAATAATCTTCCAACTCAAGATTCTTAATCATATCTTCAAAATTCTTTTTGCCAGGTAAGATAACCCCATTCATAGATTCTGGGGATTAGTAGGTACATATCTTTGAAGGGCCATTATTCAGTCTACCACACCAGTAAATATTATCTTTGCAAAATATGTTGCTCTAAATATCAACTAAATCTTAAAAGAATTTTTTTAAAAGCTGATTTTCTAAAACTACTCCTGTAGAAACAATGGGAGATTTGCAGATTTATTATTACTGTTTTGTCTTTTCTGTTATTCCGTTCATTTATTCAGGAAATATTTATCAAACATCTGCTATGTTCCAAGCAATTTTTAGGTTTCTTCCTCATGGAGGTTCTCTCCTAGTAGAGGAGGGAGCCTCTACTAAGTTAACAAATAAATGCTATAGTTTCAGATCCTGAGAAGTGCTATAAGGGAGAAAATAAAGTTGAGTCAAGGAACTTATAATGATGGGTTACTATTGAATAGGAACATTTCCCTGCAGAAAGTGATATTTTACAATCTTGAATTAAATAAGGGAGGAAGCACAATGAATACTTGGGTGTAGATTTTTGGGAGGAGGAAAATTTATGTTTGGAGGCTATTTGCATCAAAAGCATACTGTTCTTCAGTGAATAAGAACCATCATATCTTTTAAAAAAATAAGGAATTTCTCTTAATCATTTGGCATGCTAAATATCATCTAAAGGATCCTGATGCAAAATAACAAATGATGATGCTCTCTAACATGTACTATGTGGCAATAGATTCACTTAAATTATATGACCTTAGATAAAGTGAGCCCAACAATTCTAAAAAGGGATGGAGTTCAGTGTCATTAAATTCTTTACTCACTGAGGTGAGGGTCAGATTCAGAAGCATGTGACCAAGACTAAAAAATTCTCTCTCATGTAGATAGATAGATGATAGATAGATAATAGATAGATAGATGATAGATGGATGATAGATAGATGATAGATGATAGATAGATAGATGATAGATGATAGATAGATAGATGATAAATGATAGATAGATGATAGATGAATGATAGATAGATGATAGATGATAGATAGATGATAGATGATAGATAGATGATAGATGATAGATGATAGAAGATAGATATATATACGATAGATAAATAATAGGCAGACAGGTAAATAGAAATAATTTCTGTATTTAGAAGGGCAGGTTGTTGATTTATTCTTCAAAATAGAGAAGGAAAATTAATTGTATACAAAAATTCATATTTTTATTATTTAACTGTTGATTGATATATAGCTATAGTATATTAGATATTACAAAAACTAATGTATATCTGGTTTGATTTAGAGGCACTCAAATAAACCAAGATTTAAAATACTGAGCCTTCCTTGCTCAGTTGGTAGAGTGTGCAGCTCTTGATCTCAGGGCCATGAGTTCAAGCCCCACATTGGGCATGGATCCTACTTTAAAAAGTAATAAAATTAGATAAATTACAGTCTTTATCATTTTGTAAAGTAAGGATTAGCAAAAGGCCTGCAATCCATTCTCTCTTTATAGAGATTATCCCAGGAAAGAAAAAGAAAAATGCAACCTGGTCAGGTTACCTGGCAACATTCTAATGGTATGTGCTAATGGAAAAGTCACTAACTTTGAAACGATGTTACCAGAATGTATTTGGTCTGTTTAGATTTGCTGTGGTAAACAAACTTCAGATCTGTGCATTTATTTAATGCATTATCTGTTATGTTAGTATCAGAGCATAAAATGAAGATGGTTGATGTAGACAGAATAATGCTCCCCCAAAAAGATGTCTACATATTAGTCCCTTGCTGGAACCTGTGAATATGTTAGCTTAGATGGCAATAGAGGAATTAGGGTTCTAGATAGCGTTCAAGTTCCTAATCAGCTGACTCCAAAATAGGAAGATTATCCTAGATTATCTGTGTATATGCATTGTAATCACAAGGAAGGGTAATCATAAGGAAACGTGGAAGAGAGAGGCGGAAAAGGGAGAGTGACACAATGTGAGGACTCAGCTCTATTTCAGCATTTGAACATGGAGGAAGGAGGTTACAGGCCAAAAAATGCTGATGATTTCTAGAATCTGGAAAAAGCAAGGACATGGATTTTTCCTTAGAGCCTCTAGAAAGGAATGCAGTCCTGCCAAACCTTGGTTTTAACCCAGTGAGACCAACATTGGACTTGTAATGTACAGAACTGTAAGATAATAAATTTGGGCTTTTTTAAGCCACTAAGTCTGTGGTGACTTGTTACAGCATCCCTGGAGAAACGCATAATATTTCATGATCAAAATGACTTATTTTGTGTAAGTGATAATACATATGCTCCTTAAAGAATTCATTTGCTAAATCAAATTTAGCCAGGCTTGTCCTGATGCAGCAAAGGAGTACCTTGAGAGCTCTAATGTTGACCCAATACTTTTGCTTCATCTCTGTCTTGTGGGTACTTCTTTCTTTGAAATCAGTAGTAAACTGTGATACTGTGTAAAATCTCTTATTTTTTTGTGGCTGATTTAGCATACCAATTCTTTGTACTTTCTCATTACCTATTTTTTTCCTGAATAAGAACCATTAATAATATATTATTATCCAATTCAGTGTTTGTTTCACAGATGCCATGTCCCCGTATAGAATTAGATAGTATGTAAGTGCATAATAAATGAATGAAATAATTACTATATCAAGGAATTTATAATCTCTGAGAATCATTTCAATTACAACCACACAGACATCAGAACATCATTTGAATAAGCTTGCTTTCCCTCTGTACAAGTGTCAAAAGTATCTTCGTTGATCTCGAGGAAATTTCACAAAAATTTCCATATCTACACAGCAATGTTGGGAAACTTTGAATCCCGTTACTGAAAAAATACTAATCAGTTCTGGAAAGTGGTCCAAACAGGAAAAATAAATGCTAAGATAATTGTTGCATTGTTCTTCTTTGAGCCTGTGAGAATTTTATACATAGTAGGTCTTCAAGAACTTTGTGTTGAGAGTAACTGAGTCATCAGTGAAGCCAGATAGAGAGAAAAAATTAAGTCTGATTCATTGTGCTCTGTTTCTATCCCCTCTATCATTGTAGCAAGAATAAAGCCAACTCAACAAGGACTTTGGATTTGTCAATCCCAAACTGCCTGGTCAAGGATAAATAAATACAAGATCTAGATCATTACTATAAAAGGGGGAAAAAATCAGAAAATCTGGTTTAGACATTGCTGTTATACTTTAGTATGTAAGTGTAGCTTCAGTTTTGAAAAATAGATTCTACTCTGTGAAGCTACAAACATCAATATAAAAATCTAGGTTGAGGGGTGCCTGGGTGGCTCAGATTGTTAAATGTCTGCCTTCGGCTCAGGTCATGATCCCAGAGTCCCAGGATTGAGCCCTGCATCAGGCTCCCTGCTCAGCGGGGAGCCTGCTTCTCCCTTTCCTTCTCCTGCTCCCCCTGCTTGTGCTCTCTCACTCTCTCTGTCAAATAAATAAATAAAATCTTAAAAAAATAAAAATAAAAATCTAGGTTGAAATAGCAAGGAGAACAAATGTAAGAATTAAAATCTCAAAATTGAGGAAGTTGAACTTATCTAAGAGCACTGACAAGATCAGGGATTAATGTCTGATTAAATTGTATAGACTAGAACTGAAAACAAGTTAAATAACAGATTATTGATTGATGTATATAATATAATGATTACTTAATGTAAGTAAAGATTACCTAAAAGTAAAAGTATTTCAGAAATGTGCCAAATTGTATTATATCAACTCAGAGCTCTATTATTTTAATGTCTATTATTCTTATTGTTACAGTTTCACTTGAAAAATAAAAGAAATCCTTTGGTGTAAATGCCCCCACCAAAAGGCACTTTGATGTGAGAATGATAATAAAAATAATAATATAATAGCTAATATTTATCAGGTTCTTACTATATGTCAGGCACTACATGCTTTATGACTGTATGCATTAGGTCATTTATACTTTTCAACAACCTGATGAGGTCAGTCTTTTATAGCCCTTATTTAATATATGAGGAAATTAAAGTAAAAAGAGATTAGGTTACTTGCCTTGATAATATATGCAGTACCTAGGAAACCTCAAATTGCCTCGCCTATGCCTTGCCTATGACATAGTGCATGCTTTTAACAACAACCTAGATAGCTTCTCACTTTTACTTCCTCCCTTATTTACCTGTTCTATCCATCTAGAAAATGCCATTTCACTTAAGACTCAGATCAAGGGTCATTACCTATCAGAATGTTTCTCTGACTATTCCAGGCACAATCCAATGCATCATCCTTTTGCTGATCTATAGAGAACATTAAAAAAAAATTGTTTAAATCTAAGCTTTCTGCAGCTGAAATCATTGTTTTATAGCAGAAGGTCCTTCATGAACTGTAAGTACAGGATTACTGATAATATGCACTTTACAACCAGAATGGGAATAGCCAAACATTACTTAATGAAAGAACATTGAACACCTTTAATAATTTTAAAGAATTATTTCCAGGCACTAAAATGGGTGTAAAAATACATGAATACAATGAATGTCCAGATAGTTAGGTTTGATTTCTGTACTTGTGCATTGTCCCAACTCTTTTGAGAATGCCACAGTTTACACATCCCTTACTCTTTCTTCTTCACTTTCAATATGCTAACTCTTAAGAGCTGCTTCACCCCACCCCCTCCTTTTCTCTCTCTCTCCTACCCCTCACATCTCTTTCTCTCTTTCTCTCTTCATACCTCTCCCTGTCCCAGAGGTTCACTAACAATTTGCTTTCCTAAGCAAATTGTTAGAAGATTAAATTTGTCTTCAGCATATTCTTCTCCCATAACCCACACTAAGTAACATATTGCCCTTGTAGTTCATTCCAGCTACCAGTGAAATGTCAAGGTTGAAAGTATAAACTCATTAATGTGATTAACTTATAGGTGTCCTAAGAGTACTAGGAAATCACTTTCATCACAATTGATGATTCCCAGTGATGGCCAGCAGTGAGCACCTCTAGCAAGCTTGGTGAGTATGCCTGGCTCAAAGATCAATTTCACACAGTAAATTTTAAGCATGTGAAGTTATATTAATATGTGAAATGATACAATGCTAATTCAGATAAAATGAAAATATATTGCATGTGCTGGGGTGATATTCTTATGAATAAGTAGGAAGGTGGCATGTCATCCTTGTAGGACTGTACATGGTTACTTTAATGCATACCATGGGATCTTTAGGACATTAACTATGTCTGATTACTACTGTCACATCCAAACTGTGAATGGTTAGATCCAGAGCAGTCCACAAAAGTGAAAATCGAATGAAGTTGGTCCATTTATCAGACTGTTCTGGACCATTTTCTATGAAAGGCAGTGTTTCAGTTGTTTATAATGACTGTGGTTACTGATAAGTGATAGCCTTTTATGCAGAAGTATAACCAGTTCCTAATGTACTTTAAGAATTTCCAGCCAGAATGTTTATTAGCATCAGAGATATGCTCAAATACCTCATATCTCTTCACTGATAACTTTTTCTCTGCCTCCTGTATTCTAGCATATTATGACCTTGGGAAGTCCTCATTTTCCTTTAGATTATAATGTGATGGCAAACGCAGAATGCAATATCCTCAGGAGGATATCTGATACATTTGAAATAACTAACATTGTGTGATATTTCAATACATTACTGAGAATCTAAATAATTCCTGAGAAGTGTCTTTAACAAGTTATTCATCATTATTAAAAATTATGAACAACTTTCCTAACCTTGATTCTTTTTAAATTTAATCATTCTAATAGCTTCCCTCAAAACCCTTTAACCTAACTACCGGGGCCATTAACATGCCCGCTTAGAAAGTTGTGACATCAGTATAACTGAAAATCAGAGCCGAGTTTGAGGGTAAGAGATGCATTTTATTAACATTATATGACTGTGTTATGCAATGTAGTAACTGCAGGGAAGTTGTTGCTTAGAACTGGAACAAATATTCAGTTGCCTTTTTGGAATTTAGCTCCCTAAACCCAGGCTGAAATTTGCAGGTACTTAAAGTGACTTTAGATCTAACTCCCTTCAAAGATATGTCTTTATGTAAAGTTGGATACTTCAGCTTAACAGAATGCTTTTTATAATGACATGTAGAATAATATAAAATAGTAATAACATGGCAACTGTGGCTTTGGAAACCAATCCCGTAGAAACATACAAAATAGATTCTCATATATATATATATATATATATATATATATGACCATGTAATATCAAATTCTATAACTGAACATGTGGTCAAGAAAATATCAAAAAAATGACAAAGCATCAAAATTTATTTTTAAAGGTAATGGGTTATATATTAATTTCCTAAAGCTGCCATAAGAAAGAACTACAAACAGAGTGGCTTAGAACAACAGAAATTTATTGCCTCACAGCTCTGGAGCTAAAAGCTTGAAATCAAGCTGTCAGCAGACCTGTACTTCCTCTGAAACCTGTAGGGGAACGATCCTTCCCTATGTCTTCCAATTGCGCTGGCCTCTGGTGTTCCTCAGCTGGTGGCGGTGTACCTCCTGTCTTCATATGACGTTCCCCGTGTCTCTTCACATAGTCTTCCCTTTGTACATGTCTGTCTCTGTGTCCTAATTTCTGCTTTTTATAAGGACACCAGTCATATTGGATTAGGATCCACTCTAATTACCTCATTTTAACTTCATTATCTCTGTAAAGACCCTATTTCCAAATAAGGTCATGTTCTCAGGTACCAGGAATTACAGCTTCAACATATCTATTTTTAGGAGGGATACAATTCAACCTATAACAGATTACAAACATTTTTATTTTAATTTGGAAAATTTCCAGGCTTCCCCCTTAAAAGCTTCTGCATTTTACCTTTTTGTGACATGAAGTATTATCAGATTCCATTGATATGACATTTCTGCTTTTTGTGAAGTATTGGAATTCCCTCTGATCGTAGCTAAAAGATTTATTATACCTAGCTTTGTTCCATAGATAAGGTTTGAGGAAAAATAGAATTATATGATAATGATTTATTAGAACTAAATCATGATACTTATTTTATGTAAGTCCCTGTGTAAAAGAAGGCAAATAAATTACTTTTGCCTAAGAATTTTGCTCAACATAAATTACTATTTTCCACATTACATCGTTTTTCAAATACTTTCACAAACCAATGTTTTCCTTTCACTTCCAATATCTACGATGTTATCCTAGCTATATTTCTGGATAACTGTAAAGATTCCAAGAAACAAGAATAGCGTATTTAACATATAAATGTTTAGTTCCTTGTGGAAAATTATCATTGTACTTTCTTTGCCAGTGAAGCATAGTACTGAGTATGGGGATTAGCACTTGTTCAGGTGTTATTTTCTAAGCACTAGTGTAGGATCACTAAGCAGGGCACTTCCTAATTGGGAATTTCAAAATAGCGATTTAACCCTTATATTGCAGTGAACTTAGTATGCAGCTCTTATTGAGAAATAAATGAAGTTTTTTGTTGTTGTTTTGTTTTGTTTTAATCAGTGTCTTCTGAGTTTTCTCATGAAAGAAAATGTCACAGTTTAGGTTCCTGGGAATCTGACTCTATGGCATTATGCATACCATGCAGTATGGTTATTAAGGAGTTCCCTTGGGATCAGCACTTGACAAAAATGGGAGAGAAGGTAGGATTGGGCAGAGGAAGTGGCTGAACTGTGATCAGATCCAAGACAATCTTGGTTAACCCTATGAAAAGGTAGAATGGCCCTTCATTGTTGTCCCTAATTGGGCTACCTTGGCCAGACCATTATAATCTCTAAGAAGTCATTGGATGTGAGCCATCAGAAGAAAGGGTGCCATCTTGGGGATATAGCCTTCTCCAGCTGAGGTGATTTTATAATATCTGACAGATACCTGCCCAGAGCCCACTCAAGAACTGGAGCAACAGGTCTTTCTTTCTTTGCTGGAACATCCAGATAACACACTACAGTGTGTACCACAGGGAAAAGAATCATAATAATTTTAAGATGTGCTTTTAACCATGTTTTTGCTAGCTATGCACCAATACCATATACATCTAGGAAGAAATTAAAGTTATATTAATTACATTACAATTAAAAAAAAAACTAAGCTTATATTTTCATTTCCACTTCACTTATTCATCTTTTTGGGATACCATATAAGTAAACATTGCTTTACCTCTGTTATAACTTGAATTAGAGAATATGAACATGGAGGTATTTCAACTCAAAATTTCTAAATCTTGTAAATGATGCCATCATCCTGATCTAATGTCTTTTAATTGAAGAAATGTGCGTGTGTGTGAGAGAGAGACAGACAGAGGGACATGCATGTGGTCCTGTTTCCATGGGGACATGCATGTAACCCCAAGAATAACATTATGTTACCAAACACTTTACATTTGTCTTTGCTATTGCCAGATAAAATATGATAGACAAATGTAGGTGCTGTTCTCATGTTCCTAATAGTGTCCTTGAATTCTCCATAAACCAGACAATGTCTTGGGGTCAGAAAGTCCACACCTATTGTATTTGTTGAGATTTCCATCTTGAATGTGCATAATGCATTTAAAAAAATTAATAGAGAAATAGTAAACTTTCAGTTTTGTGAGCAGAATCATTCTAAATTGTAAATAAGAGACTGGAAGAACACAACTTGTTTTCCAATGACAAGAGAAGTGATTTTTAGGGAAAATAGATGCTTTTAACTTAGGAATCAGCCTTGATGGGAGAGTTTTCAAGAGTACAAAAATGTAGCTCTGTTAGGGCGCGTGGGTGGCTCAGTCAGTTAGGTGACTGCCTTTGGCTCGGGTCATGATCTCAGAGTCCTGGGATGGAGCCTCACGTCGGGCTCCCTGCTCGGTGGGAGGCCTGCTTCTCCCTCTCCCATTCCCCCTGCTTGTGTTCCCTCTCTCACTGTCTCTCTCTCTGTCAAATAAATAAATAAAATATTTAAAAAAATGTAGCCCTGTTGCCATCTATCATTTTCCCTGTCACATTTGTTTCTAAATGCGTAAGAGAAAGTCTAGTCAGTCCTAACTACATACTGCTAATATATGATGTCTGCTTAGTATTGATCTTTTTCTATTCTAGTTTCAGTTAAATTAACTTTATAACATCTGAAATATTACAAAATTTTCCATCCCAATCAAGTTAGTTAAAATGCCTATTTGGATTATTGAAATAGATTTCGATCTGGTTTCCCTATACCTCTCCCACTCAAAATCAAAACAGTCAGTTTAATTTTCCAAACATGCAGCTGTGTTTGAATCATATACCAGCTCAAAAAACTCGATGTACCTCAGTGCGTATAAAATTAAGTAGAACTTCATCTTGAATTCAAGGTCATTCATAAGATAGTTTCAGTCCATATTTAAGCTCTGAATTTATGCCACTCTTACTGATATCCCCTATTAACTCCCACCTGAATGAGCTAAGTTGAATGAAACATAATTGAATTCCAGGATCTTAATTAGAAGTCCACATGACATCTTCTTCCCCTCTCCCATGTTGACAGATAATTGACTAAATTTTAATATTTACCTTAACCCCAGTATTCTAAACTTTTTATAGAAATAATTACTTATATTTGATTGAGTCTCTCTAATTATACATTTTCTTCTTTCCTCCCTTCCTTTTACACCTTTTCTTTTTGTTACACATTTCAGTCTCCTGAGTTCTTTCAAGTTCACAACTTCATCCTCAGAATGTGGAGAATAATATTTAATAGTGTATTCCAAGATGAATTTTACTTGTAAATACCACAGTTAAAAGATGACTTTATGCATTCAACATGCTCTTCATTCTTCTATAAATTAATTTATTTTGCTTACTTTTAAAAATGATACAGTAACTTTCTGAATTGATATTCAAATACACACATATATTTATTTCACAATTTAAATTTTAGGTTTTAAAAAATATCTTATTCAGTATGCCAGTCTGGCAATAATCACTCTATTTCACCATTCTATCATTTGAGCAGACCATTTGAACTTGATACATAAATATGATCTTCCTATCTGCTTATGTTTGAAAATTCTATTCTTTAAAATTCTTTGTTTCCAACAAAGACCTTAATTGGTCTTTTAGACAACTGAATTGATAATTAGGGAAATGGGTTTTTTTGCTAAATTTCTTATGGTGCAATATAAAAAAAAACAGAACAATTTAAAAATTTATTTTAGATAATTATGACAGAAAATTGAGATTCAATGTAACTGTAAAGAAGAATATAGAGTAAATGTAACAGAAACAATTGTCAAATCTAAAAATTTAATAAAACTTTCCTCAGATAAATACCAAAAAGAAGGATAAGAAATGGTCTGCAAGTACTCAGGCAGGGAAGAAAGAGTAAGTTATCTGTAAAAGAGACAAAGTTAAGCTGGCTACAGACTTCTCAGCAACTCTCAGTGTTAGAAGGCAGTGGAGAAATATATGTAAATTTTGAAAGGCAAAATGTTATAAAGAATTTTTTACGCATCCAAGCTGTTTCTTGGATAAAGACAATAGAAAGTCCACACTTCTCATTTCAACTCAAAATTGCTAAATCTTGTAAATGATGCCATCATCCTGATCTAATATCTTTTAATGTGAAGAAAGAGTAAGTTATACAGGAATTTAAAAATATGCATAATTCTTCTTTTAAAAGTACTTAAGTTTGATGACCAGTAAACTGAAATATTGAATAAAGTTAAGAATCCAAGAACACAAAAATTATGCATACAATATCTGACTATAAGCACCCAAACCAAATAAACATAATATAGATATCTATGCTATTATTGCTTATCTAGTTACAAAAGTTGAATGCCAATGTTAAAAATCAATTATTTAAACAGAAAAATCTAATTTTAAAATTAGCTTTCCAGTTCCTAGACACTATTAACACCTATTGGGAAGTAGATATTCAAGAGAAATGAGTAAGATAATAATAAAGAGTACCAAAATACAGTACCAAAATGGTGCGAGAAGGGAGAGCACCCAAAACACTGTGGCTAGCCCAGAAGAATGTAACTCTTATAACCCAAGCTTATGATTCCCCACAAAAACATCCAATTAGAGAAGGCCTTAATAAAAATACAAATTCACAGAAATAAAAGTTGATGAATAAGCTGATAAACAAGAGATTACTAGGGAAAGAGAAATTTCTGAGCAAAAGAGCAGATTGAGACCAGGGTTCACATTATTAATGATCAAATAAATAACTTATATTGAATGAAAATGGAATCGTTTTTGACATTGCTGAAAAATGAACCATAAGCACAATAAAAATGCTTGAGAGAGATAGAGATTGGAGACATGCAGTTAAAATAGTAATAGAGAAGCTGTTAGACATGAGGGACAGAAAGAATGCATCTGCCACAAAAGTAAATATTTATCCCTAAAGTACAATCTAAGAAATGGAACAAAAATATTGTCGTATAAATTAGGGAGACAAAAACTTTAAGGAACTTTTTCTACAGAATGAGAGAATATACTAGAGGAACAATATATACAGGACACTGCAGTAAAATTTGACACTACGACACATCTGTTTTATTATTGATATGCAAAGGTAAAGAATCCCTTGAGTTACCAGGTAGAAATAAAACAAGTCATGCTCAAAAGAGAAAAAAGTCAAGCTTACTTGATTTTCCATGGTAACTTGCTAGTGGAAAAGTAGTATCTAGAAATTCTGAGAGAAAGAAATTACTACTGAAAGCTATAAAAGAGTTCTCTTGTATTCCAGTTTAAAAGTAGTAAGAAGACATTCTCAAACATTTCTTCTTCACCTGCTCCTTTCTTCCTTTTTTTTCCCCTCCTTTTTTCTTTCACCAGTGTTTATTCACACCTCTTGTATGTCATGAACCATTCTAATGACTAAAGATTAAATGATGAACAGATAAAACATTGCCCTCCTAAAAAATTCATTTCTATGTGAGAGACATACAATAAACAAGTATCTAATTTCATACAATCTTGTGAAGAAAATGAAGCCAAGTACAGGACCAAGGACTGATGGCTGGTTGCTACTTTCAATTGAGTGGTTCAGGCAGGCCATTTTGAAAAAATGACATGTAAATAGAGTCTTAAATATAAGGCAGTCATGCAAAGATCTAGCAAAAGTGAATTTCAGGAAGAAATATCAATAAATATATCATCCCATTGATGGATATGAGCTTGGCCAGTTGAAAGAGTATTATGGAGCCAGGATAGCTGTGGCATGGTGTGGAAAGATCAATTGTGAGAGGAGATAAATGTTGTTGAGGAAACCATGAGCCAACTATTCAAGCCAGTGACACACTTTTAACAGCTCCCCAGCATAGAGGATAGAAAATGGCCTAAAAATGCCCATCACTAGGAACAGCAGAACAAGGAAGTCAATGCACTCCATGGTTCTGGGTCTCTGAGAAAGACATTGACTCACACAGGCACTGGATGGAATGAATTCTACTCACATAGTGAAGAGACAGAGTAAGAGCAGCTTAAATATAGGTCAGCGACCCCCCCTCCCCCCATAGCCATTGGGTCTCGTGCCAATGATCTGCATGCAACTCCTTTGTGCTGAAGACAAAGGACCCCATTCCTAACCAACTGAAATGGATCTAGTTGTGGGGTTGACCAGCTAGCATATGACACATAAGCTTAAGCAGAACAAAGGAGCACATATTGAGTCCAGAACAGAGGAAGATATTCCTACAGAAGGTGGATCAGGCCAGCAGACTCTGAGAGCTCTTTAATCTCTTTCTAAGAAACTCTTCCAGGCCCCAGGCCCATTCTTGTACTGTGTTCTGTCCATTTTTGATTGGATTATTTGTTTCTTGGGTGTTGAGTTGTATCAGTTCTTTATATATTTTGGATACTAACCCTTTATTGGAGATGTCAGTTGCAGATATCCTCTCCCATTCCAGAGATTGTCTTTTTAGTTTTGTTGTTTCCTTTGCTGTGCAGAAATTTTTTTTATTTTGATGTAGTCCATTGTTTCCATTGCCTCAAGAGAACTATCTAGGAAAAAGTTGCTATGGGCAATATAAGAGAAGTTACTGCCTGTACTCTCTACTAGGATTTTTAAGGTTTCAGGTCTCATATTTATGTCTTTAACCCATTTTGAATTTATTTTTGTGTATGGTGTAAGAAAGTGGTCCTGTTTCATTCTTTTGCATGTAGCTGTCCATTTTTCCCAACACCATTTGTTGAAAAGACTGTTTTTTTCCCATTGCAATATTCTTTTCTGCTTCATCAAAGATTATTGACCATGTGATTGTGAGTTTATTTCTGGATTTTCTATTCTGTTCTATTGATCAATGTGTCTATTTTTGTGCTAATACCATACTGTTTTGTTTAGTACAGTTTCATAATATAATTTAAAGTCCAGGAATGTGATACCTTCAGCTTTGCTATTCTTTTTCAAGATTGCTCTGGCTATTTTGGGTATTTTGTGTTTCCATACAAATTTTAGGATTGTATATTCTGCTTCTGTGAAAAATGCTGTTGGTATTTTGATAAGGATTGCATTAAATGTGTACATTGCTTAGGGTAGTATAGACATCTTAACAATGTTTGTTCTTCAAATCCATGAGCATGAAATATCTTTCCATTTCTTTGAGTTGCTTTTAATTTGTTTCATTAGTTATTTATAATTTTCAGAGTAAAGATCTTTCACCTCTTTGGTTAGGCTTATTCCTAGTTATCTTGCTATTTTTGGAGCAACTATAAATGGAATTGTTTTAATTTCACTGCTTCATCATTATTCGTATACAAAAATGCAACAGTTTTCTGTACATTGATTTTGTATCCTGCAACTTTACTGAATTTGTTTATCTGTAATGTCAGTTTTTTGGTGGAGTCTTTAGGGTTTTCTATGTAGAGTATCATGTCTTCTGCAAATAGTGAAAGTTTTACTTCTTCCTTACAGATTTGGATGACTTTCTTTCTCATTTGTGATTTTATTTGAATTTTTTTCTCTTTTATTCTTGGTAAGTCTGGCTAGAGTTTTATCAATTTTGTTGATTTTTTTTTTTCTCAAAGAACCAGGTCCTGGTTTTGTTGATCTGTTTTCTTTGTTTTTTGTTTTAGTGTCTATATCATTTATTTCTGTTCAGTCTTTATTATTTTCTTCCTCTGCTGGCTTTAGGTTTATTTGTTGTTTTTTCTCTAGCTCCTTTAGGTGTAAGTTTAGGTAATTTATTTGAGATTTTTCTTGCTTCTTTGAGGTAAGCTTGCATTGCTATAAACTTCCCTCTTTGAACCACTTTTGCTGCATCCCAGTGGTTTTGGACTATTGCATTTTAATTTTCGTTTGTTTCCATGCATTTTTAAATTTCTTCTTTGATTTCTTGGTGACCCATTCATTGTTTATAGCATGTTATTTAACCTCCATGTATTTGTGGTCTTTTCAGTTTTTCTCTTGTGGTTGACTTCTAGTTTCACAGCATCATGGTCAGAAAAGATGCATGCTATGACTTTGGTCTTCTGGAATTTGTTGTGAGTTGTTAATGGCCTAATATGTGATCCATTCTGGAGGATGTTCCATGTGCTCTTGAAAAGAATGTGTATTTTACTGTTTTAGGATGGAATGTTCTGAATATATCTATTAAAACCCAACTGGTCCTATGTGTTACTCAAAATCTTTGTTTCCTTATTGATTTTGTTGTTGTTGTTTAGATGATCTGTCCATTGATATAAGTGCAGTGTTAAAGTCCCCTACTATTATTGTATTTTTATCAATTAGTTCCTTTATGTTTGTTATTAACTTTTATGTATTTGGGTGCTCCCATGTTGGGTGCATAAATATTACAATTGTTATATTTTCTTGTTGGATTGTGCCCTTTATTTTTATATAGTGTCCTTTTTCCCTCATTACAGTCTTTGTTTTAACATCTATTTTGTCTGATATAAGAATTGCTACTCTGGCTTTCTTTTGACATTCATTTTCATGATAGATGTTCCTCCATCCCCTCACTTTCAATCTGCAGGTGTCTTTAGATCTAAAATTAGCCTCTTGTAGGCAGCATATAGATGGGTCTTGGTTTTTTATCTATTCTGTCACCCTATGTTTTTTGATTAGAACATTTAGCCCATTTGAATTCAAAATAATTATTGATAGATATGTATTTATTGCTATTTTATTACTTATTTTGTTGTTGTTTCTGAAGATTTTATCTGATCCTTTCTTGTCTTTCTCTCTTTCATGGTTTGCTGAGTTTCTTTGGTGATGTATTTGGATATCCTTCTCTCTATTCTTTGCATATTTATTTGTGGTTTTTGATTTGTGGTTACCATTAGGCTTGTATTTAACATATTCTGCATATAGCGGTCTGTATTAAATTGATGATCATTTAAGTTTGAACCGATTCTTTATTCCTCTCCTCTCCCATGTTTTAGGTATATGGTGTCATATTTTATATCCTTTTATTTTGTGAGTTCCTTGACTGACTTTTTGCAGAAATATTCATTTTTACTGCTTTTGTGTTTCCTAATGTCATTTTTGGTCTTTCCACTCAAAGAGCCCCTTTTGATATTTCTTGCAGGACTGGCTTGTCATGAGCTACTTTAGTTTTTTTTGTCTGGGAAATTCTTTATCTCTCCTTCTATTCTGAATGATAGTCTTGCTGGATACACTACTCTTGGCTGCAGATTTTTCCCATTCAGCACATTGAATATATCATGCCACTCCTTTCTAGCTTGGAAAGTTTCTGCCAAAAAATATGCTGATAGTCTTATGGTCTTTCCTTTGTATGTAACTGTCTTTTCTTTTTTTTTTTTTGTATTTCTGCTTTAAATATTTTTTTCTTTATCACTTTATTTTACTATTTTAATTACAATATGTCTTGGTGTAGATTTGCTTTTGTTGATTTTGTTGGGCATTCTCTGAATATCCCCTGAATGTGGATATCTATTTCCTTTCCCAGATTAGGGAAGTTTTCAGCTATTATTTCTTCAATACTCTGCTTCTTTTTCTTTCCCCTTTTCTTCTGGGCCTCCTAAAATTCAAATATTATGCTTGAGCAAGTCACTGAGTTCCCTAAGTCTATTCTCATTTTGCATAATTCTTTTTTCTCTCTTCTGTTCAACTTTATTACTTTCCATTACTCTGTCTTCTAGGTCATTTATTTATCCCTCTGCTTCTTCCAATCTGCTATTTGTTGCATCAAGCGTGTTTCTAATCTCACTTATTGCACTTTTCATTTCTGATTGGTTCTTTTTTATCTCTCTGTTAAGAGTCTCACTATCTCTTCCACTCTTTTCTCAATTCCAGTGAGTATCCTTATGATCATTGCTTTAAATACTCTATCAGGTATATCTGTTTCCCTTAGATCTCTGGCCATGGCCTTTTCCTCTTCTTTCATTTGGGACAAATTTCTCTGTCTTCTCATTTTGTGTGACTATTTGTGCATGTTTCTGTGTGTTAGGAAAGCCAGCTATGTTTCCTGTTCTTGAGGGTAATGACATTTCTTCAACGTGTGCTGCATGGACTCTGCTTTTGTATCCTGGCTTCTTTATTCTTCAGGTCAGTCATCTGCAGAGGCTCTCTGTCTGTTGTAGGTATTGTTTGGTCTCTGGACTAAATGTGGTGAGTTGTAACTAGGTGTGCCCTGGTCTAAAATGAGACCTGTCACCATCACTTCCAGAACTGAGGCTCTACAAAACTCCCAGGTTGGGAGATGCAGTGTTGCAGGGGTTTGAGCCAGTTTTCTGGGGGAGGGGGCCCACTGCACTGAGACTGAGGCAAGCATGACTGGGGGGAGGGGTGGAGGTTGGTGTAAGCAAGTTAGGTAGAGAATATTGGCACTGCACTGGTTGCCACAGGTGGTGCTGTGTTTACTGAGAGGCAGGGGAGGGAAATGGTGCCTGCTAATTCCTTTGTTCCCATAAGGCTCTCTCCAGGTATGATACCTCTTTGGAACATGCTCTAAAATGAGCAAATATCATCCCCACTGCGTGCCCCAGGCACTCTTCAGATTGCTGTTTCTATGCTGCAGATCTACAGGGTGTTTGACCTACCTTCTCTCCAAGAGCAACCCCAATGCCCTTTGGGCTCTATCCAAGTCATGTCTTCTGATCCTTAAAACTCCAGGTGTTAAGCCCTGTTTGTTGCTAGAACTCACAAAATTCATCCCCTCTTGCTTTTCAAGCCATTGTTATGGGGATTTGTTTTCCCATGGGCTTCCCTTTGTGCTAATCTGTCTCTTGCCCTTTTCCATGACTGTGGCTCCCTCCCCACTGCAGCAGCCAAGATTGATTTCTCTCCCAAATTTTGTCTCTTCACTTCCTACCTTCTTCTATATGGCCTCTTCTCTACCTTTATTTGTAGAGTTTTTTCTGCCAGTCTTCAGGTCAATTTCTTTAGGATGATTTTATAGTTATCTAGTTGTATTAATGGGATAAGGCAAGTGTAGGGTCCTCTTACTCTGCCACCATCTTCTGTCCATCATCATAATATTCTGAATTAGAAATTCTCTATACCTTGCTAAGATATTAACTATCCGATTTCAAACTAAGTCTAAAAACTCTGACTAACTAATTTCATCATGACTCTCACCAGAAGCTCCAGACCTATGCTGCCTCCCATGTGTACCAGATTATTGAGAAGCCCCCCACATCACCTCCTTAGCTCCTTCCCCACCTTCAGTCTTTTTGCCTATCAATAATATGCTGTTACAGATAGCAAACCTTTCATGAAAATCTCACCAGTTGTTTTTCAAACAAGTACTATTGTTCTGTTAACATAAAGTATATGGTTAAGATGTCTATAAAAATTTTATCAGGTATTTAAATGAGGTTTACATAACTAAATACAAAACAGTATCATCAACTGCAGATTAGTTAGGGTTCCTAGTCACATGGAGGATATTTTTTAAAGAAGCATTGTGTTCCCAATCTTCATTCTTTGAGTTACAAACTAAAAAATTTCTAATAAACTGAAAATTACTTGTATAATTAAACAGTCTTGAATTCAATTTATATTTTTTTATCTTGCATGATAATCAAGTTTGTTTTCTGACTGGGGAGGCTAGTTAAAAACTAATTTGTAGCCTTTGCAACACTAAAAAAGACAATCGCAGCAAAAGTCCTCTAATTAAATAAGATTCTTGGGAACACATTTGCTGAGTCAGAATACTGCTTTTCTCAGCTCTGCTTATTCTTTGGAAAATTACCCATTTAAAGCATAAAATAAAATAACAGCAGTATTTTACTGTGAAATAAAAAAGCTATTTGATAAGTATAAGTATACAATGATATGTATGTAAATAAGGGATTTCATGCTTTATGTGAAATATCTAGTTCTTGTAGAACCAAGTTCAAATATTGCTGAAATATATGTCATCATTTTTGCACATTGTCAGATTGAGGTATTTTGTACATTGTCACATTGCAACAATTCAATTCTATAAATGTTATTTGATATTGTTATTTTTCTTAATATTTCCTCAGTGGTAAAATAAGCAATGAAACTCATCTGTGCAAGTAGTTCCGCAGGCAGTGACTTAATATTTAATGATCCCAGGAAAGCTGCACATGGACAAAATTCTAACCAGGGGTTTCTAAAAGTTATGTATTTTAGATAACATTATTCCACAATGAGATGGCATCTAGCAAACTGTCTGCTAAATTTAAATTCTTTCTCCCTGCATTGGATAATATAATTTTAAATATGGCATTCTTCTTAGACAAGTGTTCAAAATATTTTATGAAGCATATGTTTTCCTAAGATTATCAGAAAGAAAGATGGAATATTGAAAAATAATATGTCTGAGAACTTGTTTTTAATTAAGTGGAGATTGTTTCAGTTGTCAGCACATAGAGCACAGATATAAATAACATATCACATGATTGTTTATTCCTAATGATTTCCCAATGCATTGTAATAAAGGTTTTTTTTTTAATCTTAGAAATGTGACAATATCTAATTGTATATTCTGCTTCTGGTAGTAATGTAAATTCACAAAAGAATGATACTCATACCCTAACATCCAAAATAAACTACAAAATCATTGGGTTTTTGTTTATTTGTCTGTTTGTTTGCTTGTTTGTTTTACCATAAAGACCTGAAGACTCAATAAAAGTTAAACAGCTAGGGGCACCTGGGTGGCTCAGTCGGTTAAGCATCTGCCCTCAGCTCAGGTCATGATCCCAGGGTCCTGGGATAGAGCCCCGCATCAGGCTCCCTGCTCAGCGGGAAGCCTGCTTCTCCCTTTCTCACTCCTCCTACTTGTGTTACCACTCTATGTCTTTCTGTCAAATAAATAAAATCTTAAAAAAAAAGTTAATCAGCTAAATTTCAGATAGTGACAGTACTTTCTAGGAAATAAGTGAACCATGGCAGATCTCATTGTTTCACCTCTGGTGAGTAGTGATAAGACTAGAAATTTACCATAGAAAAAGTGAAGAGAAATAGAAAGTATTATAAATTATAATTAACATTTTTTGACCCCATGTGGACTATTATAACAGATTAGGATGCTGAGGAGCCACAGCCATCCAGTAAGTCTGCACCTCACTACCAATTATTTCTCACAGGTTCTCAGTGTGTGCATGGGGGTTCTCTCTAAAAGACTGAGGTCAGGACATAAATTAACTAAATTCACTTCAGACATTCAGCAACTGAAGGTTGGGATTGGCACAGCAGAACTGAGAAAATTTTTCTAAGACATGCTTGACTTTCCACTCTGGAAAGATAAAGGCAGAAAACATGAGAGACATTCCTCCTGACTATTCTCAGTGTTCACAAAATGTAAATCATCTGTACTCCAAACACTAGAATCAGGCATGAGGCCACAACCAAGAGTAAGATAAGAGCAGGACTAGGAAACAAAGGGAATTCTCTATTAACCCCAAAGCCTGGAAGCCTGTGTACAAAGCAAAGATATCTTGATTCCTAAAGATTGGGCTTGACTTTAAAGAGTGTTCAGAAACCAAATTCTACTAAAGGAAGGAAAATTTCTGATTCTGCACTTAAAATAATAAAAAGCCAATGAAGAATTGAATCAAATAAAATTTGCAACAAATGCCAGACTTATTTCCACTATAGATCTTACTGATTCATCTTATAACTCTAGCAGTTTAGCAGTATGAGCAAGTATTTTTGGCAGGTTTTGTTTTTAAGATCATAACATAATAGTTTCTATTGTTATTTTATACAAAATCTTTAATACATAAAAATACAATAAAAATAAAAAAGAGGGCGCCTGGGTGGCTCAGTTGGTTAAGCGACTGCCTTCGGCTCAGGTCATGATCCTGGAGTCCTGGGATTGAGTCCCACATCGGGCTCCCTGCTCAGCAGGGAGTCTGTTTCTCCTTCTGACCCTCTTCCCTCTCGTGCTCTCTGTTTCTCATTCTCTCTCTCTCTCAAATAAGTAGATAAAATCTTTAAAAAAATAAAATAAAAAAGAACATGTGACTGATAAGAAGATAGTCAGTATAAATAGATACAGAGATAGCCCAAGAACTGGAAATGTCACAAAGGGTCTTTAAAATATTATGGTACAGATGCTGAAGTATCTGGTAAGAAAGGTGGCCAACATGTGCAAAGAAGTGAAAAATTTTAAAAAGAGAAATAAGCTATAAAAGAAGAGAATCAAGTGGACATAACTGGAAATCAAATATAAAACGGGAAAAAATCATTAGGTAGGCTTTCTAGCGGAGTAGAAGCAATAAAGGTTAATGAACATGAAGACCAAGAGAAAGTATCCAAACTGGAAGAAAAACAGAAAAAAAAATAGGAAAACAAAAGAAAAAAGAACAGCCAAAGTCTGGCAAAATATGAAATTACACAATAACACATGTATAATTGAGGACAAAGAAGGATAATGAGAATGAGGCAGATAAAATATTTAGAAGTAATGTCTGAGAGCTTTCCAAAATTATTGAATGTTATTAAGGCATACATTTAAGAAATGGAGCAAATTTTAAGGAGGATAAATAAAAAGAAAACCACAGCTAGACATATCATAGTCAAGCTGCTGAAAAAAATCGAAGATGAATATTAAATCTTAAAGCAGCCAGAGGGAAGACTCATTACATACAAAAGAACAAAAATATAATAATGACCAACTGTTCATTAGAAACAATGGAGGCCAGGGATGCCTGGGTGGCTCAGTTGTTAAGCGTCTGCCTTCAGCTCAGGTCATGATCCCAGGGTCCTGGGATTGAGCCCTGCATCAGGCTCCCTGCTCAGCGGGAAGTCTGCTTCTCCCACTCCCTCCGCCCCTCCCCCTGCTTGTGCTCTCTCTCAAATATATAAATAAAATCTTAAAAAAAAAAGAAAGAACTGAGGCCAGATAACACTAAAATGCCATTTTCAGTATGCTGAAAAAATTATCTAGGATTCTATTGCCAATGAAATTATTCTTCATTAATGAAAGGAGAAAAATGACAGTTTTAGACGGAACAAAGCTGTGATAATATATCTGTAGCAGAGATACAATGCAAGATAAACTAAACAAATACTTTAGGATGGATTTGAGATGGAATGGAACCTTAAATCTAAAGGAGGGAATGAAGGACTTTCCTTTAGAACATGTATGTTTGCACATACACCTATATGTACATAATATATATATATACTATACATGCATGTATACATTGTTTAGAACAATAACAATAACAAACAATAACAGTGAATTTTGGAATTTTGCGCACAAGTGGAGTTAAAATTATAATAAAAGAGCACCAAGAATGAGAAAAGAATAGATGAAATGATAATGTCAATTTTTTACATTGTAAGACAGTGAAATGTTATTCGAAGATAGACTATAATAACATGATGGCTAAGTTAATACCCGGAGCAATCTCTAAAGAAAAATTAACACAGTATAGCTTGAAAAGGCAAAAGAAGAGAAAAAATGGAGTTCCAAAAGTATCCAATTCACTCAAAAGAAGACAGTAAAATCAAAGTAGAGGAACAAAGGTTAAGTAGGATAAATAGAAAATAAGTAAACTAAAGCCTAATCATACCAATAATTAATTACATATAAATTAACTAAAACCCCCAATTAAAAGTCCAAGATTATCAGAGTGAGTGAAAAAGCAAGAACCAAATACGTTCTGAAAAAAATAATTATATTTAAATATAAAGAAATAGCCTTTTTTAAAGTTAAGCTGTGGGAAAAGATACCATGTAAACACTAAGCTATGGCTATATTAATGTCAGACAAAGGAGACTTCAAGGAAACAGATATTACCGGAGATTAAGAGAGAGAAGTTTTTTTTGTTTCAAATTTATTTGTTTAAGCAATCTCTACACCCAACGTGGAGTTCAAACTCATGACCCAAGATCAAAAGCCACATGCTCTACTAACAGCCAGCCAGGCACCCCTAAAAGAGATAAGTTTTAATAATAAAGGAATGACTACTTCAAGGAGGCATAGAAATACAAAATATGCATGCACTTAATAATAGAACTTCAAAGTACATGATGAAAAATTTTACAGAACAAGAGAAAGATACAGACAAATCCAAAACATAGTTGCAGATTTAAAAGCCCCTTCCTCAGTAATTGGTAAAACAAATCGACAAAAAAAAAATTTAGTAAATTCATATAAGCTTTTAACACTATAAGCCAAGCTGAACTAACTGATATACAATATTACATAAAACTACTGAAAGTACACATGAGACATTTAATGATTGTCAATAAATGTAAATGAATTTAGATCATAAAGAATATTTGTATGACCATTGTGGAAATATATTGAGTCAATTATAAAATGATATCTTGAAAACACAAATACTTGAAAATTAAGTTAAAGAAGGAATTGCAAAGAAAATAAGAGAAAAAAGATTTCAAATGATAATAGAAATTGGTTTCTCACCAAGACTTAGAAAGAAATTTATAGTGCCATGCAATTATTTTAAAAAAGAAAAAAACTAAAGTCAATGGTCTAATTGCCCAATTTCAGAATATAAAAAAGAGATATTAAACCAGAAGTAAATGTGAACAAGAGAAATTATAAAGTGTAAACAATGAAAATAGCAATAGACAAAGAATTGCTTGTGGAAATTAAGTCAAAGAAGAAATTATAATGAAAGCCAGAAAAATTTATTTTTGACTGAAAATGAAATTTGTAGAATGATACTAACTAGGACTTAGAAAGTCATAGTTCTATGCCTATTTTTAAAAGGAAGAAAATAGTAGAATTATTAATCTAAACCTTAAAACCTTTAAAAAATATAAAAAGAAGAGGAAACTAAACAAGAAGTAGGAAAGAAAATAATTTAAAAAGTATAAATAATTAGCAGAAATAAGCAAAAACCAATGGTAGGTGTGTGCTGACCTCAAAGGGGCATGAAGAATCTTCCCAGGATAACTCTATGTTTTCTTTTGTGTGGTTATTACCTGACAAAATTGACAAAAAATTATGCAATTAATCATTTGATATCTGTATACTTTATTATATATAAATTATATCTCAAAATATATCCATTATAAAATATTTTTAACCTTTATTTCTTAAATATAATGAATCTGTTTAAAAGCATTTGATTCATTGTCCTGTGTTAGTTCCAGATTTTTATCTAAGTGGCTTATCTAATTGTGGAGATAGATTTTACCTTACATAGTAATTGTGTTTTGAAACTAATAGCTCTTTTATGCCATAGCACTAAAGGTATATAGGCTCTGAAGCTGTTCACCCACTTAAGGTTAATAAACTCTTCCAAAGTATTAGACTTAATTTGCAGAACTAAATTAAATTGTGTATTTTTTATCTAAATGTTCATTTGCATAAACATGAATTTAAGTTAATTTTAATAATCATTCCAAGGAATAGTAACTGAATATTTAAATGCCTCTGGAAGTGATACAACCTTGACATTCATTTAAATTTTGATATATTTATAATTTGAGAGTGAGAAATGTATGACTGAGTTAAAAGAGATCCATGGCATGTGGTGGAAGTGAGATAAGAGGACAAAATCAATTCCACAAAAGACAATGTGTAATAGCCTGGTATACTTCAGAGAACTCTTGTTCACATCACTAACCTTTAAAAATAACTATTGATACAATACAATATAAAGCAATACAACAATACAACAAATAAATGATAAACAAAAAGCACCTACCATGTTGTTTTATCTTTGTGTTCTATTATTATTATAAAAACATTCAATAAAATCAATATCAACTAGCTTAGTAATGGTTAACCAATCTTAATTTTCTGAACTCCAGTTCCCCCACATATAAATTAAGAATAATTAAATTACCTTATATACGTTATTTGGAGGGTAAATAAGGTAATAAGATATAATAAATGTATCTATTCCATAGTAGTTAGATAATGCATTTTGATCTTTCTTTGCCTCTCCTTTTTTTTTAACTTAATTGCCTATCACTTTGTTGGTAATTAATATTCCAGCAGGGTTTCCTGTTTTGTCACTTACTAAAAGTAATTTTTATTAATAACAAAGACAGTGTTTATATGGTTATACTTAAGGCAGCATGAATTTTTGATATTTTTTTGCTAAGATTTGATCTTTTGATCATGGAAAACATGATTTTTCTGGCACATTTACATATTAAGAGGTGTTGCTAGAACTTTTAATGTTATCTTCAAAATAAAACATTATTTTAAATCTTAGGGTTTTTTTTTTCCTAATTTATTCTGGGTAATATTGAAACTGAAACAAAAGCAGGATTCAGAAGAATATGTCTTTTAAAATTTTAATGTAGTCATTTTAATATTTAGGAAGTACACTGATGATTGATCATTTAATTTCAAGTAGCAAATATGCAAATACATGCTATGTTTATTCTCATATTGAACTCAATTTTAAAAGAATAAGGATTTTTTTCTCCCGCAGAATGAATGATGACACACACTGGTTGAAAGATCACCCAATATCACCCAAATGAAAGATTATCAAAGAAATTTTTAATCAAGTTTATCTTCAGCTCTGAAAGGTTGGAAATTAGTTAAGAGTAGAAAAAGTTCGGATAATTTCTAGGTGCAGAGTAAAAGGGGCTGCACTGACTTAGAATGTGGTGACAATGAGTAAACTAAGATTAGCTATGAAATTGAATGAATTATTTAAGACCCAGATAAAATATAATCTCCTTTAGAGATTAATCAATTTCCAAACATTGGACAAGATAAAGAACACAGAGTAGATGGAGCAAAAAGATCTTGTCTGCTTTAGCCTGAAAGAGAATAAGAAATATTTTAGACTGAAGTAAGCTAATTGAGGAATGTGGGACCACAGCTGGCAATTTATCAACTCTGTGTATAATGTATGTTACAAAATTTCTTCACTAACTGTAAAAATAATTTTCTCCTAAAATAGCCATTTTATTATACATTTTCCATTGCACTATAAGATTACTAACCATTTTCCATTTTGTTATAAGAGAAATAACTTTTAGGATTCATACCCATGCATGTTCTCCCAGTCCCTGCTTGTATATTTAACTAAGACTTGTAGATCTTTTGGTGAATGACCTCTCTTTCTAGAGCAGGAAAAGAACTTCCCAGTCATGCCAAGTTCTAGATCTTACTTTTCACTTAGAAGCAGTAAGGAAAGGTATGGGCAGATCTTGAGGAAGACAAACATCAAGCCCATCAGCCTAAGGCAAGGCATTTCCCTGGTCTCTCGGAAGACCATTGCTCTAAGAAGGGGAATGGGGCCACTTCTGTTGGCCCAGAGGATTTAAGGCAATTTTATACCTGACTTTATCGAAGGAGCCTTGTCAGATCTGCTAATTTGGCTTTCTTTGGAACTCTTTTGTTCTCTCAATTAGATCCTGGACTCAGTTTTCAGCATAGTCTGTTCCCTGCTGCTGGAAATAAAAAGGCCCTTTAGATACTGACATGGAGAACTTACGGTTTTCACACCATGCCCTGAGTTAATAATTGATTAACATGAGCGCACCATTTCCTTCCTTAAGATTTCAGTGGCAGTTAACAACAGGAGCTGATTTCATAATTCTTACATATTTACCAGTTTGCGCATGTCTTTCATGATTGATGTGTTGCATAAATCAGTCCATCCTTTTTACCAATCCCTATCCCAATTCACCTCAGGTTATTGGGCAGATAGGCATCATTGTCATTCTTAATCACACCCCTAGTCATAGGTTCCATGTTGCCATGTGGTATACCAGTAATCCAATTCTAAAATTCTTTCCTGAGGAGTCTATTTTCTAGGACCACTTCTGGTGCCAGCCTTTTGATTTGAGTTCCCTCAGAAGCAATCTTTGGGATGAATATTTGAGTATGTTTATTTGGAAAGAGAAGTCAGAAAACAGTGGTAGAGAAGTGGGGAAGTGAGAGAGGAAAGACATGAAAGCTAGTCAGATGGTGTTATCAAGTCAGTTATCCCTTGGAAATCTGAGAAGGAGCAGAATGTGCCTCAGAATCTCAGAAAGGTGAAAGATTGGGAAATTTTCCAGCTTCTATTAGTCAGTGTTTGAGGGATGCTCCTGGAGTGCACTAGTTCACAAACCCTTCTGGACTGCCTTTCCAGAGCGCAAAGTCCTCAGGCAGAGTTGGAGATTGCTGGCCTTTGAAACTCTGGGTAGCAATGTGAGGAGTTAAGTGCTAAGTTGATACGGGCAGGACAATGACAGCATGTACAGTAAGAAAAAAAAAGAGTTAAAGTATCTAATGGTTCTTGTACTATCAAGAAGGATCAAATTTTTGATTAACATATGCCTTTGATAATTAAGTATCCATGTTTTAATTTCTGGGATATCCTATTAAAAAACAATCTTCAGGATAAATATGCAGTGGTCATAATTTCCTTTTGTCTCTAATATAAAGATCCCTTAATAGGTCATACTTATACTTTGGTCTCTTCTCTTTTGCAAGAAATTTTCCAAATGCCATCAGACTCTGGAATTTCTTTGTATTTATTTTCCAGAAATGTTTAGAAATATAAAAATCTCACTTAGAATTAACCTGAAACACTTAGCCATATTAAGGTATCAGAATATTTTTTTCAGATACAGAGAAATTCAAAAAACATTCAGCCAAGTATACTTTTTGAAAAGAAAATTAGAAAATATACTACAATAAATATTTTTATGCCCAGGTTCATGCTACATATAAACAAAAGAAAATGAGATCATTATCAGATTTTTAGATGCTAATCTTTAATGTTATTAAACAGTTGAACCATATTTAATGATATTCAAGGAAAGAAATTCCGAGCCAAGGGTTTTATAATTAACTAGCCTTTCTTTCAAATCAAAAGCCTACAGAGAAACAATTTTGAACACACAATAACCTAGGAAATATTGACTTCCTGATGATTCCACTACTAGAAGATGTGCCTCATTTCAACAACAGATGAATGTGGAAACCACACCATACAGAGACGGTTGGTGGTGAGTATTGAATATTTTTTATTATAAAATTATGAACAAAGAAAAGCTGACATAAGATGACAAAATATTATGTAAATGTTATATTCTCTGATAATGATGAAACAGCCCAACTAACAAAAATTGGAAGAGTTGTTACAAAATAAGCCCATTTCTTGCCTCATAGATAATAGCTTAAAGTAAAAACATATTATTAACATTGACAAATTAAAAAGTAAAAGCTTAAGCATATTTATGAACACAAAGATATATGCCAAAGGAAGATAACACTCTTGACTAAATAGGCTAATGGGGGAGAAGAAGGGAAGCAGGACAAGAAATTTTATTTTTATTCATAAAAGAAATAAGGAAAGAGGAGACTAAAGATATTAATATAAAAGTCACAGCAATAAAGGTATGCACATTTTTCAAAATAATAGAATGATAATGATAGCAATAAAAAAGACTGAGAAACACAGCAGATATTGGAAGAATGGATTCGTGTGTGAATATATATACATGAATAATATATTTATATATGATGAATATATATATGAAAGAATATATATACACATATATAAACATACATAAAAGTATACACAAATGCATATCCATATATATACATGTACATAAAATATCTTAGATTTTCTTTAACATTTTTAAAGTACTTTATCTCAAATTATTTAGATTGGCAGGTTCAAAGCTACAGATGGAGAAATAGTTTATATGATATGAAGTACCAAGTTAGTTTTGTTACTTAAAATCTATTTCAAATTTTTCTCCAGCATGTTAAAATGGCAAATGTCTTTTCTGGGAAGGTATCCAGGTTTACATGGATTTCATTTCTTTGACCAACAATTGCATCCTTTTATGATGCAAAGTCTAAATATGGTTTTCGGTGACATTTCAAAAACTTATATGCAGCCTAGCCTTTGGAAATTTGACGTGTTCTCTTATAACCTCTCTCTGCCCAGAAGAGGGCATTAGATAGAAGCTATTTTATCTTCAGAACTTCATAATATTAAACTGAGCCTTTAGGGTGTGTTTAAAAACCTAAAATTGTATTCATCATCTCACCCTTAACTGTCCCAAACCAATTGTGCTTTCTGGTGTTCTTTTTGGCTGATGGCATCATGCATTTCGAAGTCCGTCAAATTCAAAACCGTGGAACTTCCTATTATTGCAAACAATTGTCACTGCTTGCCTTAGTCATTTTATTTTCATAATGCGTCCTCAGATTTCTTACACTATCTTTCCATTCCGGAGTCGCTGCCAGCTCATTTTCACAATAGTAGGAGCCACCTAACTGGCAATGTCCTTCTAACACACTGTGTGCACCGCTGCCAGATGAAGCATTTCAAAACTTTGCTCTTATCATATCACTTCTCTGCTTGGAAAATTTCAATAATCTCAGTTAAATCTAGACTCTTTGACCTAGCACCTAATACACACAAACTCAACCTTTTTTTTTTCCTCATGGATGATTATTAATTTATTAGAATTGGCTTTATTAATTTTTATTGAGGTATAATTGACATACATAATATTGATTTCAGGTGTACAACAGAATGATTCAATATATGTATATACCGTGAAATGTTCACCACAATAAATCTAGTCAACATCCAACACCACACACAGTTACCAACTTCTTGTGATGAAAACTTTGAAGATTTGCTCTCTCAGCAACTTTGAGATCTACAATACGGTATTATTAGCTGTACTCACCATGCTGTACATTATATCCCTATGGCTTATCTCTTTTATAACTGGAAGTTTGTACCTTTTCATTTCTTTCACTCATCTGTATCTTTGAACTTGGCTTTTTTTTTTTTTAGATTCCACATGTAAGTGAGATCATATGGCATTTGTTTTTCTCTGTCTCACTTATTTCACTCAGCATAATGCACTCAAAGTCCATTCATGTTATCACAAATGGCAAGATTTTATTCTTTTTTATCAATGAATAATGTTCCATTGTATATATTCACAATTTCTTTATTCATTCATCCTGTGTTAGATACTTAGGTTGTTTTCATATCTTGGCTATTGTGAATAATGTGACAATAAGCATTGGAGTGCATATATTTTTCAAATTAGTGTTTTTGTTTTCTTTGGGTAAGTACCCAGAAGTGCAATTGCTGGATCTTACAGTAGTTCTAATTTCATTTTTTTTTTTTTTTGCAGAACCTTCATACTATTTTCCACATTGTCTATACCAATTCACATTCCCACCAACAGTGCGCATGCATTCCTTTTTCTCTACATCTTTGCCAACACTTGCTGTCTTTTTGACAGTAACACTATCTCATTGTGGCTTTGATGACATTTCCCTGATGATGTGTGATGTTGAGCATCTTTTCATGTGTCTGTTGACCATCTTTATGTCTTCCTTGGAAAAATGCCTATTTAGGTCCAATGCCCATTTTTTTATTGGATTGTTTGCTTTTTTGGTGTTTGGGTGTTATGTGTTCTTTATATATTTTAGATATTAAACCCTTATCGGATACATGATTTTTAAATATCTTCTCCCTTTCAGTAGGTTGCCTTTTCATTTTGTTGGTCGTTTCCTTTGCTGTGCAGAATTTTTTTTTAGTTTGATGTAGTCCCACTTGTTTATTTTTGCTTTTGTTGCCTTTGATTTGGTGTCAAATCCAAAAAGTCAGCACCAAGACCAATGTCAAGGAACTTATTATATGTGTTTTCTTCTAGAATTGTGATGGTCTCAGGCCTTACATTCAAGTCTTTAATACATTTGCAGTTAATTTTTTGTGTATGATTTCAGATAGTGGTTCAATTTCATTCTTTTGCAGGTGGCTGTTCAGTTTTTTCATCATTTATTGAAGAGACTCTCCTCTTCCCGCTGTATCTTCTTAGCTCCTTTGTCATAAATTAATTGACCATATATGTGTGGGTTTATTTTGGGGCTCTCTATTCTGGTTCATTGATCTATGTGTTTCTTATGCCAATATCATACTGTGTTGATTACTATAGCTTTGTAATATAACTTGCATTCAGGGAGCATGTGCCTCCAGCTTTGTTCTTCTTTCCCAAGATTGCATTGGCTTATCAAGGTCTTTTGTGGTTCTGTAAAATGTTTAGAATTTTTGTTCTATCTCTGTGAAAAATGCCACTGGGATTTGGATAGGTATTGCCTCAAATCTGTAGATTTCTTAGGATGTTATGAACATTTCAACAATATTAATTCTTCCGATCAAGAGCATGGGATATCTTTACATTTATTTGCATCTTCTTCAGTTTCTTCCATCATTGCCTTATGGTTCTCAGTGTACAGGTTTCACTTCCATGGATAAATTTATTCCTAGTTTTTATTCTTTTTGATACAGTTGTAAATGGGATTGATTTCTAATTGCTTTGGCTAATACTTCCAAAACTATGTTGAATAAAAGTTACAGAAGTGAATATCCTTGTCTTATCCCTGGTTTTAGAGAAAAACATTTCAGCTTGTCACTGGTGAGTATGGTACTAGCTATGAACTTACCCTAGTCTTTATTATGTTGAGGTATGTATCTCTTTACCCACTTTGTTAAGAGTTTTATCATAAATGGATATTCAGTTTTGTCAAATGCTTGTCCTGTATCTATTGAGATAATCATATCATTTTATTCTACATTTTATTAATGTGGTATATCACATTAATTGATTGATGGATGTTGAACTATCCTTGTATCCCTAGAATAAATTTCATTTCCCATGGGCAGAAGTTGCAAAAATTGGGGCTCCAGATGAGTGTACATGCTCCTTTCTTGGACATAGTGGTGAGCTTTGGTGAGGCAGAAACAGACATCACAGATGGTGTCCTCCAGCCTACATTCCCTGAGAGCAGCTTTGTAGCCTCTAGATTTGTGCCAAACCTGAAGCCTACACCTAAGGCCAAAGGTCCAGGACCAACAAGTAGGCCTCTTTCATGGAAAGGCTTGGAGTGTATTTCAGTCTTCTGTTTGTGTAGTGCCCTGGGATCATAGCCTGCCAAGAACTGTGTCTCTGATCATTGTGGGACCCAGGAATATTAAGTCCTGCTGTCCACCAGAGCCAGGCAATCAAAGTGTGTCCTTTGGATGACAGCCACAAAAACCAGTGTGCCAGAAATAAAAACTGGGGTGCCAGGTACATAGAAGCTCTCCCTCTCAGAGATGCGGGCACTATGCAGTATACATAGAGCACAAGGATAATATCTGCCTTCTGAGCTTTCAGAGAAGGTTAGCAGTCAGCCCTTAGATATGTGTTTAATCAGAATCCTGCTCCACTGGCTGTTGCTATGATGATAACATAATAGGCCTTTTTCCAGAAAGACTAGGCTCCTGGGATTGTTGCCTCTTGCCATGCCCTGGGGATGGTAGCTGTTGAAGAGTTTTCTCTGTTGGTTATAGTCCTGTAGGATCTATGAGTTAAGCCCTGATGGCTGCCAGAGCCAGGTAATGTGAAGTTGCAGTTTGACAGCAGCCATGAAAACAAGGAGCCAGAGAAGGGTAAAAACTCCTTTCTGTAAGTATTATATTCTCTGATAATGATGAAACAGCCCTTGCTCCTTGCTGGAGCAACGCAGAGGGAGGGTACAGAGATTGGGATTGCATTCACCAGCTTCCACTCCCTATGAGCATCTTCCTACACTCCTGTAAGTGTTACAGCCCAGAAGCCTGCCTCAGGCAAAAGCTCCTGGATAACATAAGCCTCTTTCTCAGAAACACTGGGAATGTGTTTCAGTCTGCTGTCTGTGCAGTGCCCTGGCAGTGGTAGTCTGCCAAGAATGGTCTCTCTGATTGTTATAGTCTCATGAGACCCAAGATCACAAGCCCCTCTGGCCTTCAGATCCAGGTGGTCAAGGGGTGTCTCCTCAGTGACAGTCACGAAACTGGGGCACCAGACATGCATGACACTCTCCTCTGGGAGATACTGGCACTCTGGAGCAGAGCAGAAGGAGACCATGAAGATGGTGCTCGCTGGCTGGAGTGAGGCCAAGGGGAGTGCGAAGATGGTGCTTGCCAAAAACAGAGTGGGAGAAAAAGTAAAAGAAAATAAGAAAGGAAAAGACAAAAGGAAAAACCGAAGAAAGAAAAGAAAGGCAGGGGGAGAGTATGGAAGATGGTGCCCACCAGCTGGAGCATAAAGATGGCACCCATGAGGAAAGAGAAAAAGAGAATGATAGCTCTTTCTGGCTTTAGCAAAGCCAAGGAAGAGTAAGAAGATGGCACCCACCAGCCTCTGTCCCCAGGGAGTATGCCAGCAGGCCCCTGCCCCTTAGACCAATACTTTAAAGTTGAGAAATAAGTCTCTTTCCATAAAGTCTGGGAGCTTTTCAAAGGGCTGCTTTTGTGCTAGGCCCCTGGAGCAGGGGAGTCTGCTTATGGGCCCTTAAAGAGATGATCCTCAGTTTGCCACAGATGCAAGGGTCTCATGGGCGTGAGCCCCATTGGTCTTCAGAGTCAGATGTTTCGGGGGCTCATCTCTCAGGTGCATGTCTTAAAAGTTACAGTGGGACAGATCCTTTGCTCCTCAGGGAGAAACTCGAGGTTTTGATTTCCTTTTCAATTGTGAGTCACTGCTGCAGGGGTGTGGTTTATGGCATGATTGTGTCTCAGTCTTTCCTACCTGTTTAGATGTGGTTTTCTTCTTGGTTGCTTGATGTGTAGGTGTTGCTTTGCCAGTTTTTAGTTTGTTTGTTTGTTTTCCAGAGGCTATTGTTCCATATATACCAGTAGATTTGATGTATTTGTGGGAGGAGGTGAGTTCAGGATCTTCCTATGTGGCCATTTGAACCAGAAGGTCCAAATGCTAATTCTTAACCACCCTCTCACATTTTCTTGAAGTTCAGTCAAACTGACACACCTGTTGCTTCCCAAACTACATGACATATATCAGGAGGCTATAAAATGTTAAAAAGCAGAGGCTCTGGAACTAGAATTCCTAGCTTCATATCCTCTGCTACTTGGTAACTAGGTGAGCTCGAGTGTCTCTAAACTCCTCTGTGTCTTGGTATCATCTGTGTCAATGACACAGTGGTAATGCCTATCTCTTTGAGCTGTGAGAATTTTAGGAACAAGTAAATATAAAGCATTTAAAATAGCATCTGACATGAGGTGTTCATCAAATGTTACCTGTTATAAGGCATTTCTCGAAGTTCCTTATTTTTGTATTTCAACCTGTTTTTACATCGGCTTGTTAATTTTTCTTTCGTTGCCTTCTGAATAAACACTTTTTTTGAATAAGCACATTTTAACTGATTAATTGTGAGTTGGTGTAAATGATGACAGAAATCAGAGATTACTGCCTTAAACATGCTGGTAGGCATTTTTTTTTTTAGATTCTATTTATTTATTTGTCAGAGAGAGAGAGAGAGGGAGAGAGCATAGGCAAGGGGAGGGAGAAGCAGGCTCCCACTGAGCAACGAGGCCAATGTGGGTCTCGATCCCAGACCCGGGATCATGACCTGAGCCGAAGGCATGCACTTGACTAACTGAGCCACCCAGGTGTCCCGCTGGTAGGCTTTCTTAACAGATCTTATTTATTTAAGCTAAATATGTCTGTTACTTAAAAATGGGTTGGGGGGGCGCCTGAGTTGCTCAGTCATTAAGTGTCTGCCTTCAGCTCAGGTCATGATCCCAGGGTCCTGGGATTGAGCCCCGCAACGGGCTCCCTACTCAGCGGGGAGCCTGCTTCTCCCTCTCCCACTCCCCCTGCTTGTGTTCCCTCTCTCGCTACCTCTCTCTGTTAAATAAATAAATAAAAATCTTAAAAAATAAAAAAAATGGGATCAGGGGCTATTTACTTGGCTTTAGGTTTTACAATTTAAAAGTCTGTTATTCCTTTGCTTTTTATTTGAGTTTCTGATAATATTGATGTCCATAATTACATATTTTTATGAAAACTGGCTAGAATTGTGATGTTTTATAATTGAATTATTTGAAAGTGCTTTCAAACATTAACAATATAGGGCACCTGGGTGGCTCAGTCATTAAGCATCTGCCTTCGGCTCAGGTCATGATCCCAGGGTCCTGGGATCGAGCCCCGGATCGGGCTCCCTGCTCAGCGGGAAGCCTGCTTCTCCCTCTCCCACTCCCCCTGCTTGTGTTCCCTCTCTTGCTGTGTCTCTCTCTGTCAAATAAATCAATAAAATCTTAAAAAAAATTACCAATATATAACATTATTTTTTACAACCTGTTTAACACTCTCCTTTTTATAATTTACCAGGTAAACACTATTTTCCTTAAGGAAAAATGAATTCATACAGGATTCAGAGATTTTAGTTTAAGAGGAATAAAAGGATAATTTCATCTAGTTTTGTTATTTCTCGGGAGAGAAAACTTGACTTGCACAGGATCACAGAGTTCAAGTATCAAATCCAAGATGAAAACCCGGGTATGCTAAAGCCATGTCTTTTACCAATCCATATATGCATACAAGTTTGTAGACTTGCACAACATATATTCAAACTTTTAGGTTTTCATTTATTATTCAGCATCTTAAGTATTGTATTTGTGTATTTTCAATGTTAGTTCAATATATTTTATGCTATTTTTAAGCATTAGTAGAATAACATATTTCAAAATGTTAGGCCTCTCCTTTGTTAAACTTGTATTATTTTAAGGACTTGAGTTAGAATTTGGGAGGTGATTCAGTATAATCTAAACAGTTACCAATGGTGCCTGGCTTATAGAATTTTCTGGATGTATGTCTAGACTTACTCATAAAGTGAGATTATATGCGATTTACTTATATTCAGGCCTTCCTACTACAAGATGTATTTTTACTTACACTAATATAAATTTTCATTCTATGGTGTTATTTTTTAAAAAATCCTTTAAAATTATAATGGCATATTCATCACACCAAAATTATAATTCTAATTTTTATTGTGTTTTCAAAAAGCATGCATCCTTAATGTGTCATGTTTGATCAGTGGATTTCAACATTAAAACCTTATTTCATGTGCTATGCTACAGAGTTTTGTGCCGTCTGTATCAAGACTTCTAGCAAAGCAAGGTGTTTTTTTTTTTTATCCTTTAGTAAAAATTATTGTCCACTCAAGTGTGTTTGGTTAATATGGATATCTTCATTTTGCTGTGGAAGAGCAGATGCTTAACTTTATTATGCATCTCTGTGGGAGAAGTAGGGTGTGATGACTAGTGTGTTCATGGAAAACACATCACTATGTAATGCTGTAGCTATGTGGTCATTCCTTAATTCAAAGTGGAAAGTAGTTGAATTTTTGTCACTCCTTTTGGAAACCATTAAATCAAAAGTATCATTTCTGGGGATGTCTATAAAGCATGTTAATTACTAAGTAACTTTGGTTTGTTTATTTTTAAATATATTTCTTAGAGCAGCAATAAGCAGATTAAAGACTCCCCCCAATTAATTTTCATATCATCCCTGTTAAGTAGATACCAGTGGTGTAACAGAAGAACTCATTATACACATGAGCAAGTTGAGACGGTGGGAAGTTTGATGTTAATTCTGAACAGCATGTCAGCAATGAGACCACAAACAGAAGAAGAAAAGCTTTCTAATTCCCAGCAGTGATCTTGCCACTAAAACACATGATTTCCTCTGTAAGAATGCAAAGCTAATTTTGCAAGTTTAAACATGATGTCATTTTTATCCTATAAAGGAGTAAGGCATTCCTTTGTTAATCAAACTAGCATTTGCAATCACAAACCTTATGTACAAAATGGTGGAATTTGATGTTAGGTGATAGAACCAAGATCATGGCCTTTGGGCAATCATAATTTCAAACTTCCAAACAGTTTGTTTATTTTGTGGCCATGGAAAGATTAGAGGAACATTGATAGGACGTTTAATAGATAATGTATGGCTAATGACTCAATTGTGATTGTTTCCTTGTATATTAATAGTACAGAAATGTAGATTGACACCTGGATAATCCCTACCTAGTTTTGAGCTAATCACTTATAAATGCTGTTTTTAAAATTTCTTCTTTTTCACTCATTGGCCTACAAATTCAGATGGTACTGTGAAGAACTATAAAAAACAATGTATTCTAGCTTATTCAAAGAACACGCCTTAAATCTCAAGTGACTTTTTCTAGTCAAAAGTCAAGATGTACTATGTGTTATCACAACCCAGTCAATTTTGTGTTCTATGTATTTTTTATCCTTGTACAAAAGTGACCAATTGTTTATGATTGGAGAAGGGAAGGCAGTATCTCTCCATATATAACTAATTTTAGGCTGTGTGTCACGGTAGCATTGAGAATCAATTTCAAATGATTTCTCCAAAGTGATACAAGTGGCTCATAACAAAGTTGTAAACAGAAACCAGATACATGTATTCCCATGCCAGCATTTCACTAGAAATGCTATATAGAAACATTTCAGGGAATGAGAAAAGCTTTAAATAGATCAGTTATCCAAATTAGATGATTAAACAATACAAGATATATGACTTCTAACACAGTGTTTGGCATTCATTACAGATTTGTTTATTTAGGGTGTTTTTTCTCAATTAGAATTTTTTGGCTAGGAAACCTAGGGTTTAAATCAGGCATGATAAAGCACAATGAAACAGAACTTCTTTTTAATTTACCCATTATTGTGATAAAATACTTAATATTCAATAGCAAATATACATGCTACAAAAACCGTATCTTCAAAACATCAACCTTTGGGCATTTCCATTTTTTAAATAGTCCCCCTTAATGCAATTAATCAGTTACTACTCATGAAAATCACTGTGTTAGTTGCCCTAAGATTGTATTGTCTAATGTTGCCGCTAACCCCAAGTAGTTATTCAGTACTTGAAGTGTAACTAGTGTGACCAAATCACTGAATTTTAGATTTCTGGAGAAGATGGTAGAGTAGGAGGATCCTAGGCTCACCTTGTCTTATGAATAAACCTAGACAACACCCACATCAGTATAAATAACCCAGAAAATGACTTGAAGACTGGCAGAACAGACGCTCTACAGCTAAATGTAGAGAATAGGCCATATTGAAGAGAGTAGGAAGTGTGGAGATGTGGTTGGGAGCAAGAGGGAGAGACACCACAGACATAGAGAGAAGGGAACAGACTCCACAAAAGGTGTCTCAGGCACAGGGAACCTACACTGGGAAGACAAATCCCCATAACATTTGGCTTTGAAAACCAGAGGGACCTAACTTCACACACATTCTTAAAATCAATGGGGCTTAACACCTGGAACTTTAAAAATCACTGGGCTTGGCTCTGAGAGAGCTGAAGAGCAACAGGAAACTGAGTCCCTTAAAGAGGCAGTACAACAAACAGTCCTGAAATACAGCATAGAAGTTTGGGAAAAATGACTTGAAGTATATTGGAAAGAGAGTTATTTATTAATCTCAGGGCATGTGCTGGAGGGGCAGGAATCTTTGGGAGACTTCTTCAAGAACAAAAGAGCTGGTGGCTGCAATTTCTCTCTCCCATCACCAAGCTTGGATACACAGACACCTGCTCAGTGTGAACCCTATCCTCCTAGCTTGCTAATAGTATTCCCCACCCACATACTTTTCTACAGACCTACCTGCTCAATCCTGGCCTTGGCAGGAGTTTCCTGGGTGGCTCCAGGTCCCCTCCTGAAGCAGACTAGCACACGCATTCCTAGCACCACAACCCCCACCCACACTTTCTCCTGAGGACCTGTCGTCTCCAACATGTTCTTGGCAGGAACCTATCCAAAATGGCACAATAAACCTGAGAGTGTGCAAGCAGCCCAATCAGGGCCAACACTGCTCCAAAGTGATTCCTGCAATGGCAGAGGAGAAGGTACCACACACACTAGTCTAAGTCCCCATCAGTGGTCTGGGGACAGACATCTGGTCTGACTGCAGGTTCCACCCCCCAATGAAGCCTTCTCAGGAGACAACACAGGGAAAATACCTGCATGTTGGTGCTACCACAGCTCTGGAAAACACTTGGTCTGACTCAACTCAAACCCAAGGTGACCCCAGACTGGCCCACAAACAACAGGGACCAAAACATTCCCACAACAGGCAAAGAGATGCATTACAGGAAACTGGACTGAGGGTAAACATGCCTCAGCCACAACAGTAAGAGCAAATAACACACAAAAGAGACACCAGTGAAGCACCAGGACATTGTCCTGCAAGGCACCATAAGACCTTGTCTTTATAAGACCACTACTTTTAAGAGCAGGAGACATAGCTGACTTTCCTAACATGGAGAAACAGACCCAGAGAGGTAGACAAAATAGGGAAACAGAGGAATATGTCCCAAAGGAAAGAAAAGGAGAAAATCACAGTAAGAGAGCTAAATGAATAGAAGTAAGTGAATTCAGTATGGTCACAGGATACAAAAATCATTATATAGAAATCTGTTGCATTTTATACACTAATAATGAAGTAGCAGAAAGGGAAATTAAGGAAACAGTCTCATTTACAATTGCATCCAAAATAATAAAAACCTGGGAATAAATGTAACCAAGTAGGTGAAAGACCTATAATCTGAAAACTATAAAACATCAACGAGAGAAATTGAAGACAACAAAAACAAATGGAAAGATATTCCATGTTCATGGATTGGAAAACAGATTTTGTTAAAAATGTCCATACTGTGAAAATACCAACAGCATTTTTCACTGAAGTAGAACATAAAATCCTAAAATTTGTTTGGAAACAGAAGAAACCAAGACTAGCCAAGGCAGTCCTGTAACAGAAAAACAACACTGGAGGTATCACAATTCCAGACTTCAAGTTATATTACAAAGCCATGCTAATCAAAACAGTATGGTACTGGCAAAAAAAAAAAAAATAGACACATAGATCAATGGAACAGATTAGAGAGCCCAGAAATAAATCCACAATTATATGGTCAATTAATCTTTGATAAAGCAGGAAAGAATATCCAATGGGGAAAGAAACAATCTCTTCAAGAAATGGTGTTGAGAAAACTGAACAGCAATATCAAATGAATGAAACTGGGGGGCGCCTAGGTGGCTCAGTCAGTTAGATGGCTGCCTTCGGCTCAGGTCATGATCCCAGGGTCCTGGGACCAAACCCCACATTGGGCTCCCTTCTCAGCGGGGAGCCTGCTTCTCCCTCTCCTACTCCCCCTGCTGGTGCTCATGCTTGCTCTCTCTCTCTGTCAAATAAATAAATAAAAAATCTTAAAAAAAAAAAGAATGAAACTGGACCATTTTTTTAATATCATACACAAAAATAAATTAAAAATGGATTAAAGACCTAAATGTAGGACCTGTAACAATAAAAAACCCTAGAGGAGAGCACAGGAGGTAACTTCTGTGACATTAGTCATAACAACATCTTTCTAAATATGTCTCCTGATGCAAGGGAAACAAAAGCAGAAATAAACTATTGGGACTACATTGAGATAAAAAGCTTCTGCCCAGCAAAGGAAGCAGTCAACAAAACTATAAGACAGCCTACTGAATGGGAGAAGATATTTGCAAACTACTTATCCAATAAAGCGTTAGTCTCTGAAATATATAAAGAATCCATACAACTCAACACCCAAAGAACAAATAATCTAATTAAAAAATGGACAGAAGCCATGAACAGACATTTCTCCAAACAAGATATACAGAGGGCCAACAGACACATAAGAAGATGCTCTACATCACTGATCATCACGGAAAAGGAAATCAAAACCACAATGCCATATCACTCACATATCAGAATGGCTAAAATCAAATACACAATGAACAACAAGTCTTGGCAAGGATGTGGAGAAAAAGGAACACTCTTGCACTGTTGGTGGGAATGCAAACTGGTACAACAACTCTGGAAAACAGTATGGAAATTCCTCAAAAAATTAAAAATAGAATTACCATATGATCCAGTGATTCCACTACTGGGTATTTACCCAAAGAATATGAAAACACTAATTTGAAAAGATATGTGCACCCTATGTTTATTGCAGCATTATTTACAATAGCCCAATTATGGAAGTAGTCTGTATTGAATAAATTTCAAATTGTTCTAGATGGGCAAAATAAAAAAAAAGTTGTCTTAAAAATATTAATGTGAATAATTTTAAGAGATGTTTTCAGCAAAAAGATAGTGGATATGATAAAAAGCATCCTCTCTACATTCAGAAATAATGAGATTATCACCTGAGACAGGAACTAAAGGTCCAACAACAAAAAAAATTTAATGATTTAACAGGTTCTGAGTTGATAACTTTGACCAGCTTTAAAATGGAGGCCACGGATTCTTGAAAAAACAAAAGAAAGAAAAAAGGAAATTATTTTAGAAGGATAGTAAAGTAATTTTAGTGAGAGAAATGTTTGAAAAATTTATAAGAGAAAGTAAAAATATATATAGTTTACAAAAAAGCAAAGGTTTACAGTGAAGTCACCAAAGAATACAAAGAATATGACCTCTTTTACAGTGTCAAATATCAGTAGATTCTAATTTAAAAAAAATTGCAAGAACTTTTCTTGAACTGTGAGTCATGCAATAGAAGAAATACTATGTAGTAAATGCTTTGGGTATCTTTCATCTCATAACACTTCCATATTTATGTAGTCCATTTGTGACTTAAAGGAAGTTTAACTCATGGTATAGACATCGTTAAACTCTTTACATCTGCATATGAATAAGCTAAATTTGAAATTCCAAGGGGAAACAAAAGTTTATTTATAACCTAGGCAGTTATGGTAACTGAATTTATGTTGAGGTGAAACTTTACTAGTTCAAAATAATAATTTTAAACATTTTATTTTATTTTTTAAATGAATTTATTTTTTTAAAGATTTTATTTATTTATTTGAGACAGAGAGAATGAGAGAGAGAGCACATGAGAGGGGGGAGGGTCAGAGGGAGAAGCAGACTCCCTGCCGAGCAGGGAGCCCGATGCAGGACTCAATCCAGGGACTCCAGGATCATGACCTGAGCCGAAGGCAGTCGCCCAACCAACTGAGCCACCCAGGTGCCCCAATTTTAAACATTTTATAACATGATTTATTATGCAAAAAATCTTAATTTTCAATGTGAAATGGCAGTAAAAACTATAAGAAAACTTTGAAGAACCACTTATTGACATTAATAAATTTAGAGTTACTTTTCAATTTGTGCAAGGTCCCTTTAAATTTAACCTTAATATTACTGATTTAATACAACACTTAGTGACTTCACTTAACTTGGACAGATGTAGTTTTGAAACTGAAATGATTTTGTTTCACATTCAATTCTTATAAACAGATGAACCAGTTTTGCAATGCAGATATGAATACTAAAGAAATATGAGGTTGGTATTTAATTCAGTTTCTGGAAAATTTAAGTGTGTTTAGAACATAGGCATATGAATCTTCTTTGATATAAATTTTATTAAATACAAATATTTCTGGTGAACATTTAGTGTCTGAATTTACATGCTATTGATGTAAAATATACATCAGATTTGAAGGACATAATATGGAAAAATAATGTAAAAATCTTAATCTGTATATAGTTACAGTTTAAATGATAACATTTCAGATTTATTAGGTTAAATAAAATCTGATATTTGTATTAATTGTATCTTTTTTTTTACTTTTACAAATGTAGCATCTCAAAAATTTAAAATTATATATGTACTTCACATTGTATTTCTGTTGGACACTGCTCTAAGAAATAGAAATACATTTAAGTCTCACTCTCTCACTTGAGTAATCTTATAATATAATGAGGGAAAAAGAGATTCACTCAGGCCTAAAAAGCCAGAATGAAGGGACAGCATGCATGGACTATTTTATTTTTTGAGTTTTCCCTTAATTCCTTGGTTTGCAGTGACCAAGCAAGTACTTGGTCATTCAGTCCACAGAGTTATTAGTTGTTTAGGTTTATCATTTGGTAAATTTACCATGTTTTACAGCAAGTTCTTAGTGACAAAATCATGAAGACTCTTCTTGTAGAGGTATCAAGAAAACATTTGTATACACACATCTCGTGAAGGGAAATTAAAGCTAACAATACAGACTTTGCAGTTGCTGATGTATTTATGGTAATTATAGTTATGTTTAAGACACAGGAGTGCACTCAAAACCAATTTATAACAGTCTATGAGAGGAATAAGCTATCCTATGCTAGCGCAAAAAGTCTTCTTGTTTTGGGGAATCCTTGAGATACATCCTGAGAATGGGTAAGATCTGGACTGTACATTTAAAAAGAGAATATAGTAAAGCTGTGCACAAATATAAAAGAGTGATACCTATTATGCTACATACAGCAGATATTTGGTTTCAGGGGAGATGAGACAATAAGAATGAAAGGTTAGGTTAAGTTTTGACTTCTGAAGTTTTAGTATGCTACATAAAGAAATATGGACTATATCGTATTATCATTAGGGAGCAATTAAGAAATTTTGATATCACCTCACACCTAACAGAATGGCTAAAATCAACAACACAAGAAACAACAGATATTGGCAAGGATGTGGAGAAAGGGGAACCCTTTTGCACTGTTGATGGGAATGCAAACTGGTGCAGCCACTCTAGGTAACAGTATTGAGGTTCTTCAGAAAGTTAAAAATAGAACTACCCTATGATCCAGCAATTGCACTACTAGGTATTTACCCAAAGAATACAAGAATATTAATTCCAAGGGACGCATGGCACCCCAATGTGTATAGCAGTGTTATCTACAATAGCCAAACTATGGAAACAGCCCAAGTGTCTATCAACTGATGAATGGATAAAGAAGATCTGGCATATATATATACACAATGGAATATTTCTCAGCCATAACAAAGAATGAAATCTTGCCATTCGCAATGACATGGATGGAGCTAGAGAGTATTATGCTAAGCAAAGTAAGTCAGAGAAAGAAAAATACTATATGATTTCACTCATATATGGAATTTAAGAAGCCAAACAAATGAGCAAAGAGGAAAAAAAGAGAGAGAAACCAAGAAACAGACTCTTAACTATAGAGAACAAACTGATGGTTACCAGAGGGGAGGTGGGTGGTGGGTGGGGTAAAATAGATGATGGGGATTAAGGAGTGCACCTGTTGTGATGAGCACCAGGCGTTGTATGTAAAGTGTTGAATCACTAAATTGTACACCTGAAACTAATATTACACTGTATGTTAACTAACTGGAATTTAAATAAAAACTTTTAAAAATCTTGAAACGAGGGTATACTGATTATAGTTGTGTTTTAGGAAAATTACTCCAGCATTAATGCGCCTGGCAGATTAAATTGGACAAGCCCAAAATGAAAAAGGTCAGTCAAGGTATCGACTGATAAATATGTGGATTTTAGAGTTGATAGTGCACAAAGGAAGAAGTAGATGTAAGAATTTAAGTGGGCCTTAGTGACTAGGGAAAAATAGAATAAGATACAGGAACTAGCGAAAGATGAGTGATATTTTCAATCTGGTTGACAAGAGGCAGTTAAATTTTAGGAAAAAAAATACATTTTAAGAGTACAGTAAATGCCATCAGGTGGCTGAAAATATAAGACTGTTATTAACAGAATAGGTCAACAACAGAAATATACATGGGGAATTATTCATTAATGAGATGAGAGTTGAAATAGTAAGGAAAAAAAACTGTCTCTATGAGAGAAATTAAAGGCAGCAGATTGATTTTTAGTAATGCATTTATTTTGCAGCCAGAAAAATAAAAAACATCATTTAATTAGACTTAGTCTATTGAAAAAAGAGGAAGAGAGAAAAGAAGGTAGAGTACAAGAAAGTAAATGGAATGAAAACTTTTAGAAAAGAGAATATAGTATGAGGGGTTGGGGGGATGGGTTAGCCTGGTGATGGGTATTAAAGATGGCACATTCTGCGTGGAGCACTGGGTGTTATGCACAAACAATGAATCATGGAACACTACATCAAAAACTAATGATGTAATGTATGGTGATTAACATAACAATAAAAAATAAAATAAATTAAAAAAAGAGAATATAGTATGAAATGTTGAAAAAATCCTGAGATAAAAGATCTAAGAACAAAAAAAGAACAATGGAGTGGCAAATCACGAAGTTATTATGAAAAATTATTTTTCCTTATAATTAACCAAAGACACATTATTTATTCTTATATGTCTTACAAAAAAATGAGAATGCTGAATTCTCCCAGAAGAAACTAGAACGAAAAGAGCATCTGATGCTTGGTGCATTTTCTAAATTTGGAGTTTATTCTATGGAAATTCTCTAAGTTGCCAACTTGTTGATCTGGAACTCTTAGAGTGGTAACAGTTAACAGTTTTTTAAGAAGTTCATGAATCTGCAATGTACTAATCCATTTCAGTCTGAATAATGGCATAAGTACTATATTCTCTTATTTCTATATTTTAGACAAAATGGAATTCACTTAAAAATGTATAAAATTATACACTGTTTTTCGGAATTATTCACCACTATCTTTTGTCTATAAGATTTTATACCCTGCTAATTGTCATGTGTTTCAGTTATCTATTTTCATGATACTGCCTCAGTAAATGTTACAAAATGACTTAAAACATAATGTCATAAGACAGGGACCTTTTTTTTTTTTTTTTTTTATTACTCGTGAGTTTATTAGTCTCCCGGATGAGGCTTCTGGTCAGGGCCAGACTTAGTTGATCTCAGTTAGGATCAGTAATGCATTTTTAGGGAACTGAGGAGCAGGCTGTGGCTGATTTGTCTAGGATTTCCTCAGTTGGGTGAACATCTCTTCTCAGGATACGACAGGGATCCAGGAGAGAGAGTAAAAGTGTGAAAGCTCTTAAGTTCTATGTTCAGAAGCAGAGTACCAGTACTTATGCCACTATTTATTGTCTAAAGTCAATCACAAGGCCAGCCCCTCTTTAAAGGGTGGTGACGTAGTCCCCATATCTTGAAGGGAGACTCTAGAAAGTCACATTCCAACAATCATGGATACAGGAAGAATTATATTCAAATAATTCTCAATATGTACATAGGCAATCTACTATACTGTATGATTTAGACTGCCTTTGGGGTGGGAGAGAGTATTTTCCTGCCCTGCTGTCTGGTTTGGCCATACGATTTGCTTTGGCCAATGTACTGTGAATAGAAATGTTGAAAATCTCTTCCCCTTAAGAGCCATTGCATGCTTTACCCATTCTGTTGATCTTTTCTCTCTGACACAAGAACAGCTTGTCTCTGATGGGGTCTGCTTAGTAGCTGAAACGCTGGTATTAAGAAACACATGGGGTAGTTTTGTGACCAAACCATAGCCACCAATCTTTAATGTGAGTGAGAACTAAACGTTTTGTCATTAAGTCACTTAGATATATGGATACAGATATATAAATACAGTTTTTTTTTTCTTTTTAACCACAGCCCAACCTAGCAATAACACCAGAGTATTATTGGAAGATTCATGTTACTAAGCACTTTCTCAACCAACAGATACTAAAACAACAACTATTTTCAAGTGTCTGTCAATACACCCTTTTTCATATTATAGAATTTCCTCATCCAGTAAATATTAGAAATCTGTGTCCCAAGGTGGTTTGTCCCATGAGGACTGAAAATAGAATAGGATGTGAGTCACCCATCTGGCTTTTTCCCTGACGTATAAATGATCTGTTTGTGAGTTTCTTGTTTCTTTCTAATTGTACCTTCAGGACTATTGAACTATCAAAGCCTTGTTGAGCAAGGAGCTGCTAACCTAAAGTCAGAGTGATAAATTCTGCCTTCAAGAATAAAAAAATGAAAGTGGGTGTGGGGGGGGCGGATATGAAACCAAGAAATATTTATAAAAGAAAGTTGAGAATGTAAAATGAAACCACTATGTGCCCATTGACATATGTCTTACAAACTGAAACTTTAAAAATTCTACTTGTTTTCTTATATCGCACGTAGAAAGTCCTCTCTTTGTTTTCCGAAGAAGGAAATAGTTAAGTTGATAAGCAACTCACACTGTCCTATCTTGAATTCACAGAGTGCATACCCTCAAGAAATGGTTATTAATGATAGCTTTTAGGAAGAAAAAGAAAGCAAACAATTGCTGGAGCAGTTTGAAAAATAACAAGGGACACCTAAGACTCTAGCCTAGTTTGAATATTGAATCTGGAGACTTAAATATCAGGAAAACAATTTTTCTTATGTTTCCACAATTTTTTATGCATTTTTCCTCAGATGTCTTAGGACATAGCCTTATTAGGTTAGAAAGGAAAAAGACAGAGACAGAAATGTTATAACAAATAGAGTAAGCATGTGGTAAGATGATAATGAAAAGAATAGACTCACACAACTCTCCTCTCCCATCACCCATTCATTGGCATATCATCCTGATTTGCTGTAGAGAAAAACCTGTAATACAAACTAGTCAGAAATCCATTACACGTTCAGTTTAAAGAAAAATGAGCCACTGAAGGAGAGCATGTTGAGAGATGTTTATTTAATGGTTTTTGGAAAGATTGATTTAAAAATCTCTAGCAGAATACTGAGGATTCTAATTCTGGACAAAAATACATGAGGGCAATATGTATCTGGTTCAGGATTGCTACAAATTCATGTATTTATGGTCTTCAAGACATAACCCCAGAGATACGAAGTTTCTCTTAATCAATTTATTGAGCATCTGTTATGAACAAACCCTCTCCCCTGAAGTTTTCTTCAGTATCTGAAGTAAAATCACTTTTTAGTATCCATCCTACATAGAACAATAGATACTTTGAAGAACAAATGGATGGTTATTTATATATGACTCATTAGGACTGTTGATTTTTTTTCCATTTGAACAATTCCCCAGTAAGAGAAAGCAATGAGGAGGTAACATTAAAATTTATACGAATATTAATTTTTTATCCCTTAAGAATAAAGGGATAAATTTGTTATGATGAAGTTTGCTTTATTACAGTGACACACATTCCAAAATATCTTTGTGGCTTAAGGAAAAAAAAAACAAAAAACAGAAAAAAAATGTTTTGTTCCTCTATATCCAACGGAGGTTTGTACAGGTCTCTGCTCCACACAGATATTTAAGGACTCAGGCCAACAGAAGCTGTTTCATCTTTTAGCGTCACCATCAGGAATACGTCATCTCTGTTATTCTGTATGAAAAGAGACAATTGAGAAATGTGTTCTGGAATTAAATGCTTAGGACAAGAAATGAAACATGTCACAAATGCTAATTACCTACTGGCTAGAATTAGTCATAGGGTCCCAGCTATGTAAAAGCTCAAAAGTAGAAGTATCTGCTTACCTAGAAGACAAAACAAAACAAAAAGATAAATATTGGTGAGAAATAACAATATCTCAGATGTTTATTTAAACTAAAAAAGATCTTTTCTGAGGATAACATTGTGTCAGACATTATGATGTATACAGAAATGAGCAAAATGAAGCCACTGACTAGAAAATAAAGCATTCATCCTAATTGAGCTAACATATTTACACAATAGTAACAATAAAGATAGAATATGATAACATATTAAATTTCACATTGGCCATCAAATGTTATGGGGTCAAAAGGTACAATTATAAAGTATAGGATGTGTTAAATAACTATTCACTTATCTTATTTTCTCGAATTAAGACATATATTCCCAAGACATAGCTATTTAACAATAAGAGACTGATTTAATCATTTGTTGAAGATTTACTTTGGTGTAACAGCTGTGCTTATAGAATAAAAAGATAAATGTAGAATAACTATGTCAAATTACTCAAGATTATACAGTTTTATTATGCCACAATGACCTTTATAAATTGCTATATGATCTCTCTGCCTTATATTATTTAACATATCTATCTGAAGTATATGAATCCTGATGTTTGTAAAAATTTCTTTATGAGTTTCTTGTTCAACTTTTCATTCCCAAATCCTCTGAAGAAGATTTGAAACAATGGTTTTAAAGACAGCCAAATGAATATATATGTGTGGTAGTTCTGTAGGATAGAAATCAAATCACCAAGAGATAATTCAATGAAATAAACATTTTCTTGGAATACTTTTCTCCTGTCGTGGGGTGAGGATCCTTTTAGTAAAACAATGATTTTCATAAATTAGACTGTCCACCTAACTGTACTTTTTTCTATGTTTTTACATTGTCACTATTAATATCACATTCTTGCTCTAAGTTTTATGTAGCAAATGAAAGATTTTATTACCTTGTCTAATACACCATCTCCTAGTTCTTCAAGTAGATAAAACAAATTCCATCAGCCAATACTATCAAGAACTTAGGCAATGCCCTGCTTTCTTTCCAACTTCATTTTTTAAATCTCTCCCCCAGTTTTCTTCTCTTTATTTCCTAAATACTCCATTCTTTGTGTATACTACCCTCTTATTAAAATAAAATGTACATTTACCTGGGTGTTTTCAGGTCTGAAGTGATACTTCAAATTCCTCAGTACAAATGTCTTCTCTGCAGTGAATATGTTGTTTACTTGCTTATTATCTAACCTATTTAGTGGATGCTAAAGTTTTATGAAGAAATAGGCCTAATGTGTTTAATATCTCACTATACACTCAACACTGAGGATAATGCTTGGCATATAATATTTAATAATTTTTAATAAATAATTGAATAAGGAAATGAGACATTAAAGGGTGGTGACACCATTACATGGAATGTTGGGCATATATAGGACCAGTGAATCTTAAACAAGAAGGCAAAATTTCAGAATAGTCTTGAAAGATGCATTGGAATGTGATAGTTGGATAAGGAAGAGTGTATGGGTTATCAAGAAATAATGACCACATCTTCTTTATCCATTCATCTGTTGAAGGGCATCTCAACTCTTTCCACAGTTTGACTATTGCATTAGCATGCATATGTTTTAGTGTTATTTATAAAATATTAGCAAATTGAATCCAACAAATATAAAAAAGGTGCTACACATAGCCATGTGTGGTTTATCCCAGAAAAGCAAGACTTGTTTAGTATTCAGAAATTAATCAATCAATGAAACCTGCCATTTTAACAAATAAAGAAGAAAACTATGTGATCATCTTAATAGATGAAGATGTGATGTTACTTAATTGCTAAATATGGGGAGTAGGTCCATCGGTTATTTTGTTATTCTTTATACTTTAAATTTACATTACATATTCTTTTTCTTGTGTGAAATATTAAGTAACAAAAACAATCCCCCCCCACCAAAAAGCAAAGTTGTTAGAGAGTAGCAGTGTGGTTGGTGTGCAGTAGAATGAACAGGAATACATTTTAAGCTGTGGCACCAGGCAGATTTAGGGTAAGAGGTAACAAATGACAAGAAGTGGGGGATAAAAATGTGTATCTTATTTTAGGGCATTCCCTCCTCTATGACTAGAACTATCCCTCAGAAAATGAATATTTTATATTTGAGTCTTTATAAAATCTTTCATACAGTAGAGTATTCCCTTAGTATTTTAAACAAAAAAAAGTACTTTTGGAGGAAAGCTATAATAGCCGAAAATTACCTCAACCTGTGATAGTTTCAAATAACAATAAAGCTCACCTGAGGAAATCAGCAAGACAAGGATGGAAAAGTAATCACAATCCTACTTTGGTATCTCCTGTAAATAGTAGTTCTGCCCACCTTTTTCATTCTAACAGCCCCCACCCCCCAAATTATATGAGTGGGTCCTAAGAGAATAGTAAAATTCTAGGATTCATAAGCTCCTAATTAAAAGGGGAAGGATTTTGAAACTATTTAAAATATAACCTCTTGCATTGATTTTAATGAAAGAATATACAAATGTAAATTTTAGCAACCATTACAAATTACTGTTTTATGTGTTGCTAAACCTTAACTGGGAGACGTAAATGGCATAATATATTTAAATTTAAGTAAATTTAAATTTACTGATGATTCCTTAGTGATTATCTTTGCTGCCTATAGGTTTATTTCATTTTTTCAACCAAGAATAAAGAAAAGTATCCCAGTCTTTGGTAAAAGCTATTTGGGTTTTATACTTGCAATGCTTTGAAAAAACAGTAAAACATTGCCTGAAAGAAATTTTTTCTCTCCACCATAACTGGATGCCAGCCACTGCATGGAGCTCTTAAGTAGGCCATAAAGGCTTTGCAATATACAAATTTTAAAAGAATATAAAAGCTTTAAGTTATGTGTGCTAATTTTCTCCTGGATTATACCATGAAACAGGCTTGTGGAAGTGTTGGGTGCCATATGACTTCCTTATTGCTATAGCTCTTGTCCAGGCCCGTCCTTATCAATCCCAAAGAATAAATATTTCTCACTCTAAATCCTCAACTGGTGCAGAGGTTTTTGAATCATCAGAAAAGATTTGGTTTTGCATCTTCTTTTACTTGAATGTTTCTTTTAAGCTCTCCCCAGATATTCCTGCTTGCCAAGCCTATTCAGAAAAGTACTTAAGCATTCCTGGACTCATGGTGAACAAGCAGAGCCTCATTCCCTGTAATCATATAAAATAGACTCTTTCATTTGCTGAACAGCATGGTGTAGGATTATATCAACCATTGTGCTTCTCAGAGAAAGGTAGGTGTGGTTGCTGCTAAATTAACCTTTCCTTAGAAAAAAACCAAATTGAGTTTACTGGTGGCTCTTCACAAAATGGATAAATTCTATGCCTCAGGATAAATACCACCTGCTGATAATAGTCATTTCCTTATTTTCAATTTCAATTATATTGTCAAAAGGTTTTAGCATACTCTTAAAAACTGTACCACAAATAATACTCATAAGTTAAATAAATAAATAAATAGCATTTACATTTCATTATTAAAACCCCAAAGCTATAATCATACCACTATATGTATTGTATGATAAAATGGGATGGCAATAAATAGAATTTGCCAAAATACACATTTATGTTGGACTATGCTTTCTACAGATATTAAATTGCAGATATGATTAAAGAGTAACAAAAACAGATTTTAATCAAATTTCATGATATGCAGTTTTTGTAAGTAAAAAAGTATTAAACATTTCTAGCTAGAAACAATAATTAGTATTCTGCATAATAGTCTACTGCTTATGTATACAAGTAGATTACTTTAGACATTCATATAGAAATAATCATGCTTGGCAAAAGTCCATGACCATGTTTTAAAAAATTTACAGAGGAAAAGATATGTTTCATGATACAAAAATGTACTATTAAGATGATATTTACTTTATTTCATTTCTTCAAACCTCTTCTCATAAAATACTAGTAATTAATTTTGGAGGTTAAATATTTATGGTTGCTTATTAATATTTATGACATTTGTCCTCTCTATTATCATATGCTCCCGCTAAAATTGTTAAGATATATTTGACTGATATAATAATTCTATATAGACATTTTTCAAAAAGAAAAATTAAAATTGTTATAATCCCATTTTTAAGACATGATTATTTTGAAGTACCTTGTGTTGTATACATCAAAATAAGAGGAATAAAAACTTTGAGAAGCCTATTTTGAAAGTTAGGTCTGAAATAAAACCTGGAAAAGTTAATAATTTGGAAAAATGGAGAAAAACTCAAAAGGATATCCTCTTATGCCAAGAGGCAAGAGTATCTCCCACTCTGGGCTCCATAATCCCCTACTGTGGACTGGTTGAGTGACATATTGGCCATATTCTCATTTTCTACCAAAGAAGAATACATTTTATGTGGTTATGGCAAAAATTTCCACTAAGTAGAGAAGGGTAAGTAAGTACATATAGTTCTTCTTTCTCTCTTTTTAAATCAAGCTATTTCCTGTACTTCATCTTTATCATTGTTGCCAGGAATTGGAGTACCCATCAACCCATCTCCTCTTCCATAACAATCATTATGGCAGGATAAGAAACTGAAATGTTGTATAGTAGGCACTTGACAAATATATACTGAATTAAATAAAAATTTTATTGTTGGAGTCCTTCCATATCTAAATTGTCATATGTTGTGCACATTGAGTTTCAATGAAATTTAAAACATTTTCTTTTCTCGTGATTTTTGGAGAACCCCTGTATGAGGTTGTTCTTACTGAATAGCTATTCAACTTGTGAATTGCCAAAAACAGTCAATTTGAAGAATACAGAACATAGAAGCATAAGAACAACAAAAGCAAAGAGAAAGACATGAAGGAGATTTTTCATACTTTCGTTGCTGGATTTTTTCCCCTGAAGTTTTTAGATATTTCTCTTTGCTCTGGACTTAATAGAGCATGACAGGAAGGATTTCTGTCATGATTATTTTCGTTTTTTTAGTAAAATTTTGTGTTGTCAAAACTTTATTTGTGACGAGGTTTTTAGTTAATATTTTTCTTACAGTGACATTCAAGAAATCATGAGCACTTTATCATTTTGTATATAACATTTTTCTATGTAATGTGGTATTTGACATAATGATGTGATTAAGAACATGGATTTGAAGTTAAAGAGTGTTAGTTTTGAGTCCCAGAGTTGAAATTTTGGCAGTTAGTTCAATCCTTCTAATTGTCCGATCCTTACAAGTGGAAAGGTGGGCTTACATAGTGGTAAATGTTATAATGTGTTCTAAGAATTTAACAAAGCATCTGGCTTATAAGAAGCACTCCATAAATATTAGTTGTTATTATACCTGTAAGATTTAGTGAGAAGACAAAACGTCCATAATTGAAAGGCATGATATAGGAGGCAATAACAAATTACACATAAGGATACTGAAGGAACACTGAGCTTATTAATTTGACAGCATGGTAAATATTTCCCTTAGAGGGAACCATGATTGTTTTGGGTCTTATATTTTTTTGTATATAAGACATGATTTTAAGTGACACTATTGAAAGACTAGATGTTGACTGGTCATTAAAGAACCGGAGAGATTTCAACAGATGGGGATTGTTGGGGTTACTGTAGAGCATGAAATCATCCATAATACCTGGCTTACTAAAATGTAACATGGAGGCCACTGAGGGCAGGGAAGGTTTGGAGAAGGGCGTGGGCCTTTGGAATGCTGAGACCTGTGTGACCACTCTGGTCTAGGAATGCCTAGGAAGGCGGGGACTTGCCTTCCCGAAGCTTTCTTAGCCCAAACAGCCGCCCCGCGATCTAAGAGATGTATGCATTGTCCCTAGGCTGTTTAGTAGAACACGCACATTAGCATATCTTATCTTTACCATAAATCCTCTCAGTTTCAGTAAGACCCCTTGTCACACATCAGATGCTTGAGAAACAGCAATAAGGATTTGTGATTATCCTGAAGGACCAATAAAATTGGGAGCAAAGAAGAGCAAAGGGTCTTCGCCTCTGAGCGTTGACCCCTTTGCCTTCTCCTCTCTTTCACAGGAAAGTTTGGAGTCATCTTTTATCCCAAGGGATTGCTGGCCATTCCCAGCAGGGGATAGTGAAGGGAGGCATTTCAGAACAAAAGAAGGGAAGAATATGAGTGAACATGTGTATAGGTGAAGCAAGCTAAGTGTCTCTGGGAATATATGATCTGAAGACCATGGGGTGCATGAAAACTAGGGGTATAATGGAAGATGAGGGTGGAATAGTCAACACCAGAGGGGCATCTGTCACCCTATTGATTACCAGGGTAAGTTCAATGGTTTTGGCTAATTCTCACCCACCATTTCATGTGCATCTCTACTTAAACATATCTTATTGAAAAGAGAAAATCTACTCCAAATAGAGAAGGGATATTCTTGCTTCAGTAATTTACTAGTAGTTGCCCTGTCCTGCTGGAACCATTAAACAAGAGTTAAAGATTCATTTACGGAGAAAAATATCATCTGTCCCCTGCTTTGGTGAAGGTATAGCATGGTGTGAGTAGTTCCGGGCCTCTGTTGAAGAGGAATACATCCTAGAGACCTCTTACCAGCATACAATACAAATTCTGTCTGAGGAATGGGGTCAAGGGAAGTAGTCTTGTCAAAAGAAGCTTCTGATAATGAGAATGGGATAACAAGGGATAACCAGCAAATGCACAAAGTTTAAGGGGTTTATCATTTCCTTATACTACAGTATTTTTATTCATGGCCTGGAATGCCTTGAGAGAGATCTAGAGAAATCTTAAAGGGCTAGAATGAAAAATTATCATTCAAAACATACTGTGTTTCTGGATCAGTTACAAAACACAGTTCCAGGCTCTCCAGAGCTCAAGGTTCAGATGAGGTCACGTTAATAGTCAACTCAACTCTCACTTGTCCTTGTCCCCACTTGCTAAAGGAAGGTCTCCAGACCCAGGTGAAGGATGCAAATCAATTTTTGTGCCATCTCTCCGTGTGCTTTTCTGTCTGGGTCACTTTATTGTCCCTGGTTTATGATTGAGGCTAGTGGTCCTCTAGTCATGGTGAGAGCCAGGTCCTCCTGGAACCAGCCCTGCCTCTGATTAGCTCTGAGGGGCATGTACCACCACCTCACCCTGCTGTGTCTAGTACGACTGTAATTTGCTGGGTTGAGTCAGCAGGCTGCAACAAGAGAAGGTTCCCACCATTTTGGATTAAACTCTTTTAAAGTGATATTAGATTTCAGTCACTTACAAATAGCTCTTTTGAAATTTTTCTTTTAGTCCCTTACATGAGTGCAGGGATAAGACCAAAGCCAAGTTAAAGCAAGAGAAACCATAACAGCAAAGAATCTGTTTTCCCTTATCATTACTGAGAATTTGTTTCTGAATTAATGTTATTTTGCTAGGCAACTTCTTCAAAATTTCCTAAACTGAAATTTCTCTCAAAGAGACTTTCAGTGGCCCATATCAAAAGACTTCTAGTCAGGCCATCACATTACTTTTCAGACATACAATTTCAAATGTCTACACTGCAATAATGGGTACAAATCCAAGAGAATTTTTCCCTCCTTATGAATAAAATTCTATCAGCCTGGCCCCATCAGATTTCCAAATGTGTTTGTACCTAGCAGTGTACAGATGAAGGTAAATTGAAAATGAGATTCCTATCACATTAAAAATTGTGGGTATGACCCAGTTTCAGCTGTCTCATTTATCAAGGTTATCCTGTTAATTTCTCATTTCCTTCTATTTTTGGATCACATTGAAGCAGTAATGCTTAAATCCACTTCATCTCCCAAAGGATGATCTGAGTGTTTGAATAGTACTCTGTATATCATCACCCAGTTGCATTTGAAATAAAGTTGTGGAGGATTAAAGTACTGCATTCAGGGTAGTAAAGTATCATCAATTATAAAATAATATGTTCAAAATATGAGGATTTTATTTGTCATTTTCCCTGAAAGTTAAATAATAGATTTAGTTGTCTAGAGTCCATTTTAGATTGAACTATTTGTTCAGGGTTTATGAGAACTAACTAAAGTAAGATAAAAAGGCAGAGATGCTTTGGATGATGGTGAGACAAAGAGCAACAAACCTCCCAAGGAATAGAGTCAGTCTGGATGTGGGCAGGAGACAGTACAAAGGCCTTGAATATTTTTGATTTATGAACAAAGAGGACAGTGAGAATTCCAGTGCTGCACAGAGCCATCCTTAGCAATTACTTCACTTATAATAACCATGTATTGGATAATGCCTTGCTGGTACAACTGTCTTAAAGCAAGAATATTTTTGATGTGAGTCCAGTTGTAGTTATTTCTATAAATAATGTTTTAGAAAGAAAGCTCTACGGTAGGGTCATGATGAAAGTCCTCTTCAGCAATCATTGATTCCCTTTTTAACTTACTATATAAAATGATATAAATCTAGAATCCTTTGTTAGGGCCAACACAAGCTTTCATATCTTGAGGTTCTGGATCCAAGTTATCTTTAAGAACTCATTCCTTTAGCCCTGAGCCCCAATCCGACTATCCTCCTTATTGTTCTTAGAAAAATGTTCTGCTCACTTCTATGAAGGTGTCTACAACATTTTTTTCATTTTTTGATGCTCACTCCTATCTGTCCAGTTCCAAAAATGTTCCAGCGCAATTCTTACCAGTTGCTTAAAGAATAACAATAGACATCTATAATAACATTTTTCATCTTTGAAATTTTCCACCTCTCATTCACTGTACCACTGCTTCAGCAGCAAATAATACTTTTCTTTGTCAACTTTTGTACATTATTATTTACCATTTCATAACTTTTAAAAACAACCTCTTTGTATTATCCCCATAATTAGATTATAAAAGCTAGAAGGCTGGATCTCAGTATGCTTTCTAATGTTATAAGCCACCTTTGAACATAAAAACCCTAGTCATTTTTTAAATGAATATTTTGCTTTCCAGTTGACCAAAATACGCATGCCATTCTCCAGAGCTAATTGTATAACTTGGACCATTATTGGTACTTTCAGAAAGAGAAGAATGCAGGATTGAAGTAGAGTAAATGTTCCCCACAGAATTTCTGTTGGGAAGATAAATTTCAAGTAACCATAGGGCTTATATCCATAAATAAAGCAATCAACAACTCTAAAAAGTATTGAATTAAAGCCAGAAAAACTTTTTCAAGTATAACAGGAAATCATTGATTAATTATTTAGGCCAGTGATGTGTAATGGAATCATGAGTCTGTGAGGCCGTGCCATGTATATCTTCATGTTTTTTTCTGCCTTTAATGCAAGACATGGGGGAACATTTCTAACTAAGGAACATAAAATTATTTTAGCATTTGAATGCCTCCTCCATTCTTAGCCCTGAGTGAACACAGTAGAGGACACAAAGGCAAAATGTAATCCAATATTTGCTTCCTTCAGAAAGCCTGTGATCAAAACTCCCACTTTGAACTGATGGACGGAATAAATAGAATTTGGTAACTTCAATTCAGATTCCAACTGAACTGAATAAAACTTGCAAAGATTTATATTAGAGCACATCCCCAGCCAGTCATTTCTTCCCTGCCACTGTATTTCTGTATAGAGCACCTTCACTTCCAATGTTCATAAGGGCCAAGCCTAAGTACCACTTGAGTCTGAGTCCCATGTCACAGCTGATTGAACTGGCAGTGCATATCAGACTCAAGAGGAAGGAATCAGATTCTCTCTCAATCTCAGGAACTTGAAATTGATGCAACGAAAGTATTTTTTCCTCAATGATTGGATATATAAAGTCATGTTAATTTGAATGTGGACACAAACATTTTAAGGTAGCTATGATGATCTGTGCACAAGCAGATGGATAGTCTGAAGAAGATGATTTGGGAAAGAGGAGAATTAGGAAGACATGCAAAGAGTCCACAACCTCCGAGAGAGAGTGAGCACCACCTTGGTTCTTGATGACATTCCAGTTTCATATTCAAGTCTCTCACAAGGGCCTGGGTACATTTCCCCTTTGACTCAATGAGTCATCCCTATATCTTTTCAATAAGTTCAGCTGTTTTGCTTAAGCTTAAATTTTAATGTTTACCCTAGTTTAATTACTGAGTTGTAAAAATGTTATAGGAGGCTATATTATATGAGGCTGCCATTATGCTCTCACAGTAAAGTGGAAGTTATTATTCACATGTTTTCTGCAATTCAAGTAACTGGTAATGATAAAGTGAAATCTTTTGAAATTTAAACTTTGACACCATTAGAGAGTCATGATGGTATTCAACATTCAAAATATTGCACTAATTAAAAATTTTTATCCACACTATGAGATGAGTAACATCTCTTGCTCAAATGTTAGAATAATCTAATAAATACTCTGAATCAATAATATTCCTGGTTCTAAGCAATAGAATCCAACTCTAGATGATTGTGTCAAAAACTGTTTAATTAAGGTATATTGGACCAACAATTCTGCTCCTAGGAATTTACTCAAAAGAAATGAAAGCACCTTGGATTAATTCATAACAGTGGCAAACTGGAAACAAATAAAATGTATATCAGTGGGAAAATGAAAAAATGAATTGTAACATATTCATACAAAAAGGTACTTCTCAGTAATAAAATAGGTATGAATTACTGCTCCTAGTAATAACACAGTGAATCTCAAAAATATTAGATTGGGCAAAAGAAGCCAGACACAAAAGGATAGATACCATATGGTTCTATCCATATGAAGTTTAAATCACCGAGGCTAACTTATAAGGATAAGAGTAGAATGGTGTCTCCCTCAAGGGAGGGAGTACTGAGGACAAAGGGTAATGAGACTCTTTCAGCAATTATGAAAATATTTTATGTATTAATGGGGGATGGTTAAATTGGTGTGCACCTTTTTCAAAATTCATCAAACTGTACACATAAGTTCTGCACATTTTAATCTATGAAAAATTATCTCAATAATAATAATAAAAAGATATCAATAGTTGAAAGAATCACCGAGATCTGCTGTGAATGTGTCCTCCAAAAAATTATATGTTGAAACTTAATCCTCAATGTGATGGTGTTTGGAGGTGGGGCTTTGGAGAGGTTATCAGGGCATGAGGACAGAGCCCTCATGAATGGGATTGTGCTCTTATAAAAGAGACCCCAAAGAGCTCCCTTTGCCATATGAGAACACAGCAAAAGGACAACCATCTGTGAATCAGGAAGCAGGTTCTCACTGGACACTGAAATCTACTGGCACCTTGATCTTAGACTTTCCAGCCTCCAGACTGTGTGAAATGAGTTTCTGTTGTTTATAAGCTGCCCAAGCTATGGTATCTTGTTATAGCAGCCTGAATGGGTTAAGACAGGAGCCTTCTGGAACAAGGGACCAAACCACTCCATAGATCTCATTTGATGAGAACATGAGAACATTTGTTGTCGCCCCTGTGCTCTACACCTTAGCACACACCTCGAGGTGTGTTGTGTGCATATGCATGTGCTTTTATGCCTCATGGCATCTGCTACCACTGAAGTCTCTGAATGCCACAGCTCAGCTCGGGGGCAGGGGGAGGGGGCAGATCTCCACTTTGCAGCTACACTATTGTTATTGCCTCCACGGTGTGCTCCTTGGTCCAGCTCTCTGTGTAAATAAAATATATTGCCCACTGAGTCAAGTCTGGCACTAATGTATCTGATTAGCAAATCTGGGTCATATTCCTTTGTCCTAGAGAGGATGGAGTCAAATATCTAGTAGCTCAGATTTCCTCCCTACTAAGATGAATAAAATGGTAATTCTTCAAAGAGAATTTGAGGGGCTGATTCTCTGCAGTGGATACTACTCATTGTCAATGAAATCTGTTTTCTCCTCTGTCTTGAACACGTAGCCAACCCTATTTTGCAGTCAGTTGTAGCATGTGTCTGAGGTCTTTCTCATGTCGTGTGAAGAGAAATAACGTGGGACCTTGCAAGCATAGGCTAAAGAGAACAGCAGGGCTCTTCTGCACTCTCTCCTGTTAAAGTCAGCTGGAAACCAGAGCAACTTCATTTTGACCATTTGATGACAGAAGTGCCCTAGGGGACTGTGGAGCAAAGAGACAAAAAAAACCTTGTCCTTAAATGACTCTGTAGAGAACAGCCACTTGACAGTTGGAACTCCGTTTCAGTGTATTACATAAGAGGAAGATAAATTTCTTCCTTCTTTAATCCACTTCTCTGTTACAGGATCTGATCATCACCTTACACAGCCTCCAAACCAGTGACTAAAAGCTAGTAGTGTTCTGTTTAGTTGCAGTTACATCACCTATATAAGCCTACATTATTGGTCAAAAAGAAATCAGTGAACTATCGTACTAACTTTAGTTGCTATTTGTATCTTATTTGTTCTTTGGAGATTTTTTGGTTTAAATTGACATTTAAAAGTAAACTGTTTCTTGAAAAACTTGTTTTTGGGAATATCAAACCTTTTTTCAAATGTACACATTATGGACTGTCTTTGTTATACACTCATGTTCTTAAAATTATAGAATATTTTCTAGTCCCTGTCGGTGTTTTAGGAGATATGATTTTAGATTCCAAACTGTTTGATTTACCCTGCATTCTTGCCCATATTATTTCTTTGGCCTAAAATACTCTTCCCATTGTCCTTGTCTAATTGGCAAATTCTTATTTATCATTCAAAGCCAGGTCAGATGTAATCTCCTCTATAAGGTCCCTGAAGCAATTTTCTGTATTCTCTCTGCCCTTTTTCTATATTTATACATTATTCTATCCTCATAATATCTTCAATTATTTTAAATCGTGTCTTTACATCTCTCCGTCCCATATTGAATTGTGAATGCTGGTGAACAAGCTCCATTATGCCTTTCTTTTTTGATATTCTCTATTTCTTTTAAAAAAATTATTTTGGTTGAGAGAGAGAGAGAGTGCACACATGAGCAGGGCGAGGGGCAGAGGGAGAGGGAGAGAATCTCAAGCAGACTCCCTGCTGAGCGTGGAGCCAGAACCAGAGCTCGATCTCATGACCCTGAGATCATGACCTGAGCTGAAATCAGGAGTCAAACCTTTAACTGACTGAGCCACTGAGGCGCCCCTGATATCCTCTATTTCTGACACATGAAAGGCAAATTACAAATGTCTTCTAGTTCAGTTTCATTATATTACAGTGAAATCATTAGTACACTCTAGCAGTAAACACATTTTTTACTTGAGTATTTGAGTGTTTGGCATGGAGTAATGTGTTTCTCACTATTTCTCACAACTCCAGATGTTATTTAAAATGTATGTGATTCTGTTCCTCTCCCCTCCAAACACAGCATGAAACAAAGGCAGATAGGAAAGGTTTTTATGCAGAACTGTTCAATATCTGGAAACTAAAATTTTAGTATTTGACGGTCTCTTTACAAGCTTCAGTCCTTCCAATTTCCCCAGCATCTCACTGCCCCCCCACACTTTGTTTTTGTCAGTCCTCTCAGTACCTTTCACCCTTGGTATTCTTTTCCCCTCGGTTTATCAATCTTCTCCTACCCTCTCTGACTTTTCCTTCCAGTCAGATGAACTATTCTTTAACAGCTGTTGTTCATGCTCCTACACAAATCCAAAAAATTCGTATACCTGCATGCATTCTAAAATCTTTTTCACACCTGAAATGGAACACTTTAGTACTAATGGGAAAAGAGAATGTTTTAAAAATGAGTGTGCCACCTCACATTAATAATTTTTATTCTATAGAATCTCATGAAAATTCTCAACATTTTATTATTTTATCATTTTCACCATAAAACATAGTTGCCAGCATCCCCCAAATCTCCTTCACTCTCTCTCTGAAGAAACCTCATTATTCATAATCTCTTAAATTCTTTCAGACTTGCCACCTAACATGATTTTAGTACCTTTATGTAGATATAATTGCTACATAATAAACTGGACCTAATTAAACTATGCAATTTGACATGCTTTGAAGTATGTATATAACAATGAAGCCATCTCCACACTCAAGGTAATAAACGTCTCCATCACCCTAAATTTTCTGCATGCCAGTTGCAATCTCTCCCTCCTGCCTCTTCTGCCCCTTCTCCTTCTTCCCAGGCAACCACGGAGCTTCTTTCTGTCACTATAAATTAATTTATATTTCCTACTCATAATTTACATTTTGTATACATGGAATCATTCAGCGTACAATCTTCTTTCTCTAGAAGGCTTCTTGCGTGGAGCATAATTGTTTTGAAATTCACAAGTGCTACATGTGGCAATAGTTCATCTTTTTTTATTGCTACGATGTATCCCATTGTATTGATATACCACAAGATTTTTATCTGTTCACCTATTGATGGACAGTTGGACTATTTTCAGTGTGAGGCTATTAGAAATGAAACTGCAATGGACATTTATGCATAAGTCTTTGTATGGATATATGCTTTCATTCTTTTTGGTAGGATATACTGTGGGTGTACATTTAACTTTTAAAAACACTAACAAGTTGTTTTCCAAGTGGTTTTATCAGTTTCTATTCCTATTAACAGTTTTTAGAGTTCCAGTTGCTCAAATTGTTGCCAACACGTGGTATGTTCAGTCTTTGCCTTTATCCATTCTAATATACATGATCTCTCATTAGGTTTTAATTTTCATTGCCATGATGGTTAGTGATATTGAGTATCTTTTGATGTGCAACCCTTTTAGTTGTAATCCATAAATCTGTTGTGGTGAAGTGTTCAATTTATTTTTTACCATTTTTCAGTGGATTTTTAATTCTTTTTTTTTGAGATTTATTTATTTCACAGATAGAGACACAGCGAGAGAGGGAACACAAGCAGGGGGAGTGGGAGTGGGAGAACCAGGCTTTCCACTGAGCAGGGAGCCTGATGCGGGCTTGATCCCAGGACTCTGGGATCATGACCTGAGCTGAAGGCAGACGCTTAACCGACTGAGCCACCCAGGCGCCCCTGGATTTTTAATTCTTTTATTGACTTTAGAAACTTACTTATGTATTCTGATAGTAATATTAATCCAGTTTAGTTCTTTTTAAAGTTCTTTTGGCTATTCTAGGTCCTTTGTATGTCTATTTAAATTTTAGAATTGGCTTATCAGTTTCTTCAAAGACGCTGCTATGACTGTAATTCAATTGTATTGAATCTATAGATCAATTTGGAGAGAACTAATGTCTTAGAAATGCTGAGTCTTCAAATCCGTATGTGGAATGTTCCAGGCCTGTTTCCTTGGCTTATAGACATCTATCTTCTCCCTATGTCTCTTAACATCATCTTTGCTCTGTGTCTTTTGCATCTTTGCTTTGTTTGTGTCTCCGTGCTCAAATTTCCCCTTTTTATAAGGACACTAGTCGTATTAGATTAGGGTCCACCCTAATGAGCTCAGTTTAGCTTGAGTACTTCTGCTAGGATTCTATCTCCAAATAAGGTCGCATTCTGAGTACTAAGGTTTGGGACTTCAAATTATAAATTTGGGAGGGAACACAACTCAACCCATAACGTAACTAGTGGGCAACGCAATGTACAGTATAGCTGGAATATCTCTCACCAGCAAATTAAAATATGTGGCTTTCAAATCATTGGCCAGAACTTGTCACATGCCTTACGTCAATGAATATGGAAAAATACAATCTTTCTCTGTGTCAGGAAGGCTGGGAACCTATTTTGTGAATAGCACTAGTGATTACTTGCTTTATTCGCTGATTTTCAATATTTTCATAATAAGCAAAGAAGAAATTAACAATGAAGGCAAGAGACTAGTGATCACATTCTTTCTCTACATAGTAGTCATTTTCATACATATTAAAAATGTTCTATTATTCCTTTTTAGTTTCCTGTGGTTGTAGAAAAATGTATGGATATAAAGACAATGGTATTTTGATGATTCTATTCATGGAATTTATATTGTTGGAAAAGTGTAGAAATTTCCATATGTAGGTAAATGTTTTATTTAAATAATAATCCACATGAATTTTCATTGATGAAAAGATTTGAAGAAATCATGGCAAAACTAAATCTTATTAGAGTTTAGAAGGGTATTAAATAAAAGGATGACTTCTTGAAGAATGGGATCACCTACAACATATCATTTGCTATTTAATTTTTAACTAAAATAAGACATCTCCATGACATGATGAGTTATATAATATACATGCTGAAAAACATCTTTAAAACCTAACACAGGCTGTAAGGTTAATGTTTCATAGAAACTTTTATCTCTTAATAATATTGAATTTCATTATCTTGTGTATATTTAATATTAAATTTCAGAACAAACATTATTTGATTTTTCTTTTTTTTGTCACCATCATAATATCAACACATAACTCAGTGACCTAAAGTAATCCTCCATTATTTTTCTCTTTCCTTTAATATTGCAAGCTACAAATAGGTACCTGTTTATTTTTTGATAGCATCTAAAAGTTCATCTTCTGCAGGTTCATGTGTTCTTTTGTTTGATGACCTTAGCTTATTGTTACAAAAAAACTTATTAAATGTGATTCGTTGTCTATATAGACAACCTTCACTTTCTCAGTTTAATAGTGAGATTCATAATGCTGGGACATCTTCATATATTATAATACTTTCCTAAGGATATCTGTAAACAAGTATAAATGAATGCTCTGGGAAATGAATAAATATTAGGATGGAGTAAGGAAATAGGAAATAATTCTCAAAGCGTAAAATACTTAAAATAAATTGAAACTCACTATAAAGTTTAGGAAGAGGAGATAGCTATATTGTTTCCTAACAAAGCCAAAAACATAGAAAACAATGTATAGAAATATATTTTGAAAAGCTATAGAAATATTTTAAATACATAGAACTATAGAGAGGATATTGCTTTAATCATAGCATATACCATATCTGAGACATATTTAAGTTTATACCTAATAATTATATTATAGGTTGAAATAATAAAACTGTAAAGAAAGTGACTTTTAGTCAATTAAAAACATATGCACATCTCAGTGTTTGTGGAATCATGTGGTTAGTTCTCTGGTTCATTTTAATGCTAACCAGTCCACTAAACAACACTGTGTTCATTCAGCTGCAACTGAATTACACATGGAGAAGCACCCTGGAAAAGTGGATGAGAGGGAGGAGGGCCACTGCCCACACTGTAGCCACTCCCATCTCTGTTGTTGCTGGCATTGCTGCCAGACCATGTGGGAATGAAATTCAGTGACAGTTGAGGGCGGACTTGGAAATGGCAGCAGAATTCAAAGAAATAATGATGTGAGCTCTCTGTGCAAGTGGATAGGAGAAAGTTGAATTCTGTTGTTTCCTTCTCATCAAGGTAATTCTGCTATCAGTCTACATTCCTCTGGATGAATTGCCCTCTTTCCAGAATATGGTTGTCTTCCACTTCCTGCCTGCTACGAGACCACAGTAGAATTCCAAACACTGCCTGTAGATGAATGTAGCTGGGTAAGAAGTAAAGGAGGTTTTCACACCTTCTTGTTAGCCTTTTGCTAGAAGTTACTTTGGTGCTTGGAAATTTTCCTTGGGCTCAAAGCTTTGATTTATTTGACTTTCTGAATTCTTGATTTCTTGATTTATTCATCCTTCTTTTTATTAGTAGCTAGAACTGAACAAAAAAAAAGACCAAATTAAAACAAAAATCAAATGGGCAATTAATAATATTTGAGGACAAATTGAAACTGTTTGAAGTAGTGATTAGGATAATAATAATGAGAAATCACCTTGCAGATTTTTTTTATAATTTATTGGAAGTAATGGTCATAATGTTGACATAAATCATGTTGGTCAGTATGGAACTTTAGAAATTAAAAATAGTGTAAACAGACAAAACAACTACCTGAGAAAAATTCTAAGCAAAATCCCGTGTTTTTGTAAAGGTGCAGAGGCTCAAGGAATGCATTTGTAGTAGGGCTGGATGCCATAATCAAAACTTCCTTTTATTTCCTGATCCGATTACTTAAAAATAAATCAGTAAACTCTGCTGAAAATGCACAGTCAACTCTAATCTGTTATTCAAATTAACTGGCAAAATATGTATGTATCACCATGGTTAATGAACCATAAAACACATTATTTGTTGTTTTATTCAAAGATATTGTGATCCATACCTCAGCTATAACTAAAGGTATGAATGTAAAACTGACATTGCTTTCTAAATCATATGGACTAAAAGTAGTTCTGCAATTAAAGAAAATCAAACCTCTTTGGCACTGCACTTTTCTTTTATGCAAGTGTTACATCATCTCAAAAGTTCTATAAGGGTTTGGTATTGTGATGTTCTTAAAAATCACAGTGATTCAGAGCTTGTTGCTGTGTTTCAGTGTGGTTTTGTAGAATACTGCTGTCCTTCAATACTTCATCATACAATGAACAGTTAATATCTTGTTTACTCCTGAATTTCACTCTTCATCAGAATTTTTGGGATCTGCTTTCATTACCCCTTTCCCATTCGTTTTCTCTGCTACAAGTAAATTTGCATGCCCCATGAAGCTTCCTTCTTTGCCTCTGGTTCTTCCTGTTATTAATAAGTATTATTCTAAGATAACTATATATGGGCCTTGCCGAGTGACCAGTATACATGTGGTGATCAATGGTCCTGGTTTGCCTAAGACTGAACAGTTTCCTAGGACACAGGACTCTCAGTGTTAAAACCAGGAAAAAAAAAAAAGTAAAACCAGGTAACAGGAAGATTTGGTCACTCCAAACATACAATTTTTTCAATAAAGATAAAATTATTTTACCCACATCTTTTTCAGTATTTCTTAATTTAAATGAGTAAAAACTACCCTCCTCCTATTCTTGCATTATCTGAGGGATTTGTGTTCATGAACTCCTATAGAGAGGGTTTAATCTTATAAAGAGGACAGTGATTGCCACGGTGTCCCCGATACTAACCGTTGAATTGGTCCTGAGCATTTATACATAGCTGTAAGTGGTAGTTCTGAGTACCGTTGCATGGGGATTTGCTAACCCAGCTAGAGTGCAGATATAAAAACAGCCCCATTTTATATTTGGGCATTTTAATGTATAAAGATATGTAAAATGACATCTACTTCATAACTTAGCTGTGGGGATCAAGTGAGGTAAAACTCCTAATGAAGTCAAAAGGCATTAAACTCAATTATTGTGGTTAGATAATTTATTCAAATTATCTTTGTTTTCTGTTTTTTTTCCCCCATTCTAAGACTCAGTAATGTTGCCTAGATGTTTTGTGCTCCCTTGGGTTTTTGTGAGATGACAACGTTCAAAAGTAATCACCATTTCTGGATTGGTTTCTGAAGCTATGCTAGAGGGATAGAAAGAACGAGAAAGGGTGCGTGCACGCTCTCTCTCAAATCAATCAATCTTCTTTTTTTAATTTTTTAATTTGACTTAAAATGTCATGTAACCTTTAACAATACAGACATCAATGACCATGTCAGCCTGGATACAGAAGACTCTTTTCCAACTTTTTTTTTTTTTTTTAAGATTTTATTTATTTATTTGAGAGAGAGAGAATGAGAGATAGAGAGCACTAGAGGGAAGAGGGTCAGAGGGAGAAGCAGACTACCTGCTGAGCAGGGAGCCCGATGTGGGACTCGATCCTGGGACTCCAGGATCATGACCTGAGCCGAAGGCAGTCGCTTAACCAACTGAGCGACCCAGGCGCCCCTCTTTTCCAACTTTTGGACAATACACGATAGTCTCAGATTCTTGCCCGATGTTGGGGGCGGGGCAGATTACTACCACGAAAGGAGAGCCATTCAGATCCACTTAGTAAATACCACAGAATCATAAATTGTGATCTGAAGTTGACTTCATGCTTTAATCTACAACTTTCCTGTGTATTCACCCCCACTTTTTGGTAATTTTTTTTGTTTTAATTTTAATTCCAGTTAGTTAACATACAGTGTTATATTAGTTTTAGGTGTATAATATAGTGATTCAACACTTCCATACATCACCTCGTGCTCACAACAGCAAGTGCCTTCCTTAATCCTCATGTCGCCTATCACCCATCCCTTACGCCCCTTCCCTCTGGTAACCATCAGTTTGTTCTCTGTAGTTAAGAGTGTTTCTTCATTCATCTCTCTCTCTCTTTTTTTCCCTTTGCTCCTTTGTTTTGTTTCTTAAATTCCACATGAGTGCAGTCATATGGTATTTGTCTTTCTCTGACTGACTGACTTTGTCTAACGTTATACTGTCCAGCTTCATCTATGTCATTGCAAATGACAGGATTTCATTCTTTTTTATGGCTGAATAATATTCCATTGTATGTACATACCACATCTTCTTTATCCATTCATCAATCGATGGATACAGCTATTTCCATAATTTGACCACTGTAAATAATGCTGCTATAAACATAGGGTTGCGTGTATCCCATTGAATTAGTGTTCTTGTGTTCTTTGGGTAAATAGTAGTGTGATTGCTGAATCATAGAGTAGTTCTATTTTTAACCTTTTGGGGAACCTCCATACAGTTTTCCACATGGGCTGCACCATTTTGCATCCCACCAAGAGTGCACAAGTGTTCTGTTTTTTTTCTTAGACTTACACTTTATTCTTTTTTCATATGTTTCTACACATAAATTTACAATGCCTTGTATCTTTTTTTTCTTCCAAATTTTTATTTAAATTCCAGTTAGTTAACATACAGTGTAATATTAGTTTTAGGTGTAGGATTTAGTGATTCATCACTATGGGGGTTCCTTTTGTACAACATCTTCACCGACACTTGTTTCTTGTGTTGTTGATTTTAGCCATTCTGACAGGTGTGGATAGCTCATTGTAGTTTTCATATGCATTTCCCTAATGATAAGTGATGTTGAGCATTTTTTCATGTGTTGGTTGGCAATCTGTATGTCTTCCTTGGAAAAAATGTCTGTTCGTGTCTTCTGCCATTTTTAATTGGATTATTTGCTTTGGTGTGTTGAATGGTATCAGTTCTTTATATATTTTGGATAATACCTCTTTATCAGATACGTCATTTGCAAACATCTTCTCTCATTCTGTAGGTTGCCTTTTAGTTTTGTAATTATTTCCCTCACTATGCAGAAGCTTTTTATTTGATGAAGTTCCAATAGTTTATTTTTACTTTTGTTTCCCTTGCCTCAGAAGACCTATCTAGAAAAAAGTTGTTTTCAGCCAACGTCAGAGAAGCTAGTGCCTGTGTTCTGTTCTAGGATTCTTATGGTTTCAGGTCTCACATTTAGGTTTTTAATCCATTTTGAATGTATTTTTGTGTATGGTGTAGGAAAGTGATCTTGTTTCATCCTTTTGCATTTTGCTGTTCAGTTTTCCCAATACCATTTGTTAAAGAGACTGTCTTTTTCCCATTGGATGTTCTTTCTTGCTTTGTTGAAGATTAATTGACCATATAATTGTAGGTTTATTTCTGAATTTTCTATTCTGTTCCATCGATCTATGGTCTATTTTTTGTACCAGTACCATACTATTTTAATTACTACAGACAACTTTGTAATAAAACTTGAAGTCCAGAATTATGATGCCTCTGGCTTTGCTTTTCTTTTTCAAGATTGCTTTGGCTATTCTGGGTCTTTTGTGGCTCCATACAAATTTAGGATTGTTTGTTCTAGTTCTGAGAAAAGTGCTGTTGGTATTTTAATAGGGATTGCATTAAATCTGTAGATTGCTTTGAGGAATATAGACACATTAACAATATTTGTTCTTGCAATCCATAAGCATAGAGTATCTTTCTATTTCTTTGTTTGATCTTAATTACTTTCATCAGTGATTTATAGTTTTCAGAGTACAAGTCTTTCATCTCTTTGGTTAGGTTTATTGCTAGGTATCTTATTTTTGGTGCAATTTTAAATGAGACTGTTTTCTTCATTTCTCTTTTTACTGCTTCATTATGGTGTATAGATATATGCAACAGATTTCTGTACATTGATTTTGTATCCTGTGACTTCACTGAATTTGTTTATCAGTTTCAGCAGTTTTTTAGTGGGGTGCTTCCAGTTTTCGATATACAGTATCATGTCATCTGTAAATGATGAAAGTTTTAATTCTTCCTTACCAATTTGGCTACCTTTTATTTCCTTTTCTTGTCTGGTTGCTGTGCCTAGGACTTCTAGTACTATGTTGAATAGAAATGGTGAGAGTTGACATCCTTGTGCTGTTCCTGACCTTAGGAGAAAAGCTCTCAGTTTTTCCCACTGAGGATGATGTTAGCTGTAGGCTTTTCATATATGGCCTGTATTATGTTGAGGTATGTTCCCTATAAACCAACTTTGTTGAGGTTTTTATCATGAATGGTTGTTGTACTTTGTTAAATGCTTTTTCTGCTTCTACTGAAATGATACAGTTCTTATCCTTTCTCTTACTGATGTGATGTATCACATTGATTGATTTGCAAATATTGAACCACACTTACTCCAGGAGTAAGTCCCACTTGATCATGGTGAATGGGCTTTTTTTTTTTTTTTTTTGAGAGAAAGAGAGAGAAAGATTCTTAAGCAGGCTCCATGCCCAACACAGAGCCCAATGCGGGGCTTGATCTTACAACCCTCAGATCTTTACCTGAGTCGAAACCAAGAGTCACACACTTAACCAACTGCATCACCTAGGTGCCCCTGGTGAATGACTTTTTAAATTTATTGTTGGATTCAGTTTGTTAGTATTTTGTTGAGGATTTTTGCATCATTTATATCAGAGATATTGGTCTGTAATTCTTTTTTTTGGTGGTGTCTTTATCTGGTTTTGGCCTAAGGGTGATGCTGGCTTCATAGAATGTATTTGAAAGTTTTTCTTCCTTTTCTATTTTTTGGAATACTTTGAGAAAAATAGGTATTAACTCTTTAAATATTTGGTAGATTAAGCAGTGAAGACATTTGGCCCTGGACTTTTGTTTCTTGGGAGTTTTTGATTACTGATTCAATTTCTTTACTGGCTATCAGTCTGTTCAAATTTTCTATTTCTTCCTATTCAGTTTTGGTAGTTTATATGTTTCTAGGAATTTATCCATTTCCTCTGGGTTGTCCAATTTGTTGGCATCTAATTTTTTATAATATTCTTTTATAAGTGTATTTCTATAGTGTTCATTGTTATTTCTCCACTTATTTGTGATTTTATTTATTTGAGTTTTTTTCTCTTTTTTTCTTGATAAGTCTGGCTAGTGGTTTATCAATTTTACTGATTTTTTTCAAAGAACCATCTCCTGGTTTCATTAATCTGTCCTATTGGTTTTTTTGGAGGGTTTTGTTTTTTTTGGGGGGGGTTGTTTTTTTAGTTTCTATATCATTTATTTCTGCTCTCATCTTTATTATTTGCTTCCCTGTGTTGATTTTAGGTTTTGTTTGTTGTTTCTTCTCTAGCTCCTTTAGGTACAAGTTTAGGTTGTTTATCTGGGATTTTTCTTGCTTCTTGAGGTAGATCTGTATTGCTATAAACTTCCCTCTTAGAACTGCTTTTGCTGCAGCCTAGTGGCTTCAGACCATTGTGTTTCATATTCATTTGTTTCCATGTACTTTTTTTATTTCTTCTTTTATTTCCTGGTTGGCCCATTAATTTATTTAGTAGCGTGTTATTTAACCTTATGCATTTGTGGGTTTTCCAGATTTTTTTTATGGTTGACTTCAAGTTTCATAGTGTTGTGGTCAAAAAAAGGTGCATGGTAAGATTTTGACCTCCTTGAATTTGTTGAGGCTTGTTTTGTGACCTAATATATGATCTATTCTGTAGAATGTTCCATGTGCTCTTGAAAAGAATGTATACTTTACTGTTTTAGAATGGAATGTTCTGAATATATCTGTTAAACCCATCTGGTCCAATGTGTTACTCAAAACCTTTGTTTCCTTGTTGATATTTTTGTTTAGATGATCTGTCCATGGATGTAAGTAGGGTGTTAAAGTCCACTACTATTATTGTATTATTATCAGTCAGTTCCTTTATGCTTGTTATTAACCAACTCCCATATTGGGTGCATAAATATTACAATTTTTATATCTTCTTGTTGGATTGTGCCCTTTATTTTTACATAGTGTCCTTTTTCTCTTGTTACAGTCTTTGTTTTAACATCTATTTTGTCTGATATAAGAATTGCTACTCTGGCTTTCTTTTGACATTCATTTTCATGATAGATGTTCCTCCATTCCCTCACTTTCAATCTGTGGGTGTCTTTAGATCTAAAATGTCTCTTGTAGGCAGCATGTGGATGGGTCTTGGTTTTTTATCTATTCTGTCACCCATGTCTTTTGATTAGAACATTTAGTCCATTTACATTCAAAATAATTATTGATAGATATGTATTTATTGCTATTTTATTACTTGTTTTCTTGTTGTTTCTGAAGATTTTCTCTGATCGTTTCTTGTTTTTCTCTTTCATGGTTTGCTAGTTTTCTTTGGTGATATGTTTGGATTTCTTTCTCTCTATTCTTTGCATATTTATTTGTGGTTTTTGATTTGTGGGTTTGTATTTAACATCTTCTGCATATAGCAGTCTATATTAAATTAATCATCATTTATGTTTGAACTGATTCTTTACTCCTCTCCTCTCCACGTTTTAGGTATATGGTGTCATATTTTATATCCTTTTATTTTGTGAGTTTTGATTTGTGGTTACCATTAGGTTTGTACATAACACCTTCTTCATATAACAGCCTATATTAAGTTGATGGTCATTTAAGTTTGAACCTATTCTTTACTCCTTTCCTCCCCATATTTTAGGTATGTGGTATCTTATTTTATATCCTTTTATCTTGTGAGTTCCTAAACTGATTTTTTACAGAAATATTCATTTTTAAGTTTGTTTGTTTGTTTGTTTGTTTGTTTGTTTTAGAGAGAGAGAGGGGAGAGGAGCAGAGGGAGAGGGAGAGAGAACCTCAAGCAGACTCCGCACTGGAGCCTGACACAGGGCTCGATCCCATGACCCATGAGATCACGACCTGAACTGAGATCATGAGTTGGACACTTACCCAACTGAGCCACCCAGGTGCCCCCAGAAATATTCATTTTACTGCTTTTGTGTTTCCTAACTTGATACTGTCACTTTGGTCTTTCCTTTCCACTTAAAGAGTTTTCTGTACTATTTCTTGCAGGGCTGCTTTAGTGGTCATGAACTCCTCTGGTTTTTGTTTGTCTGGGAAGCTTGTTACCTCTCCTTCTATTCTGAATGATAACCTTGCTGGACATAGTATTCTTGGCTACAGATTTTTACCATTCAGCACTTTCAATATATCATGCTACTCTCTTCTGGCTTGGAAAGTTTCTGCTGAAAAATTATCTGATAGCCTTATGAGGTTCCTCTTGTATTTACTCTCTACTTTTGTCTTGGTGCTAATTTTTTTCTTTACTATATTTTGCCAATTTAATTCCAACACATCTTGGTGTGGATTTGCTTTTGTTCATTTTGTTGGAAGTTCTCTGTGCCTCCTGGATCTGGATATCTGTTTCCTTCTCCAGATTGGGGAAGTTTTCAGCTATTATATCTTCAAATAAATTTTCTGCCCCCTTTCCTCTCTCTTCTTCTTCTGAGTTTCCTATAATATAAATATTATTATGTTTGATGGAGTCACTGAGTTTTCTAAGTCTATTCATGTTTTCCATAATTCTTTTTTCTCTCTTTTAATCAGCTTGATTACTTTCCATTACTCTGTCTTCTAGGTCATTAATTTGCTCTGCTTCTTTCAGCCTGCTGTTCATTGCATAAGCATGTTTCTAATCTCATTTATTGCATTCTTCATCTCTAATTGGTTCATTTTTACTTCTTTGTTAAGTGTCTACCGATGTCTTCCACTCTCTCAATTCCAATGAGTAGTTTTATGATCATTGCTTTAAATACTCCATCAGGCATGTTACTTATTTGTGTTTCAGTTAGATTTCCAACCGTGGCTTTGTCCTATTTGTGGAGTTATTCTTAGAATGTATTGTAAGCCCTAAGGGTGACTGTGGAGGCAGCTGAAACGTCAGCAGCATTCCTGTTCTTGGGCTATTGAATGTAGTAGCCTGGTGTGAACATGATCCCATGATCCCCTGAGGCAGGGCATAGCTTTAGAGCTATGAAAGAATGTAACCCTCAGTCCCCCTTCCTGCACCCGGCGATTGCTAGCACAAACATCCTGTGGCTCCCTTATCCCATGACTGCCTCCCTGAGAGCCAGCACGTAGGGGAGGGTGCAAGCCTGCTTTATGGCTTCAGGATAGCTGCCATCCCTTTGTACTCCTTTCCCATGCTTTGATGCATCTGACCTTACTTTTCTGATAAAAAATAAAATAAAAGCTATGTGAAAAATTCAGCTGCTGCTGCTCTCCCTTGCAGACGCAGTCCTACATGGCCACTCAGATCATTGTCTGAAAATTTTATTTCAGTGTGTGACGACAATGTTTTTTCATCTGGGACAAATTTCTCTGTCTTTTCATTTTATCTAAATCTCTGTGTCTGTTTCTATGTGTTAGGAAAGTCAGCTACATATCTTGTTCTTAAGGGTAATGACCTTATGAAGAAGAAGTTCTGTAATGCCCTATTGTGTAGTGACCTCTGTTCCCCAGGGTCTGGTGCTTTAGAGATTGCCTCCAGTGTGTGCTGCATGCAATCTGCTTGTGTGTCCTAGATGCTTTATCCCAGGCTAGTTGTCTACAGAGCTCTTTTTGTTGATTGTATGTAGCGTTTGGTCCCTGGCCTGAAAGTGGCAAGTTTTAACTAGGTATGCTCTGGTCAGCTTGTGAAATGTGACCTATCACCCATCACTGCTGGAACCAAGGCTCTGAAAAACTCCTGGGTTGGGAGACACAGTGTTGCAGGGGTTTGGACCAGTCTTCTGGGGGAGGAGACCCGCTCTGCTGGGACTGAGGCAAGCATTACTAGGGGTGGTGGGGCTTGATGTAAGCAAGTTAGGTAGTGAGTGTCAGCACTGCCCTGGTTCCTGCAGGTGGCTCTGTGTTTAGGCTGAGGGGCAGGGGAGGGAAATGGTACCTGCAAGTTCCTTTGTTCCCAGAGAGGTCTCTCTGTGAATGCTGTCTCTCTGGGATGCACTGTGAGATGAGCAAATAACTTTCCTACTTCATTTTCCCCAGGCACTCTTCAAATTGCTGTGTCCATGCTCTAGGTGTGTGGGATGTTTGCCCTGCATTTTCTCCAAGAACAGAACAGCCCCAATGCCCTCCGTGTTCTATCCAAGCCAAGCATGCTGACCCTCAAAACTCAGCCTTTAAGCCCGACTAGTTATAAGAACTCACAAAATTCAGCCCACTTGCTTTCCAAGCCAGTTGTTATAGGGTTAGTTTTTTCCATGTGCTCCCCTCTGTGCTAGTCTGTCTCTTGCTCTTCTCCATGACCATCTTTTCCTCACCTTAGTGGGCCAAGATCTCTTTCTCTCCCAAGCTGCATCTCTGCACTTTCTACCTCCTTCAGTGTGGCCTTTTCTCTACCTTTAGTTGTAGAATGTTCTTCCAGTCTTCAAGTTGATTTCTGGGTCATTTAAGATGATTTGATAGTTATCCAGTTGTATTCGTGGGCTGAGGCTAGCCTAGGGTCCTCCTACTCTGTTGCTAACTTCTGCTTGATCATCCCTTTTTGGTAATTATGTTAATTGCTTTTTTATAACCTTAAAGGAATATAACCTGAAAGCATGGATATATAATATAACAAATTATATTAGAAAATCTCAATGTACATTAAACCGTGGAACTCTAAATTTATAAAAAGCTGAGTAAATATTACTTCATTCAAATATTAAGTTATAAAGAGATAAGAATACAGAGTTATTTAAAATGAAGTGTTTATAACCAGAGTTATTATCCATTAACATGTGGGTGGTATATTCTATATTGAAGAGCTCACAATATCTATGATTTTCATTGGAATGGAGCCAGACTAAAATATTTTTTTAAATACAGCAAAACATTTTCTGTTTCAGTTACTACTACAGCACAAAAATTATCTGAAAATTAGAACATGCTATCTTGGCATTATATGCAGGAAATTGGGAAGGGCTTTTCTGGGTGGTTCTTTTTTGGAGTCAGTTCTGTAGTTTGTCAGTCAGTGGTATGCTGTGAAGTTCAATGTAGATGAATAAATGATGAGAGTCCATTTGGAAGGAGGCCCCAGAGGAGAAGAGGCCTTCATTAGAAGTCATCTGCTGCCATGCCCCATCTTTGATCAGTATATAGTCATGGTGCACCAGGTAAAACTGGGAATAAAGACTTCCACTTTTGCACAATGTTTTAAATTTGTTATTTTCTGAATCCAAATATGTTTCCCACTATCAATAGAAAGATGGCTTGGCCTCACCTCTTTGGCTAAAATTCCTTTTTTGTGTGTATGTGTGTGGGAGAGGGAATAGAAAGGTAATTAGAATGTTGTTCTTGAAAGGACTCGCATAGGCTCATTTCAGTGTGAACATTTAGAGACCCCCTATACATTCTTGTAAGAAAATTTGGAGATAATCTTAATCTCATTTAGATCTGAGGTATTTTGCCACCAGATGGCTTCCCAACAGCCAATCTCTAACACAAGAGCTGGTGATGGCATAATATGTTATAAATTATCTGGCATATTTCACTTTGTCTAGAAGACTGTCCAGTCAGTTCAGATAGAGACAAATTTAATTATTTCACCAAAAGACTTTTGGCAAAATTACAATTTCTGAATTTCTTTTTTTTTTCAAAGGCTTATTCTTTTTTATTTTTATCATTTTTTTTTTTTAGATTTTATTTATTTGACAGAGAGAGAGAGAGAGAGAGTGAGAGCAGGAACACAAGCAGGGGGAGTGGGAGAGGGAGAAGCAGGCTTCCCGCCAAGGAGGGAGCCCGATGCGGGGCTCGATCCCAGGACCCTGGGATCATGACCTGAGCCGAAGGCAGACGCTTAACGACTGAGCCACCCAGGCGCCACACAATTTCTGAATTTCATTTTAAGCAGTTCCAAATCCTTAAATTTATATCACCCAGTGTTTTTCTTTTGTGTTAATTTGTTTTTGCAACAATGTATTTGCTATAGTCAAAGGATAATTATTGGTCAAATATGCAAATGTGTTTTATGGATTTCAGTATAATGCAAATGAAGCATAAAGAAGAGTTTTGCAAATTGCACAACTAATTCAGTGCAGTACCATATACTTAATTAGTCAATGTAGATAGTTCTGAATAAAGCAATAGCTAAATCTCCCTTTGGTAAAACTATGTAGTCAGTTAGATTATCTTTATACTGACCAAAGTATTTTTTGTCTCTCACTTTCATTGTCTCTGATTATGACTTTTAAAAATTATATTTTAACCTATTTTCAGCACATTCATATACCTTTGCCTATTTAAGTGGGTTTAAATCATACAATGCTGCATAATAGCTTAGTAAGAAAATTAAATAAATTATAAAATCTGCTTATTATTTAGCAACAAAAAAATGCAGCATTGCTTTTGATCGTCATTGTTGTGATTTTTCTCCATTTTTTTTGTAACGAAAATCATCTTTCTCTGAAACTATTTTAAGAAAAATATTACGTTTAAATATGAAAAATATTCTTTATTTTATAAACTTATTCAGTTTGTAGTACTTGTCTTTGTAATGTTATTTCATTAGTAGCAGAGGATTAAAATAAAGACCTTTGTGCATATAATATATAAATACATGTATGAATTGACATACATACTTATGCATCTATATGTGTATATACGTATATACACATGCGTAGTAAGCCCCTAACATTCAAAAAAATTTCTAGAGATGATTGGTAAATCCATTGCTATTATTTAAAATATATATTCACATAGGAAAAAAATTATCTGAGGCCAGACCGCAAAAGAATAATTCATCCTTAACTAATATATAGTTCAAATGATATCATTTCAAAGCATTAAGTGATCAGTCAGCCATTGTTATTACTGTTCAACTGTACCTTGATATACAACTTGAAAAATGAGGAATAAATCTACCTTTCTCAACTGGAGGAGATAGTTACAAGCTAGTTGACTTCAGAGCTTTGGAAGCAGTAGCAAAAATACTGTTTCAAACACTCATGGAACAAGGAATTCAAGAACAGGAACTCTGGTACAATGTGGTCAACTTCTAGACAAGAGTGCTGCATTAAATTTGCCAATATTTTAGATTGGAGAACATGTGGGTAGAAAGGGGGAAGGTAATAATATAAATGAATATATATATAGGTATTCATGTTTGCAGACAACTACATCATTATAGACATAACACACAAGAAAACTCCAGCTGTGTTTTATTTAAGAACAGAGAAGTATTGCCCAATATTTCAGCTACTGATGTCAAAATGACAAAGTGAAAATCATGGCTCCACAGCGTACTAGCTCTGTGACCTTGGGCAAGTTAAGTGAACTCTAGGCTTTGTGGTCCTCTTCTGTAAACTGAGGGTAAACATAATTTTATTTCAGAGATTGGAGTGAGGATAATAATAAGATAACCTATCTTATTTGCCTAAACTAATAATGTCTGACACATGGTAAAATCCCAGTGAATATTAACCCTATACAGGGTTAATCAATTAATAACCCTATGTTATTGATTGACACAGAATGAACTGCCTCAGATGTTTGTGCTTCAAACAAGCAACATTTATTGAGCTCACAATTCTGTGGGCTGACAAATGGGGTCTGGGCTTACTTGGATAGTTTATCTGCTTCTCCACTGGGCTCATTCATGCATCTACAGGTTACTTTCAGGCTTGGTTGGCTGTCTCTTAAAATCTAGCAAACTAACTGGCTTGATGACAGGTGACTTGGCTTGTAACTTTGGCTTGGCAGGTTCAGGGTTCCAAGAGAACAAGAGTAAAAGCTGCAAGGCTTCTGGAGGCCTAGTGTCAGAACTGGCACAGTGTCCCAGTTGCAATCATAGGTCAAAGCATATCACAAAGCCAGCCCAGATTCCAACAGTGGAGAAATCAACTCTATCAACTGATGTGGAGTTGCAAAATCTTGTGCTAATTTTGCAGTTTTTCCACATCTAGAATTAATATTCTCTGTAAGGTACAGGTTTTTTTTTTATTTAATAGGTACTCAATAAATAAATAATGAATTGAAATATTTACTCCGAATTTACATATGCTTATGCATAAAATTTAGATATGAAAACATGAACACTCTTTGTCCATTAAACATAATAAACTTATAACATTATGGAACACCTGAACCAGAAGTGAGTTTTGAAACAGATACTTCGATTACATTTTTCGGTACACCACTAAAGAAAGGTCTATTGAAATTGAATAGGGTTGACCTTTGAACCATGCAGGGGCCCGGGGCACCAACCTCTCATGTAGTGGTGAAAATCTACATATAATTTTTGACTCCCCCCAAAATTTGACTACTAATGGCCTACTGTTGACCTTCAGAAGCCTTACTGATAACATAAACACTAGTTTAACCCATATTTTATATGTCACATATATTATACAGTGTATTGTTAAAGTGAGCTAAAGAAAATGTTATTAAGAAAATCATGAGGAAGAGAAATATATTTACAGTACTGTACTGTATTTTTTTAAAAGATTTTATTTATTTGAGAGAGAGAGAGAGAGTGTGCATGCACACAGAGGGAGAGGGAGAGGGAGAAGTAGACTCCCTACCGTGGAGAGAGCCCAGTGAGAGGCTCCATCCTAGGACTGTGAGATCATGACCTGAGCCGAAGACAGACGCTTAACTGACTGGGCTACCCAGGCGCCCTAGTACTGTACTGTATTTATCAAAAAAAAGAACCAATGTATAAGTGGACCTGCCCAGTTTAAACCTGCATTAAGGGTCAACTGTGTCTCATTCACGGTAATAAAAGTGACTTAGTTGATCCAAGATGAGAACACTGAGTCTCTTAAAACTTGTGTAGTGTTCTTTATACCTTAGTGAAGTCATTATGAACCTGGGTGTTTAGTAATTTCAAATTCTGCAAAAACAACACACTGATGGGATGAATTAATCCACAAGTTAGTGATAGTTTATTTCTATATTGTAGAAAAATATATTAATTTAAGTTCAGTATTTATTCTCTAACTCTCCACATTACCCATCCATTACCTAATTTATATGGAAACTAAACAAACATTAATTTTTCAAAGAGATATTATATGTCTTTGTAAAAGATTTGTAATAAAAATGTAGAGTGTGATTTAATAGGGAAATAACTGTCTTTTTAGAAAAACTGAAAATGAAATCACAATCACTATACAGGCAACATCAAAATACCTCAAGATGATGGATAAAGATGACATTTACAAGGTTTGGTAATGTGGAATAGTCAAGTTTACAGGAAATGAATCTAATATTGGAGACATATCATTTTTCACAGGAGCTGAATCATAATTCAACCGTCTTCCCCTGACAAGGTCAAAATTTACCACTATGCAACCCAAATGCCGTGGCCGGAGTGAGTTTCATCACATCCTAAGTCAGCGTCTGTATAATTTCACATATAAAATCAAATTGTGTGGAAAGCATCTGTCCCTAATCTCTTAAAAAAGAAAACAAGAAAAACCTTGGAAACTTTATGTTCAACTATTACAGAAAAAAATAAAACTGTGGTTTGATACGTAATTAATCAGAATGATCAGCAGCTGGGTTTCATCCATATTGCTGGGAATTACAACACCAAACAAAGCCAGCTGTTTCTTTTCAGCATATCAACTCCATTACTGTCTCAAGAGCTACTCTGATTAAGCCTAACGTGATGTGATCACTTTCATCACTTTGCAGCTGCTCTTACAGTGTTTAGACCTAAAAATCAGCATATGCTGTATATCCGAAACCTAAGTAAACTAAATCCGCACCTGTGTTATTTAAATGGTTCCAAGATTAATTGGCATGCTTTTACCAATATGGTAGGTATTTTTCTTTTTCCTCCAGTTACTATATGCTCTTTAATGAAGTAGATGTAGTTTGCTTAGGACTTAGGTTAATCCTTTTTTTTAAAATTTTTTAAAAATGTTTTATTTATTTATTCATGAGAGTCAGAGAGAGAGAGAGAGAGAGAGAGAGGCAGAGGCAGGGGGAGAAGCAGGCTCCCTGCCTAGCAGGGAGACCGATGGCTGGACTCGATCCCGGTACCCTGGGATCATGACCTGAGCTGAAGGCAGATGCTTAACCATCTGAGCCACCCAGGCTCCCCTTAGGTTCATTCTTTAGAACTTTGTGAAATACTGTAGAACACCTTCTAAAGTGCGTGGCACTTAGAAAATATAAAATATGAGTGTAAGACCAACCATGCACTGGACATGAGGAGAAAATAGATAAAAACACAACACTAGTGTTCATATTCCTTTTACAGTTGACCCTTGAACAACATGGGTTTGGGGTACGCATCCTCCCACACATGCAGTAAAAAATTTGTGTATAATTTTTGACTCCAGCCCAAATCTGAATTATTAATATGCTACTTTTGACAGAAGCCTTACTATAACATAAATGGTTGGTTAACACGTATTTTGTATGTGATTTGTATTATATACATTATTCTTATAATAAAGTAAGCTAGAGAAAAGAAAATGTTATTAAAATAATAAGGAAGTTAAGATACATTTACAATGCTGTACTGTATTTATCAAGGAAAATCTGCATGTAAGTGGACCCAGGTAGTTCAAACCCATTTTGTTCAAGTGTCCTGTATTTGGAAATGGCATTAAATAATGGTGACAAATTCAGAAATTGGTCACTATGTTTATTACAATTCCCCTTTTCTTAAAGCACTCTTATTAATTTATTAACTCCAATTAGTAACCACTGTGCCATTTCTTTCAAACCTGTTTTGTTACAGTCAAGAAAACTTTCTTTTTGTCAATAACCAGTACGTGCAGCATTCTTCCCACCATTATTCCAGATATACTTTAAGTAGCTCATCATTCAACAAGTTACTTTTACTTCTTTTAATAACTCATCTTATTCATGTCTTCTTCTAAGAAGTTTATTATAGTAAAGTAAAGGAAAGATAGGTTAAGTAGGCATCTTGCCCTTCAAGAATAACTCTACAACTTATATTTAAGACACCTTCCATTTCTTCCTGTCTGGGAAACTCATATACTCAATTATTCTCTCTCTCTACTGGGTACTTAGGCTATGGACAAGCTCGGTTTCATAAGACCTGCTTTTAAACCCAAGACTGAACACATCTTCTTCCTTTGACAAGTGATTCTCAGAATGTAGGCATACATAAAATGAACATTACCAGATCGTGTCTCAGAAATTCAACTTCTATCTGTAGTATGGAAGAAAAATGCATTTAAACAAGTAATTCCAGATGACACATTTTCCACACTTGGAAAACATTGTGTTATATTCTCTATATTTTATTTGTACTTCTTTTGAAATATCTATCATATTCTACTCTGCTGTTCATCTATACTCATAATTTTTTTCTAGGAAATTGCTGGTGGGAATGTAAAATTGTGCAGCCAATATCGAAAACAGCATGATTGTTTCTCATAAAATTAAAAATAGAAGCACCATATGATCCAGAAATTCCAATTCTTGGTGTATGTCCAAAAGTTTTGAATGCTGAGACTCAAACAAATAGTTGCATAACCATGTTCATAGTAGCATTATTTTTTTTATTTACTCACAATAGCCAAAAGATAGAAACAACCCAAGTATCCAACACAGGTGAATAGATAAATAAACTGTAGTATACACATATAATGAAATATTAGTCAACATTAAAAGAATGGAAACTCTGACACATTTTAAAACAAGGATAAAGCTTGTAGACATTATAGTAATTAATGTAAGTCATTAATGTAAGTCATTCACTAAAGGACAAATACTGTATAATTCCACTAAGAGGAAGTCTAGAGTATCAAATTACAGAGACAAAAAGTAGAATAGCAGTTTCCTGGTGCCAGCAAGAAAGAGGAATGGGGAGTTACTGTTTAATGACTAGTTTCTGTTTGGCAAGAGCAAAAAAAAAGTTCTGTAGGTGGGTGGTAGTAATGGTTGCACAACAGTGTAAATGTACAAATGGTTAAAAATGGTTAAAATGGTAAATTTTATGTTTCATTCATAGATTATATATATATACACACACATACACATATATACATGAAATAAAATATGATGGGGAACATTTACTTGATTATCAGGAGGGTATAATTAGGTTTGAAGTAAGATGAGGTAAGATATGCATGGTAAAGTTGATTAAATATGCATGATAATATTTCAAGGGAAGTGATTAAAGGAGAGATACAAAGGCTTTAACTTCTAAACCAGTAAAAAAAAAAAAAAAATAGGGAAAACAAAAGCTTAAATCAATCCCAGAAAAGGAACACAGGAAAAAAAACAAGTATAGAACATGCAAGACAAAGAAAATACAAAAAGATAACAAAGTCCAAATATGTCAGTAGTTACATAAATGAAGCTATTTAAGCTTGGTAGTTAAAAGTATAGAGATTATCACATTGCAGTAAAAAAGTAAGAAAAAATCATTAGATGGTGTTTTAAAAACATGCTTAAAGAATAAATATATGAAAACTTTGAAAGAGAAAAAGACATACTAGGAAAATACCAACCCAAGGAAACCTGGGAAAGGTAAATTAACATCAGACAAAATAGACTTTAGGAAAAAAATCATTGTCGTGGATAAAGAAGTTACCATGTTATGATAAAAGTTTCAATTCACCTGGAAGTTAAGATCTAAATGTGTGTAGATGTTAGAAAATAGTCTCCTTCTATAGAGTACAAATCTGAAAGAGTTTATTAGCCCATTATTAAATTTTTAAGGCAGTTCAAAGAACCAATAAAAGCTAAGATGCTCCTAAAGCATAATAAAAAAGAGGTACTTTTGCTTTGCATTATCAATATTTAGTATACAATATGTTAATCAAATTATGGTAGTGAGCAGGGATAGATAATGACCATTAAAATGTATCAGAGGGCTCGCTTATATATGCAAAAGAGATAAAACCAATGATATTGCTAATCAATTAGTAATGAAAGAGAGGGACTAACAATATATGATCAGCTAAGACATTAGAATATCTATATTTTTAGAAAAAGAAAATAAATCACCTTATGTAATAATTTCCTACCTCATACAATTCCAAAAAACAATGCTAGATGAATAAGGAATTAAAGATAAAAAACTGTACAAGCAGGCCTTGCTTGCATGGAAGTGCAGGACCATAAAGAGGACTGAGCAAGCTAAAACTGAAAAATGATCTTCTTAATCAGTGGGAAACATGATTGTTCCATGACCTTTAAGCATTTTTTTCCTTCCAAAACATTAAAACTCTTACTATTGCTTATAAATGTATATGTAGAAAAAAAGACGATAAGACTAAAATTTACTTAATATGATGTTTTATACATTAGGAGTGTTGAGGATTACAGTGTTTCATTTTTCTGTGGAAGAAACACCAAGAATAGCTTGAAAAGCTTTCCTTTCTTTGCATTGCACATATCCAGTGATGTGGAGCATGCATCTTTCCTGTGCCTTGGTAAATTGCCAAAAATTTGGAATAGCTTCCAACATTTTATCCTTTGAGCTTTGAAGGTTATGAAATATCTCCAAGGGGCTCCTTTAATATGATTTTTTTTACTAGTGTCATTTCCTCTGTAGCATCAGCTTTGTCATCCCCCACCACTTTCCACATTTATGTTGATAAGTTTGTTGTCCCTAACTTCCTCTGGCTGCCTATCTAGAGTCTCTCAAATGGCAGCATGTCAGTGTTCCCATGTTATACTCCATTTTTGTTCAATTTGAATTTCACTTCTAGTGTCATCACCTTTTTTTCCTTTATTGCATTTGTATCATTTTTGGTCAATTTCCTCTTTTGTTTATTCATTCTTTTAAAATGCCATCTAGGTTTATCACCGGGAGACAATTCAACACACCTGCATGCTTTGCTGTCTACACCAGAACTGAATAAGAAATGTGCAGTGACCAATCATCAGAAGACTTTGAAAAAGAAGACATGATTTGTCACTGATCATGGTATGCATCTTTTATTTATGTAGCAATTTGTGGCTTAGAGAGCTACAGTGAAGTTTGTACTTTGCAATTATTCGCAGTTAATATACCCTGGTAACTAAAATTTATACCATATTGTTGTGGAATGAGTGTTATTTAGTTGAAATCTGATAACTGAAATTTGTGCATATCAGAACTGTGCAAAGAAAGGGATGTTTATATTTTAAAATGTTTAGGAAGAAATTATAAAGGCTATTTTATGCTGTTGTGATAGAAAATTATTTTATCAAGACTCCAACATACCATAAAATAAAATATCAACAAATATGTCTACATTAAAATTAAAAATATTATTACTCAGTGGACATCATTACACATAGATAATAATAGCCATATGTATTACAGGACAAAAAACTATTTTTATACAATACAAATCATTAAGCAAAAGTTAAACCAATAAAAATGTGCAAATAATATGAATGGGCAATAGATAAATAAATCAATATAAAGATGTTTGTACAGTCTTAAATGTATATTAGGATCATAATTTGGCCCACTAAATCAGTTAAAATTAAAAAACCTAATAATAGCAAGGTTTTGGAAGAATAATTCTGTTAAACTATTGAGCATTATCTCATAACAGTTGAATTTTTGCATACCCATTTTTGTGTATCTGGGAAAGTATTGTCATTTTGAAGGATATTTTTGCAGGATAAAAAATTGTAAATTGAGAGGGTTTTTTTTTTCTTTTCAGTACTCTAAAGATGTTCCATTATCTCCTCGCGTTCATCATTTCTAGTGAAAAAACGTCAAACATTCTTATACATTTTCCTCTGTACAAAAATTGACTTTCTTTCATTGCTTCTAAGATTTTCTCTTTAGCATTGGCTTTAAGCTTTGATTATGCTGTGCTTTGGTGTATTTTTCTCTATATTTCTTTTGTTTGGGGTTCATTGAGACTCTTAGAAGAGAGGATTTATACTTTTTATCAAATTGGAAATTTTTAGCCACCAGTCTTCAAATATCCCCCTAGTCTCTTTGGGAATTCAAATTACACATATAATTAACCACCTTATATTGTCTCACAGCCCGTGATGATTTGTTTTTGTTGTTGTTTGTTTATTTGTGTTTTGATACACTTTCTCCACCATCTTTTCTTTTGGATAGTTTCTGTTCTTATGTGTTCAAGTCCATAACTTGTTTCTTCTACATTGTCCAGTCTGCTATTAAACACGTTTAGTGTCTTTTAAAAAATCTCAGACATTGTAGTTTTCATCTCTAAAAGGATATTTTTTATATTTTCCATATCTGTATGTAACATTCCTCTAGCTTCTTGATCTGATGACAGGTTGTACTAATAACTGTTTTAAGGCTATTAACTATTAATTCTATCACATCTGTCATTTCTGAGTAAGCTTCTAATGATTTATTTTTCTCTTCATTATGGATTGTATTTTCTGCTTTTTTACCTGATAATTTTTTATTAGATGCCAGATATACAGGTGCTGGATAGTTTTGTTTTCTTAAACATATTTTGCAGCTTTGCTATGGGATGCAATTAAGTTACTTAAATTCAATTTGATTCTTTCAAGTCCTACTTTTAAGCTTTGTTAGGTCATATCAGAAGAGTACTTACTCTAGAACTAAATTTTATCTCCTGTTAAGGCAAGGTCCTTCTTTTTTTTTTTTTTTAAGGTTTTATTCATTTATCTGAGAGAGAGAGATAGTGAGAGAGAGAGAGCATGAGCAGGGGATGGAGAGAGGGAGAAGCAGGCTCTCCTCTGGGCAAGGAGCCCGATGGGGGGCTCAATCCGAGGACCCTGGGATCATGACCCGAGCCGAAGGCAGATGCTTAACCAACTGATCCACCCACGCGCCCCTTCTTAATACTCTAATATTAATATTAAATACTGAATTATAAAGTTTTCCACTCTGCCTTGGGAATGGGCATGATCCCTGACCTTGTGTGATCCATGAATACTATTTCCAATAATCTTTTGCATAGTTTACCCCTCAGCCTCAAATAGCCCCCTCACATACATGTCGATCTATCAGTACTCAACTGAATACTTGGAAGAGACTCTGCACATCTTAGGAGTCCTCCTGCTTGTAACTCCCTCATCTCCTGTATGCTAGCCTGTGAACAACAGTGGCTTGGCTTCTTCAGATTTCTGGCTTTACTTCTGGTGCTAGATACTCTCTCTAGCAAACAAGATGGGCATTCATAAGTCACATTTGTGTGTCACCTCATTTAATTTCTGTTCCTCATGAATCCTTTATTTTTTTCTTGTGCAATGACCAATATTCCCAATGCCAATGTTACATGTATGTTTTCTTCTTTAATTTCTTGTTTCACATGAGAGTGTAAATCCAGTTTCTGTTATTCCAACTTAAGTCAATGTGAAGGTTATTTATTATAGATGTTTATTCTAACTGACATAAAGTTGTTATAGAAAACAAGGTACTATATAACTCAAAATATGTTGCAATGTCTTACTAGACAGGCAGGTTGTACCAAATATACAAATATTGCAGGTTAGATAGCTGTATTCCTCTCTTGTGTCAGAGAAAACATTTTCTGAAATTGTCACCTTGGACAACCTGGAATGCAGACTATATACCCACTAACTTTGCTGTTCTGCAGGAAGCATTTGTAAAGAGCCAGATGTCAATATGTAATAGCGGTTCCTTGAGGATTATAGCAAGGTACTATAAAAATAGAGATGAGCTGGGTGAAAACCGGATGCTTTAAAAGCAAGCAATGGAAAGAGTTCAAAAATTCAAGGTTTTTAGGGTTGGAAAGTGAACTGCAATCATATCTGCAGTCTAATTTACTATTACATCAAATCTCATATAATATCCCAAAATCATATTCTAAAATAAAATTATTTCATTATAAACTCTCAGATTTGGTTTAAAACATCGAGGTTTATGATATATTTGATAGAAACCACATGAGATAAAAACAACCTATGCATCAGTAATTTCTAGCAAAATAATTACAAAGACTTTTGCTCTTCCACAACTTAAAATCCAAAGGAATCAAAGTTCAAATAAAATACCCTCAAATTTGATTCTAATATTAGTCCTTTTGAGTTAAACTTCCAAGACACTAATGTTTAAAATTTTAATCTCCCCAATTTTTGATTTGTCTTATTTTAAGGTAGAGGTGTTCCTAATGCCTGGATAGATTAGTTCAGGTTTTGAGTTGTATTTATGTGTTGTGTTGTTGCCATAGCTTAGTTGGACATCCACTCAATAGAGTGGATGCAAAAGTTGATTAGTTCAATGTTAAGTTTCTAGTTTCCTTATCTTTTAAAGATTTGAAAGATATCATAGGAAACACAAAGTTATCACAGGACTGACCCCCATCTATGGTGACAGATTATTGTTTGTCCACTATTCTACCTCTCTTTTTGCCTCCGGCATGTCCTTGTGGAGATTATATCTCCAATCTTATTGACTCTGGGTTTGACCATGTGAATTGCTTTATCTAGAGGAATGCTAGTGGAAGCAGCATTGTCTGGTCTGAGACAAAGTTTTAGGACTGATGACCCTTCTTGAGACTTTCACCCTCTACCTTGCAAAGAACACACCCCAGGCACCTCTTGCTCTTTTAGCCTGGGTCCTGGGACATGGGATACTTGAAGTAGATCTAAACCTGATAGGCGCATTCTGGGGCCCAAATCTGAGCTGTGCCAAGTTACAGCTGACCCACAAACCTATGATAGAAGCCACTGAGCTCATGTTAGCATTCTGTATAAAAGAATCACTCTCATACAACACAGCCATAAAAACCATTTTGTAGATATATAAGTTCAGATGTGGGAAGATCTATCAAACTTAAGGCTTTTTAAGGTTACTTAAGAGTATTCATGGTATGCTGTCATTTCTGCAAAGGAAAAAGACAAAGGAAGTGAACTGTGTATATAAAATACAAATATGTATGTAAATGTAAAAAGAAGAGCGTGACACATGCCCTCCGATTGCTAATGATAGCTGGGTTCCCTTTCCAGATGGAATGGGTTGCTAAAGTAAATCCCTAGATTATTGAATTTGTGGCTTGTCATAATAAGCACTATGACACATAAATCCAATACCAATAACATTTTATTGGAATAAAAGATAAAGGAACATTTTGGGACACTTCAGCCTAAGGGGAGTTAAAAGAATAATTTCTCAATTCTCTTAAGTTGCTCAACGGAGCTACCCTTAGCTTGGTGGTAATGTTATATTATGGCCATCTTATTTAGGTAATGCTAGAATAAACAAACATCCAGATGAGTTCTTCAAAAACCTTCTCATACCCCCAACCACATTACTCTAAATTTCTGTAATACCATTTTAAAATTATTGTTGACACTGCTATATTCAAGTGGCCATCTAATTATAACCTGTGTTATGAGCAAAAAAAAATTTGTTTTGCGAAACTACAAATCCCTTTTTTATTACACAGTCTCCAGTGCAGTTTTCTTTCATTTGAAAGGATGACCAGACTCTTAGTTTGTGAACTCTGTTATTTGTGATACCAGGAAAGAATTTTGCAAGACAGGACCAGGCCAGATTGCCATAGAAGCATGGAAAGGGGAGTGGAGGGCATTTTTATGTTATTCTAGGTTTACATATTTATGTGTAAGAAGCCTAAGAGAGTTCTTCTAGAACCATCAACCTCTGATTGGACCTATGGAACCTATGATTCCAACACTGTCTTCATCTAATGCAAAGTAAGCTCTCCTTTAAATCTTTCCATTCCCCAACGTATGTTTGAAAATGCTGCAAACTATATGACCTCTCTTGAAATTTTATTTGGAATTTTAGTGTATTAAGACATATGTAGGGGCACCTCGGTGGCTCAGTCATTGGGCATCTCCCTTCGGCTCAGGTCATGATCCTAGGGTCCTGGGATCAAGCCCTGCATCGGGCTCTCTGCTCAGCGGAAAGCCTGCTTCTCCCTCTCCCATTCCCCCTGCTTATGTTCCCTCTCTCGCTGTGTCTCTCTTTGTCAAATAAATAAATAAAATCTTTAAAAAATATGTAAAAAGAGTAAGGAAACAATTTTATCTAATCCTACATTTCTGACACTAATAGAGGAGGCATATATTCTTTCCTAAAATGCAGCTACTAATAGCTCCCAGAAATGTGTTCTCTGGGAGATACCATACTGGCTTTGTCCCATCCTCTCCTCATAATAGTCTCCCTTCAGACAGGGTAGAGGCCAGACCACTGCACATCTCCAGTATTTAACTCTCCCTCCCTGAGGTTACATGAAGTTTGGATATTTTCAAATCTCTTTAGTTCTTGCCATGAGATAGTCTTGGTGCTTGCTGCTCCAGTTGGATAGTTACATCCCTATGTGTGGACATTACTAGTCAAAACCCTGGGAGCAATCTGATTTCAAAGATCTTGGTAGAAAATTACTTTTGTTGGGGGGAGGGGGGGCAGAGAAGAGGAAAGAACCATGGAGTAGCAGATCTACCTCAACATCGTTCTTATGAAGAGCATCTAATGTAACTCTGTTCTGCATCCATTCATGGATTTGAGTAGGGAACAAAATGGAAGCTACATGGACACAGCTCCAAACCTATCAATCCCAATCCATCTTCCTCTGAAGCAGTTTCCCTTTTTTATATATCAGGTTTCTACATGTGATTTTCCTGTAGGCAAAAACAGGTTATGCTGAAAAATGCTTGAAAATCACTGTTCTACTTCCATCCCTTTATTTCAGAGAAGCAGACTGAGATGCAGAAAACTTATGCAACCAACCACGGGCCACAGAGCTAGTTGATGTTATAGTCAAATGTATTTCCACTACACAGTTGCCTTTCTGCTTGTATTCTTCCTATTGTTGCCCTTACAAGCAAAAGGGTTGTTTGAGGTCTCTCTGGTTACAGGTGCAGAAGTCATTCCTTAGAGACCCTATCTCCACCCTCTTCATTTTAAGAGAACAAGAAATGGGTGTTTAGAGAGATTGTGTGACTAGCAGAGGAGGCAGGAGGCCAGGTCATCTGATGTCCATCCAGTTCTCCTGCATTGGTATCGCATGCTCTATTTATCACATAGAGAATGTTCTTAAAAAATCATGTACACCAACTATTCCAAGAAGTTTCCTTCTAATCTGCTTCCAAATCCAATCTACAGTAAGTCCAGAAGAGAGGCATGTTATTTTTCTGAACTCATTCCAGAAACCGTTAAATTCAGAAAAACATACCAGCTCAGGCAGCCCCTTTCTGGGGGTACAGGGAATGAGGTAACAAGGGGTATATTTTATTTTCACATAAATCAGGTCATGTTACATGTGGTGATTCCACACTGTAGCTTTCTTGTCAACACAGCAAGCAGAGCACCTATAACTCATATATGAAATAAGATATCAAAAAGGACTTCCAGGGGAATCTGTGTGGCTCAGTCGGTTAAGCAGCTGGCTCTTGATTTCGGATCAGGTTGTGATCTCAGGGTCTTGGGATCAGCCCCCGTGTTGGGCTCCTTGCTCAGTGGGGAGTCTGCTTCTCTCCCTCTCTCTCTGCCCCTCCCCTGACTTGCACGCACCGGCGCCTCTCTCTCTCTCTCTCTCTCAAATGAATCAATCAATCAATCAATCTTTAAAAACAAAACAAAAAAAGGAACTTCTTGAGTGAATGCATTTCTCATTTGCTACACACAATCAACAATCACTGCCATTCGAGGTGATTGTTAGTGTGTTTGAAACCTCTAGAGGGCTAAGTTGAGGTTACTGAGTAAACACAGTGATAGTTTCTTTTTTTTTTTTTTTAAGATTTTATTTATTTAGTTGACAGAGACACAGCGAGCGAGGGAACACAAGCGGGGGAGTGGGAGAGGGAGAAGCAGGCTTCACGCGGAGCAGGGAGCCGGATGCGGGGCTGGATGCCGGGCTGGATGCGGGGCTGGATGCGGGGCTGGATGCGGGGCTGGATGCAGGGCTCGATGCAGGGCTGGATCCCAGATCAGGACCTGAGCCGAAGGCAGACGCTTTAACGACTGAGCCACCCAGGCGCCCCAACACAGTGATAGTTTCAACTGAATATACTCAGAATGTCCCAAGAGGCTTCTTTGCTTTGCTGTAGACGGTGACATGAGGATCTCAACATTGGGCAGTGGCTGCTACTGTGACCCTGCCCCTCACTACAGCAGTCAGTCAAGAAGCTACAAAATCACATCAGTGTCCCCAAACATGTTAATTTTTCAACACTGAACACCGCAATAAAAAGCAAGCAGGTAATTATAATAAAGCAACAAATAGCCATTTACCTTACGGTTTTAAAAATGTGTTGTAGGAAGTGGCAAAGAGGAAATCCTTCCTATCTTTGTTTTATTTAGTCCTTTAAAAAATCTATGTAACTGTTTTTGAAATAATTTCTAAAAAATCAATGCAACAATCTTTTTGGCGTGTTGTGTTTTGGTAACCTCTCTACAAAAGCTGCTGTGGGCATCCTTCACCACTTGCCTGTGTGCATTATCTGTAATTGTCTTTTAATAGACTGAGACTAAATTATTAGAAAAAAATTGCATCGCCAGGGAATGAGGGTTGTCAGATACTACTGAGATGTAATACATCAAATGCTCAGGTGTTCAGCTTTATCTCATAGGCTGTTTATTTTCAGGACACACATTAAAAAAAAAAGTTTCCAACCTTTCTAACCTGATTTCAAAGGAGCAAAGTAATGAGCACTAACAACAAGGAGAAAAATAGAATTAATGAGTCCTGGACAACAGCAACATATTACATAAAGGATTTGTGACTAAAAAAAAAAAAAAGATAATGCAAGCCTTTTTTTTTTCTTAACCAAGGAACAAACATTTTGCTCTCAAAACTAATTAAAAGTTCTCAAGGAAAAAGTTTTCTTTAATAGTCAAGGCTTACAATGGCTTCACAGTTTTCAAGAAAAGTATGATATTTTATAAATGAAAAATTTTGTGATTATCAAAGATCTCTTTTTTTGTCCTACTCATATTCTCATGAATGGAGTATAATTGTGGATATGTGATCCATTTCTAAAACAGCTCTGCAAGGCAAAAAATATAATAATAATAAAAATTAAAGATTTGATATAATAACAGTAATTATAGATCTAGAATTTTAAAAATTATATTTTTACATTCAGATTATTTTCCTTTCAGTTGAACTACATCCACCTTGATCATTTTTAATCCCTCTGGACATTTTCTACCATTCACATCAGGTACAAATATCTGACCACAGCTATTCCTTTTTCATCATATATTAGAGACTTTTCTATGTTTTTCTATTAATTTTTTTCTTTTTTTATCTAGCTCTGTTATTTATTTCCATGATCAGAATTGCTTCTTTGTCTGCATTCATCAAATGACAGTCTTCCTGTCCTTTAAAACACAGGTCATTATTCAGCCTCTCAATCTTGTAATTTTCTGAGTAGAGACAAGGTAACATGATCTTGTTTCTTACCTAAATTTAAGTAGTCTATTTCAGTCCACAGTCTTTCACTTTCCCTTGAAAAAAATGCTAATATGAAAAGCCTCAATATTCACGTTCTCCTTGAGCCAGTAATTCCACTTTTTGGACTTTCCTCTATGAAAATGTGTGCAAAGATTTTGTTAAAATGAGGTCTATAACATGGTGTTATTAAATAGGAATCATCAGAAATCAAATGTTCAACAAATAGGAATGAGCTAAATAAATTATGGTGGGCTGATTCATTAATTTATAAAATGAAGTTATGAAAATAATTTTAAAATACCTGAGTTGAAAGTGTGTATTAAATGAATCAAACTCAATGAAAATCTGTTCAGCATTATTCTATTTTTTTAAAAATTTTAAGTTTTAAAAAACATGTGTTCACAGAGAAAACTACAAAATATTTTATCATGCTGTATCATTTTTGTTTAATGGGATAAAATGATAATTTTTTTGTTTTCTAAATTTCCTAAATTATTAACAATAAATATATTTGTATGAAAAGAAAAAGTTATTTAAAAATACATGTATTCTCACCTGGTTTCTTTTTTCTCTTTATGACAAGAGCTTTTATTTTTAACTAAGGCTTACTACTACATAAAGAACTCTTGATGATTTTCATCTCTTTTCTTGCAAAGGACATAAGCAATGTCATGGATGAATATTTCTGTGCATATTAATAATCTCAAGTCTACATTTGGGCTTAAAACCTGAGAAAGAGAAACTGCAATCTTCTTAATTTTTATTTTAGTCATGTTTCATCATTATGAATAAAACCTTATCCAAAAGGATTTTCAGATTGTTTTCTAGACCTACCCACTTAGGGAAATGCCCAAAGATCAACTCTGTTTGTTCTTCTTTCCATCAAGTTCTTAAAGGCAAAGACTTTGTAACAAATTGCTTTTGTGTTCATTTTTGTATCCAGGCTTATGGATACTAGTATGTGTTTAATTAAATACATATTAAAAAAATGATAGATTTGTACCAACATATTTTTGTTGCAGAATTACTAGAGAAAACTCATTTATAATGCCCTCACCCTAAATAATCCATTTTAATATTTTGGTTCATACATTTCTGGATACTTTTCTGCTAGAATTTTGTGTATAATATATTAAGTATTTTTATAGTGCTTAAAAAATTTTAAACAGTAGGGTATTTTTAATTTTGTGTGGGGGAATTTACTTCCCTATTATTATTTTTATGGGAACTATTTGAAAATGATTTAACTATAAAATTCTTTAAATGTATTATAAATAAGAATTAGGAGAACAACTGAATATATGAAATTGTACAAAATACTTTTCAGTCATTTCTGCTTTGTGACTCCCAAGGAGCTAGAAATTTTGGGTGAAATTAGGACTCCAAATATTAGAGGTCACATATCCCATCAGACTCCTTCTTTCTTTCTGAACAATTATAAAGAGGAGGCAACCTACTGTTGACAAGACACTTAAGTTTGTTCACATGACAAGATCTCTTGTCTCTGTGAGCTATTTTAAGTGTTCTCAATGTTATGCAACTATAAATGCCCTTCACCATTAGGTTGAACATTCAATTAATCAAGTGTTCTCATTTTCCTTAGAACCATTATGCTAGAAAATACATTTAACTTTACCAACATTTTTTTGAACATGTAGGAAAAATCACACTTACACAGTACAGTTAGGAGGTTCTAATCTGTACTATCTCAGAAATAGCTTCATGAAAATGAAGTGTTAGAATCCATTTTTATGTAATATAGGATTTCATAATATGGTTTAGCTATAAATAGGTTAGCATCTACCTTATAGAAAATATATGAAATATTTGAACAATGTCAAATACTTTTTGCTAAGTGATAGGTACATGCTTAGAAAATTAGGCTCGACTTGCTTCAAAATGTTTTTCCAAATTAATAATTGAGTTTTTTCAAGCATGTAATTGTCACTTAATAACTCTGCAGCAGCACACTCTTGGTGCTCTGGCCTTCTGAAAGAGTTAAAACAGCTTCCAAAACTAACTAAATTACTACCACATTATAGCTTATGCCTTGGGAGAAATCTGGATTATCATGTATCCCAATGACTAAGTTATGTACTGCCAGAGCCAATGATGGATAGTTAAGTTCCCTGTCTTTTCCCAGCTAGGGTATATTAAAAGGAAACTATGAGGAAAACTACCAATAAATCAGAAATTGCTTTTTTATAAAGAAATAAAAGTGTTTATTGACCCATTTTCCATTTCCAATGTGATAAAATCAAATTTCATTATTCTTATATTTTACTTATCTTTGTAAGTGAAGTGTATATGAATACCTATTTTGCTGAAAATTTACATGATGCCTGATACAATAGCAAAAAGTGTGTAAAAGGTTTCCATACTGGTTGTATATTTCATTGTAAAGGAGCACCAGTGTAAATTACAACTAGAGTCATAAGGATACTGCTGTCAATTTCCATCACATTTTGATGGTGGCGGTTATGATGATAGAAACATTTTACCAAATATTGCTTTAACTTTAAAGATTTAAGTTAAATTCTCCCCTAATTTAAATGTAATTAGCTTATAATATTTAATAGAATATAATACTTAGGAGTAAATAGTCTTTATGCCTTGAAATTAATTTAATTTATTAATTTAATTTATTAAATTTATTAATTTATAATTAATTAATTTATGCCTTTGAAATTAATTAAGGAGAGTTTAAATTCAAAATATATTTCACATGAGAACTTCTCAGAATTTGGCAAAGAGTTTTACAGACCTACATTTCTAATTTCTGATTAATCATTCTTATGGATTGACCAGAAACCAAGAACTGAAAATATAAATACCTTTTTAAAAGAGTATCACTTGTAAGTGTAATCACAAAAAACCTAAATGCCTAGGAAAAGATTTAACCAGATATATGCAGTTAAGTAACATCTTTATTAAGAAAGAGAGAGAGAGAGGGAGAGAAAAAGAGGGAGTTATTTTACCCATCCAGCAGAACCTAGAGCAACATTGTGTTTTATTCTAGGTGGTCTAGGTGAATAAGAGAACAATTTCCTATCCAATGACTGTTTCAGGCAACGGCTTGTATATACTTTGATGCCAGAGAGATTTGGATCATATCCAGGCTCCAGACTATGACAGCTACATGACAATGAACAAATTACCTACATTCTCTGAGCATTATGCATCTTCTATACATTGGGAATATCCTATCTTCCTCCCATGTTCCTGGTAGGAAAGAACTGAGCTAGCAGATGCAATATGCCTAATGCAGTACTTTGGACATGACAAATATTGAATTGTAATTAGTGTCAGCTCTCTGCCTTTTTGCCTCATGTGACTAATGTGAGTTTTTTACACTAGTCGAGAAAATGTAATTTTATTAGAGAAAATGTGAAAACAAACCAGGATTGATACAAAATGCTAAATATAGTAAATAAATACTAAGTAGGTAAGGATGTAACTAGCATGTGAACATCCACAAGATTCATGGCAGATACTATATATAGGGAGTAACTTCGTAGCTAGTCAGATATGCTGAAGGTAGAGTAAATACAGTATATAATAGAACAAAATTGACTGTTTATTCTAGGTAAAAAGACCAAGTCACAAATATGTGACCTCTGGGTCTCAATCAGCCACATGTTGGGTACAATGAATGTGGTTCCATATGTGCCCTGCCCAAAAAGATAAATCTCAGGCCTGTTTTATAGGTCAGTTAGCAGCTCCAGCTGAAAGCAAGTGTAATTGCCCCTCTAGCTCTCTGTGAGCAAGTGTGTGTTGGCCATGGACGTACATGTTCCTTCTATTGGGCCCTCTTACTCACTTCCGAAGGTCCCCTATCAGCTCTTCTCTGAAAACATTAAAATATTGAAGAATTAATTCCATGATATTTTTTAAAACATATTCTAAACGAGACCTATAGAATATTAAAATTTTACATAAGAAAGCAAAACATAGCATTAAATAAACACATTTAGGATATATGGGGCCTCTATGTGGCTAGTATATTTTGAAGAGAAAATACTCTTCATGATCAGATGTATTAGTCCTAAACACAAAAAACAATTTGGGGAAATTTTTGTAACATTCACAACAGAGATTTACTACTTATCAAACATTTTCATGTCCATAATGAAAAAGGAAAATACCAATCTAAAAATATAAACAAAAGTCTTGGAAAGTCTATTTCATACCATGACTAAGAATATCTTTAAATTTTTCAACTGAATTGTTGTAAGATAGAATAGAAGTAAAGTACCATTATGAGTATCAAATTGGCAAATGCAAGGAAAAATGGCAATACCCATTTTAAGGATTAGGCTTCTGGAAAATTCTTAGCACTACCTTTCCATTTGGCAATTTGGAAATGATTATCAAAAGTCTTAATATTTTATGAAGCAATTGTATATCTAGAAATGTATACTAAGGAAATGGTTAAAGTATTATTAAAATATTTAAATATAAAAGTGGTTCAGTCAGTTAAGTGTCTGCCTTGGGCTCAGGTCATGATCCCAGGGTCCTAGTATCTAGCCCGGCATCAGTCTCCCAGCTCAGGGGGGGGGCTGCTTCTCCCTTCCACCCCCACCCCCCTGCTTGTGCTCTCTCTTCCTAGCTCTCTCTCTCTCTTTCTCAAATAAATAAATAAAATATTTTTTAAAAAGTACTCCCCAAAGGTGTTTTTTTTTAATTATACAATTTTCAATTACTTGAAAGTACAAAAAATTGATCGGTTAAATAAGCTATTTCCTTGCCATGAAATACTATGCAGGTATTACAAATGATATTGTAGAAATTTATTTTGCTATACAAATACATGATGACAATGTAGTTTTAAAAAGAATAAATAATGATTTTATTTTATGCTAATCTGCATAGTATTCTCTACATGTCAGAGTGATTATTTCTTGGTGCTAGTATCATAATTATTGTTTTCTTCTTTTTATGTAGCTGTATTTGATTTGGGTTTTTCTAAAATATAAATCATTCATTCTTTTCCTCATTGATTTTTACATGTTCTAACATATACCAAATTCTTATCCATAGGTAGTTTTTAGAGTTTCTATTCTAATTCCTCGTATTTCTTGTCTATTTCTGAGCAAATAATATCAGGTAAAGAAAGTCTTCCTTCATTATTTTTTATTTTTAGAATATTTCTGTTTGCTTTCTGGTTCTTACTCTTCCAGATAACTTTATGGTTTCTTCACAAAATTTTAAGGAGTACAAAATATACGAACAAAGCATTTCATTTCTAATCTCATTAGAAAAGCATTATAAATACTGGTATCTTTGCAATATTTCCTCTCTTCATCTAAGTACATGGACTGCTCCTCTAATTCAGTTCCTCTTTGAAAAGTTTTGTCACTTTCATATTTTTTCTAGAATATTTCTTATAATCTTGTCATCCATTTTTTTTTTAAATGTTTAATTCATATTGGTATTGTGAATGCAATCATTTACCTTAACATTCCTAACTTATCCTAATGGGTGGTACATTTTTTTTTTTTTATCTTGAAAAAATATGAAGCAAACAATAGTGAAGGGCTCTTTTTTACATAACTGGAGGGAGATGTGATAATTTAAGTAAATATACTCATTTTAAAAATGAAGAATTAAATCTGAGAAAGTTATTTGCCCACAATTATGTACAGCTTACTGCCTAATGATAGTAGATCACCAACATGTGCCCTCACAACTTTTCAAAAAATAAATATAACCATTAATCTATAATTCCTAATTGAAAAAGATAAAACAAACCATGCTGTAATTATATATATTTGCAATCAAGCGTATTCAATAATTTTTTAAGCCATCTTTGGTAATCAAGAACATCTTAAGGTGACTTATTTTCAGTTTTGTTAGTCTGAAGCTGTTATAAAAATGTGGAGAATTATTACTATATCAATTTTAGGAAAAGAGATATATGTGGCCAGAGGGTGGAGAACCAAAAGGCCCGAAAAGGCAAGAAATTCATTTGGCTTGCTGGGAGACCATCAGTTGCTCAGCACAGCCCATGAGCTGCCAGCAAGTGTCATAATGAAACATGCCCGTGCTTCCCAGAGCCTTAAGCTGCAGACATCTTTTTCATCTGGCTTCCCATGGATTTTTTTTTTTCTTTTTTTTTAAAGAATGTGGACTTTTTTTTTTTTTAAGATTTTTATCTACCTATTTGACAGAGAGAGAGAGAGAACAAGCAGGGGGGATGGCAGGCAGAGGCCGAGGGAGTAGCAGGCTTCCCGCAGAGCAGGGGGAACCTGATGCGGGACTCAATCCCAGGACCCCGGGACCATAACCTGAGCCGAAGGCAGTCGCTTAACCAACTGAGCCACCCAGGCGCCCTCCCATGGAATTTTGAATAGACCATGGCAAGACAAATTGTTCAAACCTTTGTGTTTCCTTTTGATTGTTAATGCAGGTCATTAACAAAGAAAAAGACCTTTTATGTAACATAAAGCACTTTTTTTGTTACTTTCAACTAATGTTTTATTTGTTTTGAAGGCAATTCATCCTAAATTGAATATAGAGAGCCCAGAGTGCAACTGAAGATATAATTTTGTCCAATTGCCAATTAATCAGGAGTTAAAAGCACTTGAGCGGAGAATTGGCCAAACCCTCCAGTCAGAGAAAAGGGGGCACCCTTCTTTATCATATAAATGAAGACATTTCCCATTGAAGAAAAGAAGTCAGAAAATGAAGAGGCATTATTGTCACATTACTCAGATCATTTAATTTTGTTTTCTCCTGTCTTACAAAATTTGTCAAAGAACAAGTAGATGACATTGGATGTATGTGTGTGGTGCTGCTCCTGGGGACTTAACTATCACCATGATTTAGGGATTCTTCTATAGCAGGGTATATCTTTTCCTCTGATGCTTTGAAAATTCAAGCAGATTCTATCACATCTCCTCAGTCATAGTCATTGCATTTTAGTCTCCTTACTTAATGGGCTTAAATTTAGCAGAGATCTTATTTCCAAGTCAAGGAGAAACAGTCTCTGTCAGAATGTGATTTTGCATTTGCCTAGAAATAAGGTGATTTTAACAATAGTTCATGAGCACAACAAAAACTTTGGGTAAAGTGAGATGTCATCTTCCACTAGGGGATGAAGGTGGCCACAGTCTTATTATAATTCCAAATATGATTCATATTCTGCCTAAAGCATCCCGTGTCTTGTCTGCCATTAAACTCTTGTTCTCATAGAATCAAAGAAGTGTATCTTTCCATTGTCATACCAGCTGTAGGGGCTTCACTTGTCTCTTGGGCACTTGAAGTATATTGTCAAACTTAAGAATTTTTTGGAAAAAGTCCAAAGCGATGGGATAAAGGTAGAAAGTTTAATATATGTACCAATGTCCTTTGTTTTCAGATAGCATACTAGAGATAATATGGGTATCAGTCCATGCAGGTCTGCTTAAAAGGCCAGCAAAGGATGACAGGCAGTTGCTTCCAGTTGCATACAAATGAAGACTGATTTTGCTCTCTTATAAAGCTAACACTTAGAGTCTCCTTTCTTTTTCTTCCCTTCCCAGATTTACCCACCGTGAACCACAAGCTCTCTGATGACTATGGGCTGTGTTGTTCTGTCTGCTACCCCTCTGCCCCAGCTTCTCTGCATCCATTAAACATGGGCTCTTATGGAAGCTGACATTGTGTCTTGCCTAAGAGCCTTCTGGAGCTCCTTTTGCCCACCTTGTCTAAAGTAATTTCATTTTACCTGCAGTACAGCAGCTGGTTATGCATCCTTTTGTCATCTATCTGCCACACATTAGCACAAGTTCTATATTTCAAAGGAATAAAAAAGTGACTTTACTGCTAATAGAAAGGCTGTATTCCAGGAATTCATTTGTAGAGAATCTACCTGGAACTTAAAAATTTGTAGAAAATGGCTCAGAGCTTACAAGACACTTCCATGTTAGCCTTATTTTTGTGAAAATCATCATTCTCACCATCATCATCATCATCACAGACATATAATGGAGCATTGACTTTTTTTTTTTTTGAAGACACTGAGCTAAAGACGTTACCAGAATTATCTCATGCACTTTTCTTCCTCATAAAAAAAACATAACAGGTGAGAGGAGGAATAATGGGAAAACTTGTAATTCGTGCACATAAGTATCTTTCCTGGAGTCTTAGTGACAACAGTCAAGGCAAGGGTCGTACAGACAGAATGGACTGTGTAGGTTTTACACACCTGATTCAAAATTGGGAAGATGTCCCAATTGCAGTGAGATGCCACCGAAGCAATTAAGTAGGAAAATGACATGTACAGAAGGAACTCTAAGGGCACAAGAGAGAAAAAGTACTAGAGTTACAGTTTTGGGAAAAGAGTATCAGAGTGACAATAAATGTTGGTTTGCTGGAGATTGTCCTGGTTTATCTATATTTCCCCAGAAGAATTATTGATATTTCCCATACATTTTCCACTTTTTTTTTCTGTTATCAATTCATATATTTGCCAAACTTTCTAAAATACTTGTCAAAACTCTAAAATATTTGTTAAAACAACACAAAGCATTTTCCTTTCATTCTCTCTCTCTCTTTTTTTTTTTTTGCAAAATCTGGAGAATAATTTTGATTAGAATGACTTAGGCATCAGTCCACCTGGATATAAAAATGATACTTTGTACTCGACCTCTTTCTCAATGCTGCTGCAGTGTTAGGATTTTCTGAATTATATTATTTCACATTAGGTTGAGACTTATGAGACAGTTCATAACCTGCTTCAAGAAATTATCCAAATGGGCTATATATCATCTTTATTATCCTCACAGTTGCTGCTGAATTGTTTGGATAGGAAAGAAGTATCAGACTCTTTTATTAGCTTGGACAAAAGTGGAAAAGCAATAAAATGCCCAGAAAAGAACCACAGAGGAGCAATAAAGTTGTGATAAAAATGACTAGGATTTTGTTATTGATATTTGCTGTTTGGCATCCGGTGCTTAGAAACAGACAAGGGGGCCTTATTTTACAGACGATAAATTATTCAAAACCATTGGATTGTAAAAGTTAAACCTTGAAGTACTAAGTATTTTTTCTTTTCTGTTTCTTCTCTTCCTTACTTTCCTTCACTACTGTGGAGCTAGGGCTTTAACTATTTAAAATGGAATCTGAAAAGGAAAAGCAAATACAGCATGAAGTAGCCTACTTCCACCACAGCAATGAAAGGCAACAAAACTGTAGGCATTAAAATCTAGAGTATTTAAAAATCTCAGAAATCCAATCCAACTGAAATTTTCTAGGAACCAAGCCACACACTTGCTCTTGGCAATTTTAGATGTTTTGCTATTTACATATCCACTGCAATCAGAGTAACATAACTTTTCTTCTGAGTTTTTAATATTGTATTTTTATTGTTATAGTCTAAAATATAAAACTTATAGATGTAGGGTCTAAAACACAAGTTATATGGAAATAAACTGTGAACATAGTTGTAAGCACAAGAGGATATTATAAATATCACACTTAGCTTGCACATCCTACAAATAACCCTTGGATTTTGCATGGAAATAATTGTTCTATTCCCATTTCGATCCATTGGCACCACCATTTTCCTCCTGAGAAGGCACCTCTTCAGAACTCTCATTTAGGTTATTGGATGGCTTTGCCATTTGGAAATTGACTGTCAATGATTATTTCTGGAGAAGTCAATCTACAGTGGGCATTATCTTGCTAAAACATTTTTTCTGATCAGGTCATTGCTCTCATCTAAAAGAAAATTAAACATCAATAATATCCAGTTACCCACAAGGTAAAACCTCTTACTTTGTTGTATATAATAAAATATCATCACAGACCAGTCATTCTACCTTTAATTCCTACTACTACCCCCAATCAACGCCAAGTTCGGTCACATGCACCTTCATACACCATACTTTTGCTCTTTTATTTCTTTTCTGAAGCTTTAATTTTAAGGCCAAAGTAAATGCCCTTCTTTCTTTGAAGCCCTGTATGACTGTGAACACCAGGGAAGAATGACTATCTCTCCCTGCCATTTTCCATAGCACCAAAATTTGGGGAGGTGGCACTAGCCTTCCCTGCGCACTCTTCCTGCATTGGTGGCCTCAGCTTTGTGACGAATCCCCAGGACCACACTGTGTGGAGGAGACACTGTTTCTGCCTCCCTACTGTTAGAGCCCTTGAGACTCAGACAATGAGTGTTCCAAAAGTTAAACAGAACTATCAGGAGAGGGAGCTGCCATTCACCCTTATCAGTTCCCACTAATTCCATGCTGCCATTTCCATTGTGCGGTTCTACCTATCATACTTTATTACGGTTCTTTTAATCATCACCTCAGTAGGCTCACTTAATGTTTGTGGCTGCAAAGAAAGGCCCACGTAGCTATATCTGAAATATTCAAAGTTCTAAATTAATCTCCAAAGTCCAGCATAGGTTTTAGCCCAGGACCCTGCAGCCAGCTCAGCAAGCATCAGTCTTGGCACTCCCAGGCTAAAGCTAAAAGGGCCGAGTTCCACCAGACCCTTGTCTCCCTCCAGCCTGGCAGCCTGTGAGCCTCAGATTCCCCAGGATCTGCTGGGGCAGAGCTGGTCAGAGGCGGGCCTGCCCCAGATCTGCCTAGACTGGAACAGGAACCCTCTTGTTGGCTAGTTATCCCTCCCCAAACCTTCCCTTTTAAGAAAGTTTTCCAGGCAATTCTACACCCTCCACCTGGGCAGAGAGGAGGGAAGGAGCATGATAATTTGTGGAACCCAACTGGTGTTGGGTGATTGGGGGTGGCCCACTGTAAAAATAGCAGTCTCTCTTTCTCGAGCTAAGGCCCACACCTACCCAGGAGCATCCTCATTGGCCTGCACTCTGTGCCCCATCTTCTTGCCTTGGGGGGCGCACATTTGCTCTCTGCACTTTCTCTTGGCTCACTAAGTTGCTGAGCTTTCACATAAGACCATACAGGTGAGGGGAAGAAATAAAAAGTCTTTTTGTTTCAATGTTTCTGAAAAATGTGGCCCTCGAGGGACATCTGGGTGGCTCAGTCAATTAAGCGGCTGCCTTTGGCTCAGGTCATGATCCCAGGGTCTTGGGATCGAGTTCCGCATTGGTCTTCTTGCTCACTAGGGAGTCTGCCTCTCCCTCTGCCTGCCACTCCCCCTGCCCATGCGCGCTCACTCTCTTTCTCTCTCTCTGACAAATAAATGAATAAAATCTTTAAAAAAAAAAAGACGTGGCCCTACAAATCAAAGGTGGGAGCCCCTCGTGCCTGGGCCTGACAGTGGCACTGCCCTCAGCTAGACCCTGATTGCAAAGACTGGGCTTTATTCATCTTTTTACAGTCCCTGGAAAAATTAGGGACTAAATAATTATTTGTTAAATGAATTTTAATGAGGTAAAATATGTTTTCTATTTTAATCATCATTAACGGAAAAGTTGTATTATCCTCAGGGACACGTACATAGCAGATGTATAATTTCGGAGAAGTGTCACAGTCAATTAAAAATTCACATGCTGCTATCTCTGACTCATAGGCCTTGTAAATTAATGGTGTTTTGGGGTCATTTTCTTCCTCTTTCTTCTATTTTCTTTCATAAATTTTACCAGTATGAGTGATAACTGACAGTGCTCAAATCACAATTCCACATCTCCAGATATGTTCGTTACTCATGCACCCCAAAGAGATAAAGACTGATGTACCTTTAAAAACTGTCCATTTTTAAACATACTGTGTCACGAACTTCTTACACTTATCCATTGCAACCCAGGAATTCATTCCTTTCTTCATTTAACAAAGGCTGAGCACCTTTGTTTGAAATGTCTTAGCCACTGAGAGTTCAGCAGTGAATATTTAACTTTCCAACTGATTTCTATCATTACATTCCCCCCCCTTACAGTCCATTCTTCTCAGAGCAGCCAATATAGAATTTGAAAAACATAAATCAGAAAATGCCATTACTGTATTTAAGCCCTCTAACGGCTTCCTAATATGCTAACCCAGGCTCTTGGCTAGCACTTACTGGATCTTTCCGATCCCTTGTCCTTTTTGGTCAGTCCTTGGTTTGTTACCATTTATTCACCACTCTCTAGGACACTCTAAGTCTTTTCACCCTGTTCCTACCTCAGGGCCTTTGTATGTGAGGTTCCTCAGCCTGCAGGCTCTTCTCCCAAACCGTCACAAAACCCCAGTTCCTCACCATAACGTCACCTCCTCAGAGATTTACCCCATCCACACATTGAAAGTCGCTCTCCATGGCATCTCGGTCACTCGGTAACAAATCCTGCATTCTGCATAGCAATCACGCGTGTACGACAGTATCTCAGTTATTTACAAATAATTTTATGTGAATGCCTTGTAGTTTCTTCTACACCTGCGTTATTTCTAATTCCAGACAAGGGAATGTGTGGCCATGGGGGAAATGAAATCTGCCATTGCACTTGCTTAATAAATAAAAGCTGAATTGAATTCTTCACATTGAGATGAGACTAAGGATGCATTTTACAAAAATAGGCTATGATTCTACCACCAAAACTTCAGAAAATGGTATGTTATACAGTTAATTGATTTCAGATCCACTTTTCTAATTTAAGTTACCTTGAATATGGGGTTCTTTTTTTTTCTTGTAGTTTCTTTGTTTTGATATCTTTGTTTGAGGTATTAAATGCTTGTTTAGTTATTACTTGAGAATGGGTGTATATACATATATATATTTTTTAATTATATAGGCTGTAACTGAATGTACATTTGAAATATCATTACCTAACTTTCAAATGTAAAGCAGGCTGCTGGAGATATCTAGTATACATTTAATGTTATCTGTTATGGTTTATTAAGAAGACATATCCTGAGGGAAGGTGGTAGAAATACTCAAAGACACATAATGTACTAAGATTGTAAAAGTGAAAATAGTTTTACCTGCTTTGCTCAGGAGGATGTTATGTTTTGAATTTAGTTGCCCTTGGTTATGTACTTTTTTTCTTTATGTTTGTAATCTTTAACTTATGGAATGTTATGTTGCTTTTTCTCAAAATACTTTCCATAAGTACTTGTAAGTAATTAGTCATGGGTGATCCATATCTTCCTATCTAATCATGTTTCTGGGTTTCTTTTTGAAGCGTATACTGGCCTACACATCTTAGAAAAATACATAAAAAAGTAAAATATTGTATCTCAAAACTACCAAAATAGTTAGCAGCTTCATTTTTGGAAACCATTTATGTATGAGAGCTGATGGAAGGTTTTTTTTTTTAAAAAAAACAGTGTATCATTTAAAACCTCCAGGTAAATTTCTGTATTGGCTCTGTTCAGGGGCTAGGGCTGCAGCAACAATGGACTACAAACTGGGCGCTTCGATAACTGAGATTTATGGTCTCACAGCCCTGGAGGCTAAAAATCCCAAATCCAGGGATCAGTGGGATTGAGTCCTTCTGCAAGGGAAGATCTGCCCCAGGCTTCTGTGTCCAAATTCCCCTTTTACTAAGGACACCAGCCCACTCTAGTCACGCTTTAACTTGATTACTTCTGTGAAGACCTTATCTCCAAATGAGGTCACATTTTTAGTTACTGGGGATTGGGATTTCATATGTGAACTCTGAGCATGCACAAGTTAAGTCATATTAGCTTATTGTAGTAGCATACTGCAAAGTCCTTGTTTTTAACATCAACTGAATTTTCTTAGATGATTAATAGGATTATGCTATTTTAAATACATTTCAAATTAATTCATATTTTATTCCCTCCATAGCTTCAATATGAGAATAGAAACAAAATTCCTGCTAACACACTGACTTTCTAAATGGCCCTATATGGCAAGAATATTTGTTGAAGAACATTTTTTCCAGTAACAATATGCCATGAAAAAGGTTATATGTCAATAAGGGTACACATACATACAGACATATATAGGGATACATATAGATATATATTTTGTTTTAACAATTGCCTAATATATATACACACATACATAGGCATGTATACACACATAGAGGCATATATTGTAATGTTAGTAACTGAATACTTATTTTTGTTATGTTAACTATGAAATTATTAATAAACATATAGTAATTTGTATAATGAATAGAGGTTTATAATAATAAATTATTTATATGTCCTACTCACACTTAAAAAAATAGATTGGAGCACCAAGGTGGCTCAGTCAGTTAAGTGTCTGCCTTCGGCTCAGGTCATGATCTCAGGGTCCTGGGATTGAGGCCCGTGTTGGGCTCCCTGCTCAGTGGGGAGTTTGCTTTTCTCTCTCTCTCCCTCTGTACCTCCTCCCTGCTCGTTCTCTCTCTCTCTCTCTAAAAAATAAATAAAACCTTAAAAAAAAACCCACAAAGAACAACCTGATTGAAAAATGAAAAGAGGACTTTATGAATAAACATTTTTCCAAAGAAGACATACAGTTGGCCAACAGATACACAAAAAGATGCTCAACATCACTCATCAACAGGGAAATGCAAATCAAAACTAAAATGAGATACCTCCTCACACCTGTCAGAGTGGCTAGTATCAAGAAGATGAAAAATAGCAAATGCTGGTGGAAATATGGAGCAAAGAGAACCCTCATGCACTGTTGGTGGGAATGTAAATTGGTGCAGCCACTGTGGAAAACAATATGAAGGTTCTCCAAAAAATTAAAAATAGTAATACCATATGATCTAGCTATTCTGGATACTTATCTGAAGAAAACAAAACACCAATTTGAAGAAATATATGTGCCCCTATATTTATTGCAGCATTATTTATATGGAAGCACCTAAGTGCCCGTCAATAGGTGAGTGGGTAAATATGTGATTATATATTTTGCACGTGTGGATGTGTGGAATGGAATGTTATTCAGTCATAAATAAGAATGAGATTTTGCGATTTGCGACAACATGGATAGACCTAGAGGATATTATGCTAAGTGATATAAGCCAAACAGAGAAAAACAAATATGTAGAATCTTATATGTAGAATCTGAAACAAAACAAGAACAAACAAAATAAAACTAAAACAGAATCAGAGATATAGGAAAAAAGCTGTTGGTTACCAGAGAAGGGAGGGGTTAGGGAGCAGGTGAACTAGGTGAAGGGATGAAGAGGTACAAACTTCCAGTTATAAAATAAGGAAGTCATGAGAATGTAATGTACAGCATAGGGAATATAGTCAATACTACTGTAATAACTTTGTATGGTGACAGATGGTAACTACCATTATCATGGAGATCATTTCATAATGTGTAAAAATACTGAATCACTATAATGTACACCTGAAACTAATAGAATATTGCATATCAATTATACTTCAATTAAAAAAATAAGTTATTTTGTATTACCCCAGATCATAGGCTGAAATTTACCCATTCATGATCCTAAATTTTAAAGTAAATCCTGTTTTACTTCAAGCTTTTCCTAGTATCCTCCAAAATAAAATTAATAGTTTTTACAGTTCTTCGAATTTTCATAAATTGAATCTAATTAAATCCATCTAATTGTATTCATCTATAATTAGCATTTTATTGTTCAACATATTCCTGAAATTCATTTATGCTGATAAGCTCTTCTGTATTCGTCTTCTCTTCCTATAGTAAGCCATTAAATCAATAGATCCAATTTAGTTATTCATTCTACTGTAGCTAGACATTTGGATTTTTGTTATTGTTGTTTGTTTTTGCCATAATGAACAACGCTACTATTAGTCATCTTATGCATGCTTTTCTTAGTCAGTAACTTGTCTTTATATTTTCCTAACAGTGTCTTTTGAAGAGCAAACATGTCTAATTTTGATGAAGTCCACTTTAATAATTTGTTACTTTATGAACCATACTTTTGTTGTCACATCTAAAAAAACTTTACCACCCCCCAAATATTAGCAAACTAATTCATCAACCTAATGACAAATAAAATAAATTATTAGGGAAAAAAGTTTGGCTTACTCTAGGATTGCAAGGTTGTTTATGAAGAAAAAATTTATTAAACTAGTTAATCAAATTAAAAATTAAACTGATAAATCATATTATTTTCTCAGTAGACCCAGAATAAGAGCATCTGATACCATTCAAAGTGTTTATGATAAAGACTGTTGGCAAATTAGATGCAGAGTTGAATCTCCTTCATTTTATCAAAAATATCTACCAAAGACTTAGAGAAAATATAATTGTGAAATGTTAAAAACATTCTCCTTAATATCAAGAACAAATAAGGATGCCCCCTACAAATACTTATATTCATTATTGTACTTGTAGACATTGATGGCCTCCAAAACAGGATAAATGTATATATTCTAAATTATTTTAAAATAACAAAATTATCATTGTCCACAAATAGTAAGTTTTTTGCATAGAAAATCCAAAGAGAAGAGCACCTGGGTGGCACAGTCTGTTGAGCATCCGACTCTTGGTGTTGGTTGGCTCAGGTCCTGGTCTTGGGGTTGTGAGATCAAGTCCGCCGCTGGGCTTTCCACTCAGTGCAGAGTCTGCTTAGGATTCTCCCCACCTGCCCCTCCTGCTTGTGCTCTCTCTCTCTCTCTCTCTCTCTAAAATAAATAAATAAATCTTAAAAAAAAAAAGAAAACCCAAAGAGATAGAGTCAACGAGAGAATTTAGTAAATTGTTGAATATAAATTCAGTATATAAAAATTAATTTCATTTTTATACACAGAGAACATAATGATAAATGCTGTACTAAAGATTTTATTTATGGTAGCAAAAACTCTGACATGCTACTTAGGAATGAATCTAATAAGATGTATATAATCAGCTAGGGAGAAAATGAAACCTTGAGTTAAAGGCACTAAATAAGTTCTAAATAAATGAATGGACAAACGTACAATACTTATGGGTAGAAAGGCATAGTATCTTCAACTCACGAGTAGATCCATAGATTTAATAAGATTCTAATTAAAGTACTAATAGACATTTTTGGGAGCATGTATTTCTAAAATATATCAGTGAGTCAAGAGCCAAGAAAAGCTACAATATTCTTAAACATGAATGAAACTCAAAATAATTATGCAGAGTAAAAGAAGCCTTTAAAAAAAGAGCATATAGTATATAACTCCATTTATATAAAATTTGAGAAATTGTTAGTGAAACTTAGTGACACAAAGCAAATCACTGTTGCCTAGTAACCACAGAGGGAGTATGGAAAAGGGCAGAAGGGAGAGATTGCGAAGGGGCATGAGGACATTCAGAAAGATGATGGATATGTTCTTTATCCTCATTGTAATGATTGTTTCATGGCTCTGGACAGGTCAAACATAACATTTTACAGTATATATATTTCTAATTCATTATATGTCAATGATGTCTCATTAACATTGTTAGAATAACTAATCATAATTTTTTCCTTTATATTTTTATTGTTATGTTAATCACCATACATTACATCATTAGCTTTTTTAATTTTTTATTGTTATGTTAATCACCATATATTACATCATTAGTTTTTGATGTAGTGTTCCATGATTCATTGATTGTATATAATACCCAGTGCTCCACGCAGAACGTGCCCTCTCTAATACCCATCACCAGGCTAACCCAAGCCCCCTCCCCCTCCCCTCTAGAACCCTCAGTTTGTTTTTCAGAGTCCATCATCTCTCATGGTTCGTCTCCCCCTCTGATTCCCCCCTTCATTCTTTCCCTCCTGCTATCTTCTTCTTCTTTTTTTTCTTAACATATATTGCATTTGTTTCAGATGTACAGATCTGTGATTCAACAGTCTTGCACAATTCACAGCACTCACCAATGTCTGTCACCCAGCCACCCCATCCCTCCTACCCCCACCACTCCAGCAACCCTCAGTTTGTTTCCTGAGATTAAGAATTCCTCATATCAGTGAGGTCATGTGATACATGTCTTTCTCTGATTGACTTATTTCACTCAGCATAACACCCTCCAGTTCCATCCACGTCGTTGCAAATGGCAAGATCTCATTCCTTTTGATGGCCGCATAATATTCCATTGTGTATATATACCACTTCTTCTTTATCCATTCATCTGTCGACGGACATCTTGGCTCTTTCCACAATTGGCTATTGTGGACATTGCTGCTATAAACATTGGGGTGAACGTACCCCTTCGGATCCCTACATTTGTATCTTTGTGGTAAATACCCAGTAGTGCAATTGCTGGATCGTATGGTAGCTCTATTTTCAACTTTTTGAGGAACCTCCATACTGTTTTCCAGAGTGGTTGCACCAGCTTGCATTCCCACCAACAGTGTAGGAGGATTCCCCTTTCTCCGCATCCCCGCCAACATCTGTCATTTCCTGATTTGTTAATCTTAGCCATTCTGACGGGTGTGAGGTGGTATCTCATTGAGGGTTTGGTTTTGATTTCCCTGATGCCGAGCAATGTGGAGCACTTTTTCATGTGTCTGTTGGCCATTTGGATGTCTTCTTTGGAAAAATGTCTATTCATGTCTTCTGCCCATTTTTTGATTGCATTATTTTCTCTTTGGGTGTTGAGTTTGAAAAGTTCTTTATAGATTTTGGATACTAGCCCTTTATCTGATATGTCATTTGCAAATATCTTCTCCCATTCTGTCAGTTGTCTTTTGGTTTTGTTGACTGCTTCTTTTGCTGTGCAAAAGCTTTTTATCTTGATGAAACCCCAATAGTTCATTTTTGCCCCTGCTTCCCTTGCCTTTGGTGATGTTTCTAGGGAGAAGTTGCTGCGGCTGAGGTCAAAGAGGTGCTGCCTGTGTTCTCCTTTAGGATTTTGATGGACTCCTGTCTCACACTTAGGTCATTCAACCATTTTGAGTCTATTTTGGTGTGTGGTGTAAGGAAATGGTCCAGTTTCATTCTTCTGCATGTGGCTGTCCAATTTTCCCAACACCATTTGTTGAAGAGACTGTCTTTTTTCCATTGGACATTCTTTCCTGCTTTGTCGAAGATTAGTTGACCATAGAGTTGAGGGTCCATTTCTGGGCTCTCTCTTCTGTTCCATTGATCTATGTGTCTGTGTTTGTGCCAGTCCCATACTGTCTTGATGATGACAGCTTTGTAATAGAGCTGGGAGTCCGGAATTGTGATGCCGCCAGCTTTGCTTTGCTTTTTCAACATTCCTCTGGCTATTCGGGGTCTTTTCTTGTTCCATACAAATTTTAGGATTATTTGTTCCATTTCTTTGAAAAATGTGGATGGTGTTTTGATGGGGATTGCATTGAATGTTCTAGGTAGCATTGACATCTTCACAATATTTCTTCTTCTAATCCATGAGCATGGAACGTTTTTCCATTTCTTTGTGTCTTCCTCAGTTTCTTTCATGAGTATTTTATAGTTTTCTGAGTACAGATCCTTTGCCTCTTTGGTTAGATTTATTCCGAGGTATCTTATGGTTTTGGGTGCAATTGTAAATGGGATCGACTCCATTTCTCTCTCTTCGGTCTTGTTGTTGGTGTATAGGAATGCCACTGATTTCTGTGCACTGATTTTATATCCTGCCACTTTGCTGAATTCCTGTATGAGTTCTAGCAGTTTTGGAGTGGAGTCTTTTGGGTTTTCCACATAAAGTATCATATCATCTGCAAAGAGTGAGAGTTTGACTTCTTCTTTGACGATTTGGATGTCTTTGATTTCTTTTTGTTGTGATTGCTGTGGCTAGGACTTCTAATACTATGGTTTTTTTTGTTGTTTTTTGTTTTTTTTAAGATTTTATTTATTTATTTGAGAAAGAGAGAATGAGAGATAGAGAGCACGAGAGGGAAGAGGGCGAGAGGGAGAAGCAGACTCCCTGATGAGCAGGGAGCCCGACGTGGGACTCGATCCCAGAACTCCAGGATCATGACCTGGGCGAAGGCAGTCGCTTAACCAACTGAACCACCCTGGCGCCCCTAATACTATGTTGAATAGCAGTGGTGAAAGTGGACATCCCTGCCATGTTCCTGACCTTAGGAGGAAAGCTCTCAGGTTTTCCCCATTAAGAATGATATTCGCTGTGGGTTTTTCATAGATGGCTTTTATGATATTGTGGTATGTACCCTCTATCCCTATACTCTGAAGAGTTTTGATCAAGAAAGGATACTGTACTTTGTCAAATGCTTTTTCTGCATCTATTGAGAGGATATGATTCTTGTTCTTTCTTTTGTTAATGTATTGTATCATGTTGATAGTTTTGCAGATGTTGAGCCAACCTTGCAGCCAAGGGATAAATCCCACTTGGTCATGGTGAATAATCCTTTTAATGTACTGTTGTATCCTATTGGCTAGTATTTTGGTGAAAATTTTTGCATCCATGTTCATCAAGGATATTGGTCTGTAATTCTCCTTTTTGATGGGGTCTTTTTCTGGTTTGGGGATCAAGGTAATGGTGGCCTCATAAAACGAGTTTGGAAGTTTTCCTTCCATTTCTATTTTTTGGAACAATTTCAGAAGAATAGGTATTAATCTTGAAATGTTTGCTAGAATTCCCCTGGGAAGCCATTTGGCCCTGGGCTTTCGTTTGTTGGGAGATTTTTGATGACTTCTTCAATTTCCTTAGTGGTTATAGGTCTGTTCAGGTTTTCTCTTTCTTCCTGGTTCAGTTTTGATAGTTGATATATCTCTAGGAATGCATCCATTTCTTCCAGGTGATCTAATTTGCTGGCATAGAGTTGCTCATAATATGTTCTTATAATTGTTTGTATGTCTTTGGTGTTGGTTGTGATCTCTCCTCTTTCATTCATGATTTTGTTGATTTGGGTCATTTCTCTTTTCTTTTTGATAAGTCTGGCTAGGGGTTTATCTATCTTGTTATTTCTTTGAAAGAACCAGCTCCTAGTTTTGTTGATCTGTTCTACTGTTCTTTTAGTTTCTATTTCATTGATTTCTGCTCTGATCTTTATTATTTCTCTTCTCTTGCTGGGTTTAGGCTTTATTTGCTCTTTTTTCTCTAGCTCTTTTAGGTGTAGGGTTAGGTTGTGTATTTGAGACCTTTCTTGTTTCTTGAGAAAGGCTTGTATGGCTATATACTTTCCTCTCAGGACTGCCTTTGCTGCATCCCAAAGATTTGGAATAGTTGTGTTTTCATTTTCATTTGTTTCCATGAATTTTTTAAATTCTTCTTTAATTTCCTGATTGACCCATTCATTCTTTAGTAGGATGCTCTTTAGCCTCCATGTAATTGAGTTCTTTCCGACTTTCCTCTTGTGATTGAGTTCTAGTTTCAAAGCATTGTGGTCTGAAAATATGCAGGGAATGATCCCAGTCTTTTGGTATCAGTTGAGACCTGATTTGTGACCTAGGGATGTGATCTATTCTGGAGAATGTTCCATGGGCACTAGAGAAGAATGTGTATTCCGTTGCTTTGGGATGGAATGTTCTGAATATGTCTGTGAAGTCCATTTGGTCCAGTGTGTCATTTAAAGTCTTTATTTCCTTGTTGATCTTTTGCTTAGATGATCTGTCCATTTCAGTGAGGGGGGTGTTAATGTCCCCCACTATTATTGTATTGTTGTCAATGTGTTTTTTGCTTTTGTTATTAATTGCCTTATATAATTGGGTGCTCCCATGTTAGGGGCATAGATATTTACAGTTGTTAGATCTTCTTGTTGGATAGACCCTTTAAGTAGGATATAGTGTCCTTCCTCATCTCTTATTACAGTCTTTTTTTCAAATCTAATTCGTCTGATAGAAGGATTGCCATCCCAGCTTTCTTTTGGTGTCCATTAGCATGGTAAATGGTTTTCCACCCCCTCACTTTCAATGTGGGGGTGTCTTTGGATCTAGAATGAGTCTCTAGCAGACAGCACATCGATGGGTCTCATTTTTTAATCCAATCTGATAGCCTGTGTCTTTTGATTGGGGCATTTAGCCCATTTACATTCGGGGTAACTATTGAAAGGTATGAATTTAGTTACATTATATTGCCTGTAAGGTGACTGTTACTGTATATTGTCTGTGTTCCTTTCTGGTCTATGCTGCTTTTAGGCTCTCTCTTTGCTTAGAGGACCCCTTTCAATATTTCTTGTAGGGTTGGTTTGGTGTTTGCAAATTCCTTTAGTTTTTGTTTGTCCTGGAAGCTTTTGATCTCTACTTCTATTTTCAATGACAGCCTAGCTGGATATAGTATTCTTTGCTGCATATTTTTCTCTTTTAGTGCTCTGAATATATCATGCCACTCCTTTCTGGCCTGCCAGGTCTCTGTGGATAGATCTGTTGCCAATCTAATGTTTCTACCATTATAGGTTACATATCTCTTCTCCCGAGCTGCTTTCAAGATTTTCTCTTTGTCTCTGAGACTCGTAAGTTTTACTATTAGATGTCGGGGTGTTGACCTATTTTTATTGATTTTGAGAGGGGTTCTCTGTGCCTCCTGGATTTTGATGCCTGTTTCCTTCCCCACATTAGGGAAGTTCTCTGTTATAATTTGCTCCAATATACCTTCTGCCCCTCTCTCTCTTTCTTCTTCTTCTGGGATCCCAATTATTCAAATGTTGTTTCATCTTATGGTATCACTTATCTCTCGAATTCTGCCCTCGTGATCCAGTAGTTGTTTCTCTCTTTTTCTCAGCTTCTTTATTTTCCATCAGGTGGTCCTCTATATCACTGATTCTCTCTTCTGCCTCATTTATCCTAGCAGTTAGTGTCCCCATTTTTTATTGCACCTCTTTAGTAGCCTTTTTGATTTCGACTTGGTTAGATTTTAGTTCTTTTATTTCTCCAGAAAGCGTTTCTCTAATAACTTCCATGCTTTTTTCAAGCCCAGCTAGTATCTTTAAAATCATGATTCTGAACTCTAGGTCCAACATTTTACTAATGTCTGTATTGAGTTGGTCCCTGGCAGATGGTACTACCTCTTGTTCTTTTTGTTAAGGTGATTTTTTCCATCTTGTCATTTTGCCCAGAGGAGAATAGATGAATGAGAGAACAAAATGCTAACAAGGTAACAATGTCCCCAGAAAATATACTCTAAACAAATCAGAAAAGACCTGAAACCAGGGAAAAAGAAAGGGAAAGAAAAAGAAAAAGATAAAAACAAACAAAAACAGAACAAAACAAATAAACAGAATATGATCACATATGATCAGGCTAGTGCATAGATCAGTGCCACACACTACATTTTGGGTGTATTTTGGTCTGTTAGAAGAAAGTGCCTCCCAAAATTTTAAAGAATGAAAGACTTATATATGTACAAAATAAGGGTTGATATGATGAAGGGATGGAATATGACTGTATAGATGAAAATTATAAAAAATTTTGTAAAAGGAATTGATTAGATATGAAGTTTGAAAAAAGGAAGAAGAGGATTAAAAAAAGAAGGAATGAAGAAAAAAAAAGGGGGAGAGAATGTGATCAGGCAGGAGACTAGAACAAAGCCATACACTAGAAATTTAGGGTATGTTTTGATCTGTTAGAAGAAACTGTATCTCAAAATTTTAAAGAGGGAATAACTTATATATATATGCCAAAAATAAAGGTAACTACTATGAAGGGATAGACTATGACTCTAAAAATGAAAAATAAAAATGTTTTTTTTTTTTTAAAAGGGATTGATAAAATGTTGGTTGGAAAAGGGTAAAAGAAAATTTCAAAAAAAAGTTAAAAAAACTAACTTTGAAAGACTAAATAATCATGGTAAAAAAGCCATCAATTCTATGTGCAGTATCGCCCTAGCGCTGGAGTTCTGCCGTTCTCATTGATCGGTAAACTTGGTCTTGGCTGGCTGTTCTTGTTGATCTTCTGGGGGAGGGGCCTGTTGCCGTGGTTCCCAAATGTCTTTGCTGGAGGCGGAATTGCCCCGCCCTTGCCCAGTCGGGCTAAGTAATCTGCTTGGGTTTGCTCTCAGGAGCTTTTGTTCCCTGCAGGCTTTCAGTACAGCTTGGAGGACGAGAGTGAAAATGGTGGCCTCCCAATCTCCACCCAGAGGAGACGAGAACTCGGGGCCCCGCCTCTCAGTGCGCCCCCAGAGAAAAGCAGTCAATCACTCCTGTTTCCCTGGTCTCCGGCCACACTCTGTGCTTTCCCAGCCTGTGACCGAACGTTTCTCTCTCTGGCACCGACTTGGTGTGGAGTCTCCAAACCCAACAGATCCCTGCGGTGCGCTCCCGCACCGCTCCCGGGAGAGGAAGGGGAGTCTCCCCAGATCTGCCGCTTTTTGGGTCCCTGCTGGAGGAGCAGTGGCCCGACTGTGCCGCTGATCACAGTTTATGGCAACCCCGAGCTGAGAGCCCACACCTCGGCTCCCTCTCTGCAGCCAGCTTCTCCGCTCCGATACCTGGAGCTCTGCCACACTCAGGCACCCCCGGTCTTTCTGTGACCCTGAGGGTCCTGAGAGCACACTGTCCAGCAAGGGTTCTACCCCCGCTTAGCCACTGGAGCAACGTCCTCAGCGGAGCCGACTTCTAAAAGTTCTGATTTTGTGCTCTGCGGCTCTATCACTTGCCAGAAGCGGCCAATGGAGGCCCCCTCCCCCGCCGTCTATCCTCCCGAATATCGCCTCAGGTTCACTTCTCTGCACGTCCTACCTTCCAGAAAGTGGTCGCTTTTCTGTTCAGAGAGTTGTTGCTATTCTTTTCTTCAATTTCCTGTTGAGTTCATAGGTGTTCAGAATGGTTTGATCCCTATCCAGCTGAATTCCTGAGACCAGACGAAATCCAGGTCTCCTACTCCTCTGCCATCTTGCCCTAATCACAATTTTTTATAATTTTTTTCTTGTGTTGTCTTTGATCTTTTGCTGCACAAGATGAGTGGTTGTGGAAGGATACAAGTAATGCAAAATTTAAAAAAAGGCACAATAAAGATGCAGCCTACTGTCATCCTCAGAAATTTGAAAAGTGACTAATAGCATTTCTGCTTGTCAACAAGACCATCATAAACTAAAAGCAACTAAAGAGATCTACCTACTTAGTGGGGCCTAACTGGAAGTGGACCATAGCTAGCAGGTGGAATGCATTTACTGTTGCCTCTAGCTTGGTGTCTGTATCAGTGGGTCTTGACTGGAACCAATTCTCATTCTTATTTTGGGTTTGCATACCTAGTAATTAAGTTCTAACTTTCTAAAAGAATTATCACAGAAGGGCGCCTAGATGGCTCAGTTGGTTAAGCGTCTGACTCTTGATTTCAGCTCAGGTCATGATCTCAGGGTCATGGGATCAAGCCCTGAATCAGGCTCTGCATGGAGTCTGCTTGTCCCTCTCCCTCTGCTCTTCCCTCTGCATGCTCTCTCTAAAATAAATAAATAAAATCTTAAAGGAAAAGAATTATCACAGAAAATGTTCAGTTTCGATCCTCTGCTTATATATTATCTGATGGTAGAAACAACTTTACCTTAGATGCAATATTACAATGGTCCAAGGAGCATCATATACAATGGGCTTATCATATATCTCTCCATCCATAAAGAAGTAGTTAAAGCACCTACTTACAAAAACATCAGGGTAAGGAAATGCCGGTAATGGCCAGCAATCCCTGTACCAATGGATGAAAGATGACTCCAGACTTTGCTGTGAAAGAGAGGAGAAGGCAAGGGAGTCAACACTCAGAAACACAGACCGTTTGCTCTTCTTTGCTCCAGCTTTTATTGGTCCTTCAGGGTAATCACAAATCATGAATCTTTTTCACTCTGTTTCTTAAGCACGTGAAGTGGGACAAGGGGTCTTACTGGAACTGGGAGGATCTATTTACGGGAAAGATATGATATGCTAATCTGCATGTTCTACACGTTCTGCTAAAAATAGCCTAGGGGACAATGCAGACACCTTTTAGATCCCGGGGCGGCTGTTTGGGCTAAGCAAGCTTCAGGAAGGCAACTCCCCACGGCATTCCTAGGGCAGAGTTGTCACGCAGGCCTCGGCATTCCAAAGCTCATGCCCTTCTCCAAACCTTCCCTGCCCTCAGCAGCCTCCATGTTACATTTTAGCAAGCCAGGTATTACGGATGATTTCTTGCTCTACAGTAACCCCAACAGGGAAAGACTGAAGAAATGGCTTGTACAGTTGGATGAATGTGTGTTAGAACTCCATATGCATGGAAATAAAGACGGATCATTATTGGATTGTTGAAATATTGGATTGGATTATTAGAATATTGGATTGTTGAAATATTGTGGGGAGGATAAGGTAGAAGGGATAGCAGATGGCACAGGAACTTACATAAGCTTCTTTCCTACTTTTATTTTATTTTATTTTTCTATCTCCCTGATCCTAGAGTACTAAGATCTGCATTGTGTTTATGGGTTCCAGACGAAGGATTGGTTGCTGAATATTACTCTTGGCACTTCCTCAAAATTTTACTATCCCAATTCTTAAGGGGGTGATGGGATAGGTTGTGTGTTTCCCTCACCTGGTTAAGCTAGGATCAATGGTTTCTGCCCCTCTCCTAGTCAAGAGATGAAGTAGTCTGATAAATTTGTACTTGAGCTGGATTAGCCAGAGTCACATTGCCACCAGCTCTGTGGGTCATCCTTTGATGGAACCTGATGGCATTCCCCAGAGGCTCCGGGTGAAAATAATGATAAATGGAAAGAAGAGGAAATGACTGATACTGGAAAAGAAACCAGTAAATGATCATTCAGAAAAGGAAAAGCCTAGGGGTGACTGGGTGGCTCAGTCCATTAAACATCTGTCTCTTGATTTCGACTCAGGTCATGATCTCTGGATTGTGAGACAGAGCCCCGCATTGGGGCTCCACGCTGGAGGGGGAGCCTGCTTAAGATTCTCTCTCTCCCTCTCCATCTGCCCCACACTCTCTCCCTCTCTCTCAAAACAAAACAAAACAAAACAAAACAAAAAAGAGGAGCCTATGTTAACTTAGTGCCTTGTGAGAGGCTGAGAACAAGAAAATTATGTTATCTCTTATTAGTCTTGTAAACAGTTGATAGAATCAGTAACGAAACATATATAATATTAGAAACAATATATTAATATTATTTTTGTGATTAAACAATGAGAATAAAAGCCAAAGTTGTATTTAAAAAAAAAAGATGTTATCTCTTAGCTTTATTTACTGATGCCCTTAAGGGTCTAGCTAACTGCTTACAGAAATCACTTCATTTGTTTCGAGCTAAAGATCTAGCATGGGCCTCAGCTGATCTAAGAAGCATTTAATCTGGAGTCATCTGTATGTTATGTGTCAATGACCCTGACAGCACCTTGTGAATAAACACTTGGAATAATTCTAATGTTGCTTCATCTGCCTAAGGGTAATGGCCTGGGATCATGGCAGCAGAAGCACAAGGAATGATTTTATGAGAGACTTATGGTCCTTCTAGGCTATGAAAATTCATAGTTGGACAGTGTAATTTGCATGGGTGCTCTCAAACTACCAAGTTCCACTCATAAACAAAATTCACATGTACTCAATTCTTCAGTTATTTGGAATTGGAAATTGATAAGAATTTTACCAGTGAGGAAAAATGGACACTACTTAAAGATAAGGCCCATTGAGAACCGTTATCAGTACAACCTGATGGCATGAGATAATATTCCCATGAGAGATTTAGAATCCAAAATTAGCTGAAATTTCACTTTTGATTTGTACCCTAAGCAATGACATTTCTCATGAGGGCAAGGGCTGCTTTTGCTGGAAAGGCTGAGCAAAGGCTATTATATTTAAAACCAATTTTCTAATAATCTTCTAACTCATAAGGCAACTTTTATCATAATATTGGTATAATTGGTACTACTAAATTGAATTGATAATAATGATATTAATGATCAAATATAATGAAAGATTGAATTAAAACCTCCACAAAATGTTCATCTGTTGAAAGCTGGTTGGATAGAGTAACAACTCTATATAGTTAATAATTAAATAATTGTTAGTCGATCTATTGATATCACTTCCAAAGTTCAAATTTTGGTGATGAAATCATGTTAAAAAGTTGTCAAGTTTTACAGGATTATGGACAAGTTTGGGTTGGGTTGGAATGTTTGGAAATGGAAGTGGTCCTTTGAAGTAATATTCATTTCATGGAATGATGCAAATACTTAGTATTTTGGTTGTTCTTGGATTTTTCTGTTTTATAAATGGTACAAAAGATACAGAAATATGATAATGAACAGTTTATAAGTTAAAAAGTTTGAACATGAGTGGGAAGTGGCCTTGGACAGCTCTATGCTCACCCTTGGAGATGCCCAGAATTCTGGGACTATTATTCTTCATTTTCACATAAGGCAACTGAAGTGCTGAAGTCCTGGAACACTACTTCTCCTGTCCCTCTTATGAGTTAAGACATGAACCGAAGCCACTGGGCCCTAAGGTCTATGTGCTTCCTCCCCATTCTTTGATGTCTAATACAGTATCATGGTATCAGAATTAGTTTTTTTCTTCCTCAATGCAAAATCATTAAAAAATATTTGTATATATTTTTCTCCTGTTCTCATCTCGTATTCAATTATTTGCCTTTTCTTAAACATTTTTTAAATTTTCTATTGCCATCTTATTTTGTGTTTGTCTTTCCCTACACACAGAAAAAAGTTTTTTATTCTGTAGTGTCCTTTATTTAATTCTGCTTATTAATTAGTACTCTTTTCTCCACAAAGCAGTCTGAGCTCAGTGTCCCTATTAAATGTTCTAGTGACAAACTGTACCCCTATGCTAAAGGACTCTTACTGCTAGATTTTAATTTTCTTTTTTTTTTGCTAATGTTCATATATTTTCCCTAATATGCATTTTAACCCCAAAATGTTACTTTTTGGGCAGGGCTCAACAAAATTTGAGATATATTAGTCGTACAATAAGTATGTGTTAACTAAATACATATGCCAAGGTTTCTATTTTTGTTACAACATTCTGACTTTTTGATAAGTTTTTGCTGCTTACTTTTATTATTTGGTCATTTACTTTCTCCAGCTTCTACTCAACCAAATAAAACCACTGGTTTACTTTGGTTTTTCTTTAGGAAGATGCCAACCACTGAACCATCGACATTCACTTTAGTTTTTTTATTGTAACAAATGTGGTATGCACATTAGAAAAAATAATTTTTTTAACATTTTAAGCAAAATATAGCAGGACATAAATTGATTAGTATATGTTAAAATTTGAATTTTTAAGAGTAGGATTCCACAGGTCCTGCTTTGGAGGGAATGCTGTTTTATATTCTGTTGTGAACTCTCAGATACATTTCTTTTAGCTCATTCCCAGAATAGGCTCTTTGAATTTCTTGAAGAATATTATCAATTCCCTATTCTTTAAGAAAGGTAAAATGAGAATCTTAGTGAATATGATTAGGCTCATTTATTAAGTATGCTTGATTTAGAATGCTAGGTCTTAGATTAATAAGCTAAAGATAACTTTGGACTAGGTTTAATCAGTCAGGAAGCTAAACCAGGTAAACCAGTGAGATTTTAGACCTTGCTATCTTATGTAACATCCTTGTGGTAGATGTACATAACATGGAGTGGTCCCAGTTTGGGGTAGGATGCAGTTCTTAGCTTACTGCATGCATTCTCTTTGGATAGAACTCAATCCTACTCTGCTGACTTTGACTGTAATAGAAGCCATAAACTAGCTGAGAGCACAGCCAATTCATGTCCAAGATGAACCATTAGCATTGCACTTATCATCTTTCTCATTTGGGCCAACAGGAAAAAAAAAATACTTAGATGATAAGAGTTTCCTGCCCTATTCCAGATGGGAGAATAGTGCCACCTCTTCTTCTTTGTGCTTATGGTAGGTAGACCCTTTTTCTCTTTTCTTTCTTTATGTTTTAATTTTGATTCTTCACTATTAAGTATAACTATTATAGGGGCCATCCTTAGCAATTTTGTAACTTTATTTTTTTTACCATTTTTAATATTTCTTGCTTTTTAAAAATCCTTTGTACTCTCTTTTCCTAAGACTCAGTGTTCATTCCTAAAGTGGTGAGGTTTCTCCGAACATATACATCTGGATTTTTCTAAGCTGTGTCAGGATGCCTGCCCTCTCATGAGGTGCTGATAGTCACACCAGTAAATATCCCTGCTTAGGAGATCTAGCAACACTGAAGCTGCTGTCCTCAGTAAATAGAGGATTCCATGACCCAGCTTAACTTTCACTTGTAGAAATTCCATTTTAGAGATGGGCTTCTTGTCTGCTATGATCCCAAGTGCTTTTGTTCTTAATCCCTTCTCCTGAAACAGTTCTAAAGTTTGAGACTCCGCCGGCTTCACCTCTAAGCTCACTTCTACCCCTCTGTCTGTGTGCATCTCTTTGAGAGCACTTTCTCTCCTTGCCAGAGGCCCAGGTCTTTGACTCATTCTCTCTCTGCAACTCATCCGCCCAAGTTGTTCTGTTCCCTGCCACCTTACCAAAACAGTGTGGTCACACATCTGGGTCCTCAGGGGCAGTGTAACAAAATTCTTCTTGTAAGCTGGTTCCCATTATTCCTCCTCTTTCTGTGCTCCTCTGACCTCACAGAGTAGTAATACATTTTTTTTCTGGGGCAGTTTGGGTTACTCCTTAGACTCATTTACTTCTACATACACCAGGGAAAGAAGGCTTGTTCTCTGGTCTGGCCATCATTTTTAAATGCCCCTCAAAGGATATATACAAATGGGGGTCTAGGACAACCGCCGTGACCTAGGAAAGAGTAGAGTTTCAGACCATCTGAGACTTGAATTTAATTGCTCAAATGCATTTCTCTGTGACTTTGCCAGCCTCTGGCCTAACATACAGGAAGAGAGCTTTAATCTTTCATTGCATTCTGATGAAGGATGCGATAGGAAGGAAGCTTCACTAAAATCCTCACAGCAATTTGGAAGTTAATGATTTGGAAGTAGGTTCTGGAGTCACCAGTGTTCCCCAAACCATGCTGTTATCTATGGGGTTCTTTATGAAGTAAATCTAGGACCTCAGGGGGTGACTGTAGGATCCAGGAAGATTCACTCTGATGAAATCTTGTTTCCCAAAGTCCTTGTCACACTTCCAAGGAGAGAGTTCTAGAAAACTTGCTCCCCAGTCTAGAGATTTTTCCATGTGATAGGAATGTATATGAGTTTATTAATGCTTGCTTTGTCTTCTGATCTTTTTCTTTTTCTTTTCCCTAACAGCAGACATTTGAAAAGACTTACCAAATCCAGGAACTACATGCTGTAAGCTCTCTAAAGGCAAGGTTCTAAAGAACCTCCTCCTAAAACCCTGTGATGATATTGTTTAACACCTCTGTTTTAAAGATGAGGAAACTGATGCTTATAGAGATAGTGTATGTTTTTTCATATTCTTATTTAAGATTTTATTTATTTATTTGAGATAGAGAAAGAGAGAGAGTGAGCACACAAGTGGGTGATGGGAGAAGGGGGGAAGAAGCAGGCTCTTCACTGGGCAGGTAGCCCAATGCAGGACCCGATCCCAGGACCCTGAGATCATGACCTGAACTGAAGGCAGATGCTCAACTGACTGAGCCACCCAGGCACCCCATATTCTTGTTCAGAGTTTAAAATTATCATCATCAAGAGTTTAGAAGTAGACTGTACAATAGTTTTTTTTTTTTCCCCATTAGGTCACTTCAAAATACTACACTAGATATGAACAGTTTTAAATATACATATATCATTGTTATTATAAAAGGATTCAGGATAATGAGAAAAATTTCACTTTGTGTTTTCCTTTTCTTAACTCTTGTCCTAGCAAATATATCCAGTGAACATTTTGGATTTATAAAATTTGCTTCATCAGTAAACTTCCCAGAGAAGAGATGAGAGCAATTTTTTTGCTTCAATAATGATAAAAATTTTAGCAGGAAGGAGGTAAGAGGTCCAGATTTGTTGCCTACTCATAACTCTGAAATTTAATCAGTATTAATTCTAAAAATAATCTTATTTCCTGCTCCCAGTCCATGACCATCCATTAGGAGAACCATTTGCCAAAACTTAGGGAGATTCAGCCCATGAGTATCATCATCTCTTTTAGATACAGTTGCATGGTGCTCAGCAGAAAACGCCTTTCAGTGAGGTGAAAAAATTATGATTCTACTCTACTTACTGAAATGTACCATAATGACAAATCTAGTGATTGGGAAACTCAGACTTGCTCCTTTGTTCAAGTCTATATGCCCATTTCATAGGCTGGCATGTGCCATAACATGGACTACCATATACTGGGAGAGACCTGGGCTTTCTTCCTACTGTGAAGGGCCACTGAGGCCAAAGTTTTCATTCAGAATTACTAAGATAATTAGTTGTTGTTATTTATTTATTTATTTATTTATTTATTTATTTATTTATTTCAAGTGCTGCCATATCTCCTGTTGAATTCAGTAACACTTATTTTTCATTTTCCTATTCATTCATATAATCTAAAATATTTCTTCATTTTGATGTAATGTCAGTTGGAGTTCAGCATTCTGTAGACAGAAAACGTGGACCAATTAACTGGCATCATTTAGTGTGAAAAAATATATCCATTTGCTTAGGTTTATTCATTCTTTTATTATTATTATTAAAGTAAAATTAGCATATGACATTATATAAGTTTCAGGTGTACATTATAAATCAACATCTGTATATGCTACAAAGTGGTACCAAAGAAGTCTAGTCACCATCCAACACCATACAGTTGACCCTCTTGACCATTATGCCCACCCCTAAATTCCCTTCCTTGTTGTAAATATAAATTCGTTTTATGTATCTATGAGTTTGCTTTTATATTGCTTTGTTTGTTCTTTAGATTCCATATACGAGTGAAATCATATGGTATTTGTCTTCTTCATCTGACTTATTTCACTTAGCATAATACCCTCAAGATCTATCCATGTTGTCACAAGTGGTAAGATTTCATTCTTCTTTATGGCTGAGTAGCATGCCATTGTATATATAAATATACCTCGTCTTCATTCATCCATTGATGGACACTTGGACACTAAGGTTGTTTCAATTTCTTAGCTGTTGTAAATAATGCTGCAATGAACATAGGGGTGCATATATATTTTCAGATTAGTGTTCTTGTATTCTTTGAATAAATATCCACAAGTGGAATCGCTAGATCATATGGTAGATCTATTTTTAATTTTTTAATACAGTTTTCCATAATGGTTACACCAATTCACCTTTCCACCAACAGTACATGAATGTTCCTTTTTTTCTTCATCCTTTCCAACATGTGTTATTACTTGCCCTTTCATAGTAGCCATTCTAACAGGTGTAATGTGGTATCTCATTGTGCTTTTGGTTTGCATTTCCATAATAGTGCTGTTAAACATATTTTCATTTGTCTGTTGGCTATCAGTATGTCTTCTTTGGAAAAATGTATTTTAAAATTCGCTGCCCATTTTTTAAACTGGTTGTTTGCTTTCTTTATTGTTGAGTTGCATGAGTTCTTTATATATTTTGGATATTAACCCCTTGCCCAATATATGATTTGCAAATATGTTCTCCCATTCAGTAGGTTGCCTTTTCATCTTGTTAATGGTTTCCTTCACTGTGCAGAAGCTTTTTAGTGTAAGTTTGATATAGTCACATTTATTTATTTTTTAATTTTGTTTTCCTTGACTTTAGAACCAGATTCACAAACACAACACTAAAACTGAAATCAGGTTGCTTATCCCCTTGTTTTCTTTTAGGAATATTATGATTTTAGGTCTTACATGTAAGTCTTTAATTCATTTTGAGTTAATTTTTATATATGGTGTAAGATTGTCTAGTTTTATTCTTTTGCATGTGGTTGTCCAGTTTTCCCAGCACCATTTATTGAAGAGCCTGTCCTTTCTCCATTATATGTTCTTGGTTCCTTTGTTATAAATTAGTTGCCCACATATGTGTGGATTTATTATTGGGTTCTCAGTTCCGTTCAGTTGATCTCTGTGTGTGTTTTTATGCCAATGCCATAGTGGTATTATTACAATAGTGTAGTATAGTTTGAAATCAAGGAGTGTGAGATCTCCACCTTTGTTCTTTCTCAGGATTGCTTTGGCTATTTGGGATCTTATCTGATTCCATACCAACTTTAGAATTGTTTGTTCTAGTTCTGTGGAAAATGCCATTGGGATTTGTGTAGGTATTGCATCAAACCTGTTGATGGGTAGTATGGACATTTTAACAATATTAAATTTTCCAATCCATAAGCATGGAATATCTTTCAGTTTGTTTGTGTATTCTTAAAAATGTTTCATCAGTGTCATAGTTTTCAGGGCCACTCTCTTCTGGCCTGCAAAGTTTCTGTGAAAATTCTGCTGAGAGCCTCATGAGGTTTCCCTTATATGTAACAAATTATTTTTTTCTCTTACTGCTTTTAAGATTCTCTATCTTTGACTTTTACCATTTTAATTATAATGTATATTGGTATGGATCTCTGTAGTTCATCTTGGAACTCTATGGGCTTCCTGGATCTGTTTCCTCCCCAGATCAGAAAAATTTTCTACCATTTTTTTTTCAATTATGTTTCCTGGCCCTTTAATCTTCTTCTGTTATCCCTATAATGTGAATGTTCTCTGTTGATGTTGTTCCAAAGGTCCCTTAAGATATCTTCACTTTTTAAAATTATTTTTTTCTTTTTGCTGTTTTGTCTGGGTGAGTTTCATTGTTTTGTTTTCCAACTCACTGATCCTTTCTTCTGCTTCATCCAGTTTGCTGTTGAGCCCCATAGTGTACCTTCTAGTTCAGTTATTGTATTCTTGAAGTCTGTAACTTCTGTTTGGTACTTTCTTATATTTTCTATCTCTTTATTGAAGTTCGCAGTTCTCCAAACTTCAGTGAGCATCTTGATAACAATTACCTTGAACTCCTTATCAGGTAGATTGCTCATCTCTGTCTTATTAAGGTCTTTATCTGAGGTTCTGTTTTATTCTTTCATTTGGAATATATTGCTCTGTCTCCTCATTTTGCCTGTCTCTCTGTGTTGATTTCTATGTATTAGGCAAATCAGCTACCTCTACCAGTCTTAAAGGAGTACCCTGTGTAGGACATGTCTCATGGGGCTCTAAGTGCTATATCTTAGACACTCAACAGCGTTCCCTTTGTGATGCCTGTCTTCTTTGATGAGACTGTAGCTGCAGTGTGGGTTCAGGATAGGCTCTCACCTGGGTCTGCTGTGGTGCATGACGGCAGCACACAGGAGGGCAGGGCTCTTGCCTAGCCTGGCTGATGCATGGCTGTGGCTCAGAGGTGGGAAGAGCCTTCAGTGGGGTATGCCTTCTGGCACTCACAAGTTAGAGTTCCAAAATGGCACCTGCCAGCACCAACATGAGCACATTAGAATGAGATAGCAGAAATGGCTCCTACCACTGTCTCTGTCCCTGGAGAGCATCACAACAAATTTCTGCCTCTCTAGAAGATCCTTTAAAACTATTAAGTGGATCTCTTTCACATATGGTCTAGGCACTTTTCAAAATGGTGTTTTGGCACTAGGTGCTAGGGCAAGTGAATCTTTGTGCAAGCCCTTTAGGAACAGGTTCTCTGAGGTGCCTGTGTGGCTCAGTCAGTTAAGCATCTGACTCTTGATTTTGGCTCAGTTCATGATCTTAGGGTTATGAGATAGAGCCCCATGTTGGGCTCTGTGCTGGGCATGGAGCCTCCTTAAGATTCTCTCTCTCTTCCTCTGCCCCTCCTCTTTCTCTCTTTCTCTCTCTCCCCCCAACTAAAAAATGAAAAATAAAATAAAATTTTAAAAAGAGCAGGTTCTCCATTCCTTACAGTTCCATGGTTTTACTGGACATAACCTCCATGGTTTTCAAAGCCAAGCGTTTTGGGGGCTCATCTCTCCTATGTAGGATCTAGGGGTTGCGGTGCCTGATGTAGAGCAAAGACTCCTGCATCTCAAGGAAAAGTTCTATATTTTTGAGATCTCTCCTGATTGTGAATTGCTATGCCTGGGGTGGTATTTGTTTTATTTTGCAAGATTATGTCTCTGCCTCTCCTACCCATTTTGATACTGCCCTTTTATCCTTTGTTGTGGAGGCTCTGTTTATCTGGTTTTCAGGTCTTTTAACAGAGAAAATTATTCTATATGTAGTTGTAAATTTGTTGTGTTCATGGGAAGAGGTGAATTTAGGATCTTCCAATGCCACCATCTTGAACCTCATTCCTATGACACTGCTACTAATTTATTCTTAACATAATCTATATTTTATTAAAGTAATGTAAATGAATATTAAATTTTATAAAATGTAAATGAATGTAAATGAATATTAAATTTTGAATCAATTGATGAAATAACAGAAAGTAGAATTATGCTGCAAATTTCCATTTTAATAAAACTATGAAGGAGGAAATCCAGATTCTTCTACTGTTTTGGATCAATTCATTTTTCAAATCAATTTCTCTCAATTACTAATTGCTTATTCTTGATGATAATGGAAATGGAATGTATAAAGTATACAATCCCATAAAAGATTGTCATTTCCTGTGAACATGAAATAAAATTACATTATGACTCACTTTGATTCTTTATACTTAGATCATCACATTAACGGTTTGCATGCAGAATCAATCAAACAGCAAATAGGCACTCTAATAACTATGTGAAGACAGACTTTGGTCTAAATAACAGATTTTATGAAAGTTTTGAAAGAATTTTCTAGATTTTTCTTTACAGAAACTTTCACAAAAATGTTAAAAGCAGACAACAAAATGGGAAGGGAGCCATTCAACAAAAGTGAAGGCAGGATTGTGCAATAAAGAAATTTTCAACAGGGAATTATTAATGGGTTAAGGACTTGGCACTAAAGAACAGGTTTCAACTATATTTAAATACAAAGAAAAGAATAAAAAATATTAACAACTGCCTATCCTCCCTCCCCAACCTCAGTTTCCTTCATTGTCTGCTGAATTATTTATGGGTTCCACAGTAGGCTCTGCTTTGGGTTCAGCCATCCATGCTTCCCCCAGACCTTCCACCAGGGACAGTTGTGGGGTTCGTCTTATAGATTCCCTTCTCTCAGGAATCATTGTCTTGTGCTTCTTTGTGTCTAATGTCTGAAAATTATTTTCTTTCTTCTTTTTTTCTCTTATTTATTTATTTTAAAGAGAGAGAACGTGCATAAGTAGGGATAAGGAGGGGAAGAAAGAGAGGAAAAGAGAGAATCTTAAGCAGGCCCCAAATGCAGTGTGGATCCTGACACCAGACTTGATCCCATGACCCAGAGATCGTGACCTGAGCCAAAATCAAATGCTGGATGCTTAACCAACTGAGCCACCCAGGCATTCCCGAAAATTGTTTTCATATATTTTATCTAGTTTTATGGTTGTTTGGGGCAAAAAGAAAAATCTAGTCACTGTTACTTCTTCGTGACTGGAAGTAGAAGTTCTATTTACTTTTCATCTTAAAAAAAGAAACCAAAACAAGAGAAAATTAAAATTTACATTTGTATTTTATGGTCTTATTGAAGCCAGCAGTTTCATTTGGCTCTTGTGTTAAATGCTGTATCAGGAGTTATCTTGAGATAAAAGTTTAAGTTTCTTAATGCTGGGAGGTTGGTAGTGGAATCATTTCCTTTTCAGCGTATTGAAATTAATATAACATTTCTAATTAAGCATATCTGGAGTTCTATTGTGTAATTTTAACTAAGTGAAAAATCAAGTGTTCTAAAAAATTCACCAAGACAAACGTATTTTGAAGATAATTAAAAACCAGAGACTCAGAAGAAAATTGTTTAGTTGTCATGTCTACTCTAAGAATAGAGTCTTCATCAACTACGTTATGAGGCAAAAACTTTGAAGACCTAATTGAATATGAGAAGTTATAAAAAATTTAAATTGAGCATTCTGAAATAGAAAATTCTATTTATTATTGTGAAAAATAAATAAATTGCATTGTGAATGGATTGCATGTTTGAGATATTAGCTAATAATACAGTGAAAATTGTATGGTTAGCAAGACAATTAGAATACAACAAGAAGACTAATAAAACAGAACAAAAGTGCAGAAGCAGACTCATACATAGAAGGTCATTTGATTTGTAACATAGGTTACTTTGAAGTGCTATTGGGAAGGGAATGTCTTTTTAATAAGTGGTGTTAGGTTAATTAAATATCTACATAGAAAAGACCAAACCAAATCTCTATTACACAAAACAGAAAAATCAGTTCAAGCTGTCTTGTAGATCTAATGTTTAAGTGAAATAATAAAGCTTTAGAGGAAAACATAAGAGAATACCCTTAAGACCTCATAAGCAAAGATTTCTTCAAAAGGGATAAAGCTGAAGAGAGCTGAGAAAAAGAAAAATCAACTACTATCCTTAAGGAAGATATTTGCTATACATATTTGGCAAAGGACTCATAAAATTATAGAAAAATCTGTAAATCAAAAAGACAAAATTCCAACCCATAAAAAAATAGACAAAAAAACTCAAATGGCATTTTACAGATGAGGATACCCAAAAGCCAATACACATATAAAATTCACTCAAATTCATTAATCATTAGAGAAAGGCAAATTAAAGTCAGGCATATAACAGAATGGCTAAAATGGTAAAGGCAGAAAATACCAAATTAATAAGAACGAGGAGCACCTGAAAACTAATTTCCTGATAGTGTAAATCGGTAAAAATACTTTTAAAGATTGCTTATCATTATTTACTAGTCCTGAATATTTGCATTCTCTATTATCTATAAATTCCATTCTTTCATATTCACCTAAAAAATATTAACATTAATATATACTTTTATTTAGTGGGAACAAACCAAAACACATATACAATAATGTTCATAGCAATATTATTTATATTAACTCAGTATGAAAAACAACCTAAAAGTCAATTTACAGTAAAGTGGACAAATAAATTTTTACTCATACAATAGAATGCTATAAATCAATTAGAACAAATGAACCACAGTATTATGCCTCAATAATTCACAAACATAATAGTGTATGAAAAAATCTAAACATAAAGAAAAATGCATGATTACATTTATAAAATATTCAAAAACAAGCAAAACTAATATATGGTGTTAGAAGTCAGGATTATGGAAATTTACTTTCCCCCAATATTTGCTAAATTCATTATACAAAAAAAATACATGTACCTTTGATACACAATTTATAAACAGATCCAAATGATCTTATCACTAAATGCTACAGCTGGGTTTTAATTAAAGATTCAAATTATTCATAAAGACCTTATTTGACAGAAATTTAAGGATAATTTTAATTATGTCATGAATATATAATCTGTAAGCCTCAGTAAGAGGGCCAATAAATACACCTACAGTAAAAATACATAAAATCAAATTCTTAACTTTGGATTCTATTCATTCTTTTGAAAGCATTTGATCCATTTTATATTTCCTTGTTCTCTTCAAGCCAAGATTTGAGGACTTTTTGAAATACCTCTACTGATAAACAAAACAGGAACTGTAGACAACTTAGCTTTCAAAAGTACATAAAGTAGAGGAGTCTCTGGGTGGCTCAGGTGGTTAAACATCTGCCTTCAGCTCGGGTCATGAACTCAGGGTCCTGGGATGGATCCTAGTGTGGGACTTCCTGTTCAGCAGGGAATCTGCTTCTCCCTCTGCCTCTCCCCCCCTTCTTGCTCATGCTCTCTCTCTCTCAAATAAATAAAATATTTTTTTAAAAAAGTACATAGAGACTTGTCTCTTATCCAACTTATTGGATCTTTCTAGATAAGACAGTGAAAAACCCAAATCAAAGTCAATGTAAATTCTAAAGGCCTCAGGATGAACCTATGCACACATAGAATATACATAGAGTGCATATTTACATCAGCTATTTAGAGACTTCAAGTATATATGGACTTCTGTTCTATTTTCTATGAAGTTAGGGAAATAATATGCATAAAGATAGCGTTTCAAGCACTTACTGAGGCTCCATTTTTTTTAGTGTATTCAATTATGCCAGTCTGTATAATGGGCATGCCTGTGTTCTTAGGAAGGAAAGCATAGATTGGAAATTGAAGGCTATGATGTTATTGAACTGGCGTTTAAAATAACAAAGGGGGGATGCCTGGGTGGCTCAGTCAGTTAAGCATCTGCCTTCGGTGCATGTCATCATCCCAGGGCTCTGGGATCGAGTCATGCATCAGGCTCCTTGCTCAGCGGGGAGTCTGCTTTTCCCTCTGCCTCCCTCTCACCCTGCTTGTGCTCCCTGTCTCTGACAAATAAATAAATAAAATCTTAAAAAATAATAAAAAATAAAATAACAAAGGGAATCTTTCCATAGGTGAAAAGTTAGAGGTGCTTCATGGATACAATCAAGAAAAGGTCAGCATCAAGCAGAGGCATCTGAGCTGAAGTCAAAAAATGAGTTCTATTACTTTGTAAGCTTGAAACAAAATATTTTAAGAGAAATATATAATATTTTTTAAAATACCACAGATGTGGTAAATAGAAATGCATAGGAAACAAATCTTTTTAAACTTATATTCTAGGTTTCCCCAAAATGAAATATTTAGTGGTTTGCAAAGAAGGGATGAGAAAGCAAAAAGGCAAAAGTGGTTGTACATTTTCTGGCATGGAATACGGATTATAGCCTACACTCAGTCAGATCAAATGCAAACACGGAATGAACAAGAGAGGGACCAGACACCACTGATATCCCCACTTTTCTGGAGAAGATCTAGATGCAAATGACAAGTTGGGTACTCCAAGCACTCTGATTTCTTGAGCAAATCGCCTGCTGCTAGTTCTGTTTTGAGACACAAAACATAGTACAGCCTGTCATTACCATTCACTCTGGATTGTGCATGAGCAAAGGGGAAAGATCAAAGATCTGGGAGGTGTAGCTGACAGTCTGTCATGTCCCAGAGAAAATGCCTCCCTAGCTCAGCAAGTGAAGAGCCAGTTGACCCAGGCCAGATAAAAGTGCATGGAGGGCTGGAAACAGCGGGAGAGGAGGAGAGGACTGAAATGTGCACATTTACTCTATTTTAGTCGTCTTCCCTTCCTGCCTCCAAGAAAAAACCTCATACAAAGGCTCATGTGTCGGTCATTTGGTTTTTATTATTGTTTTGTTTTTAACTAATCCAAGGTTGAGACCCAGAAAAGGGAAAAAGGAAAGAGGAAAAAAAAAAAGTACAAGGAAATTTTATTAAGTTGGCCAATGTTATAGGTGACTTGTGCTCAAGGCCAGATGTAAAGAAACTTAATTAAATGTGTCTCAGAGTGGTCTTTTTGGAGAAAGGAATAAAAGCATTTATCCACCGTTTCTGTCCCCCTTTGGTCAGGGATAACTCTACTTTTTTAAAGAGTGACCCTCCAAAGTTCCAGGTCACCCTTTTAAGAGTGACACCATCAGGAGCACCAGGGTGGTGCAGTTGGTTAAGTATCAGACTCTCGTTTGGGCTGGGGTTGTGATCTCTGGGTTGTGCATTGGAGCCCTGCTTCAGGCTCTGCTCTGAGCACAGAATCTGCTTAAGACTCTCTCTCCCTCTCCTTCTGCCCCTCCCCCTGCTGTCTCTGTCTCAAATAAGTAAATAAATCTTTAAAAAAAAAAAAAGTGACAGCATCAACAAAACCCTAGAGAAGGAAGCAAGAGATACAGGAGGGCTTTGGACAAATGGGGTGTTGCCCAGATTCTGGGTGAAGCCTGCCATGAGTTAGATGCTCCAGTAGCAGCCAGAGCAAAAGTCAGGGCCCAGACTACAATGGTGCACAAGACGTATCTAGTGGAAGTTTCAATTACTGTACAATGAAGTATTACTTTCAATATTACACATCTCTAGTTCAGAGAAGCGTAATAGAATATTGTTTGAACTTTATATTATTTTTCATGTATCTAGTGGAAGTTTCAATTATTGTACAATGAAGTATTACTTTCAATAATACACATCTCTAGTTCAGAGAAGCGTAATAGAATATTGTTTGAACTTAATATTATTTTTGTGCTCATTAGGGTGGAGGAAACAATGGAAGAGAAATGAACCCTATTTCCGCCTCATAGTTTTCCAAAATTATGCCTTGCTATTTTTGAGAATAATTTTCTAGACCAATTAGAATGTCCCAACTGGGAATTAGAATGAGAATAAATCCTGAATAAGTCAGATGGTGACACACATCTCAGTTTTACTTTAAATTTAGACAACATAATGCCCATACAAATGTTTAGAAATTATAATAAATATCAAAACAGAAATTAAGCCAGATATAATTTTAAAAGCCTAAGATTTAGTCTATCAAATTACATTTTCAAATTTTAATAGAGATATAAGGAATGTACAGTGAACTAGAGAATTGGATTGAAGGAATGATAAAAACTTTTAGGGCAATGTCTATGATTGAGTAAAGTATGGAAAGAATAGCTACCATACAGCAAATCTGTTAGGATTGTAACAAAAATTCATTGAAAATTAATATGGCTAAGAAGTAAAAGTTCATTAGAACTATATAAAGCTAAAATTGGAATCACATTCTTACTTAAATTGAATGTTATCCTAGGAAATGATTGTTTGCTTTCTGATGGATCAATGATGCTGAATGGTATACACTTATTTGTAAAAATGGACACGTGCTAGAGATATTAGCTCATTATAAGAAATGTGATGCACTGCTAGAGATATTAGCTCATTATAAGAAATGTGAAGCACTGCCTTTAATTCAGCAAAGCTAATAAAGATATGACTTTGAGGATAAAACGAAGGTTAGAATTTCCTTTCTCTGAATACGTACAATATATTTCAAGAGTTTTAATGTTGTATCATTATATTTATTTTTTTAAAGATTTTATTTATTTATTTGAAAGAGAGCACGAGCAGAGGGAAGGGGCAGAAAGAGAGGGACAGGGAGAATAGACTCCACGCTAAGCAGGGAGCCCGACGTGGGGCTCCATCCCAGGACTCTGAGATCATGACCTGAGTCAAAGGCAGATGCTTAGATGACTGAGCCACCCAGATGCCCCTGTATCATATTTAAAAATCACATTCTTCAACTAAAAAGGTAATAAAAAAATATTAAAAACAAGCTTGAGCATCCTGCCCCCCAAACCTTGAAAACGAAAGAAGCAATCTATTATTTCTTTCTAGAAAATTGTAAGAATGCAAATGCTAGAAATAAACAATATAAAAGATGCTTCATTTATGTGAAGTTCAAGATATTGTAAAATTAATACATGCTTGCCAATGTCAGAAACTTCAGTGGGGGAGGGGTATACAGACTGGAAATAGGGAAGAGGCAGCCAAAAATCTTCCTTATCCCAGTCTAAGTGATATGTTAGGAAGTGTACATATGCAACAATTCACTGAGTTGTATGCTTAAGGTTATTGCATTTTAAGTATATTATGTTTAAAGGATAATAATAACTGAGGTAAGACCCATGCTATTCTTGCAGGCAATGTTACAATCTAACCATGTTTATCATACAAATTAAGTGAAATATTTATTAAATTTAACAGTTTAGAAAAGAGAATATAAAAGGAAACCACAAAGGTGAGAGAAAATAATAAAGTTAAAAGCATGTCTCAAGATATCAAAATAAGGAAGGGTTTTGTCTTTGAAAAGTGGGCATGGTGCATTTTGCCATCCAAAAGCTTTTCTTCCCTTTCTTGGTGACAACATTTTAGTTTGTGTTTTCTCTCATTCCACAAAATGTTGTTGCCACTTATTTACCAAATTGCCATATCATTTTCTAACCAGCTACCCAGTACTTCTGATCTGTTTCTGATGGCCTAAAATAAGTTCTCTACTGATTTTCCTTTCAAGAAGTCAAGCCTAAATCTTCTCTCTTTGAGTGTGGATTGCACCTAGAGACTCATTTTCAGTTTCTAGAATAGAGCAAAAGTGATAGTGTCGATTGGGGTACCAGGTCATAAAATGTGCTGTGACTTTATGCTCACTCTTCTTGCAACACTAGATCTAGGGGAAGTCAATGGTCATATCATGAAGACACCCATTTGTGGAACTGGGAGGTCCAGGCAACCATCCTCCATGGAGACAAATCTAAAAATTTTCAATATTTGCTGTGCATGGATGTCACTCTTCCCCTTGGCATTATAACCACTGGCAGTCATGGCTATCCTCATCAAACTCAATACCACCTTTCCAACCAAGCGGACCCAGACCTTCACTACCTATGCTGACAACCAGCCTGGTGTGTTTACTCAGGTTTATGGAAGTGAGTGTGCCAGGACCAAGGACAATAACCTGTTTGGCGAGTTTGAACACACAGACAACACCTCCTGCACCCTATAGGGTTCCTCAAATGGAAGTCAATTTTGATATTGATGACAGCGACATTCCCATTGTCTCTGCCTTCCAAGAACTGGCTTGCATCCTGTGCATTCAACATTCAAGCAGCTATTGAAGATGAAAAACTTCAAGGCAAGATCTACTTTGAGGACAAACCAAAAATTCTTGACAAGAGTAATGAAATCATCAAATGGCTTGATAAAAATCAGACTACAGAGGAGAAAGAATATGAACATCAACAGAAAGACTGCAACCCCATCACTACCAACCTATCCCAGAGTGCAGGAGGCATATCAGGAGGAATGTCTGGGGCTTCCCTGGTGGTGGAGCTCCTCCAAATGATGGTATCTCCCTTGGGCCTTTCATGGGAGAGATTGATTCAGCCAACCTAAGCATAGGTTTACCATTGTTCCACACAAAATATTGAAGGACCCATGTGTGTAGCAAATGCCATGGTAATTTCAAAGTTGAGGTGCTATAGTAAATAATTGGGCATTCTTGATACTTGAATATGGAATATGTACACAGGGAAAGGAAATATTGCAACTTACATGTACTGTATCATAAGTGGAAAATGCAGTGTCTTAAATAAAACTGTATTTAAAATTGGCAAAACCAAACACCAAGCCATGTGGGCGAGCTTGGAGGCAGATCATCCAGCCCAGCTTGGCCTGCAGGGGACTGCAGACCCAGGCAACATCTTGACTGCAACAGGAAACATCTTGACTGCAACCCAGTTTTCTGACCCATAGAAACTGTGAGATAATAAACATTGGTTTGGTTTGGTTTTTAAGATTTTATTTATTTGAGGGGCGCCTGGGTGGCTCAGTCATTAAGCGTCTGCCTTCGGCTCAGGTCATGATCCCAGTGTCCTGGGATCGAGCTCCGCATCGGGCTCCCTGCTCAGCAGGAGGCCTGCTTCTCCCTCTCCCACTCCCCCTGCTTGTGTTCCCTCTCTCGTTGTGTCTGTCTCTGTCAAATAAATAAATAAAATCTTTAAAAAAAAGATTTTATTTATTTGAGAAAGATAGTGAGAGCACAGAGGAGGGGGTGGGGGGAGAAGCAGCCTCCTCACCCAGCAGTGAGCCAGATGTGAGGCTCAATCCCAGGACCCTAGAATCATGACCTGAGCCAAAGGCAGACACTTGGGGGACCTGGGTGGCTCAGTTGGTTAAGCGTCTGCCTTTGGCTCAGGTCATGATCCCAGGGTCCTGGGATCGAGCCCCGCATAGGGCTCCCTGCTTGGTGGGAAGACTGCTTCTCCCTCTCCCACTCCCCCTGTTTGTGTTCCCTCTCTCGCTGTGTCTGTCTCTGTCAAATAAATAAATAAATCTTTAAAAAAAAAAAAAGAAAAGAAAACAAAGGCAGACGCTTAACCTACTGAACCACCCAGGCACGCCTAAACATTGGTTTTAAGCCACTAAGTTTGGAGGTCATTTGTTATAGAGCAATAATTAATATAAAACGATACTGATAAGACTCTCTTTTTCAATAATTTGAATATTGAGTAACACAGGATGAAAAAAAGTTGGAGCTCATCCACGGTCAGGGAAGGAACCTGAAATTCGAAATGCCCATCGATTTCTGTTATCCACACTACGGCCCTGATCCGTGTCCTTCTGGAAGTCTTGTCTAACTTTTCATTTGAGCTATTCCATATTTTTCCAAGGAATTCCTTTGCACTTCATGTTATCCAGAACATATTTCCGGTATATTCAGAACAATATCCGGAACTACCAAATGTTGCTGAGAACTTTAAAATAGATTAACAATTTTTCTAAGCAAAAGAGAGAAATCAAGTAATATCAGAAATGAGAAAGAATTTATAATAAAAAAGAAATTTTATAAACTATAAGTAAATACAAAGCTCATGATAAAATATTTAGATAAATTGAATGGATGAATATCTGGAACAGATAAATCAATCAAAAGGGTTCAGAAAGAATTAAATACCTAAATGGACAAATAACTGGCCTGTAAGGTCAGATGATTTTATTGCTAAGTTATTTTAAGTTTAATATTTTTCTAAAAATTCTGGCCGATTCCATAAGCTGTGAAGTACTTAATAAGTTATAACAATTGGAAAATGGGAGAAAAATGTTTAACTTATTGTATGATTATCTAAAAATCCCAAGAAAATATTAAAGCCTAAAGAATTTAAATAGAAGATATACACAAACACACAATACACACCACAAACACACCAATGTGTGAATGCCTGTGTTTTACTCAGTATCTTTCCTATAATGCAGCAGAAAACAGAAGATACTATATCGAAGCAAAACAAAACCTTACCTTCAAATTTTAAAATAATATGTTAGATAAAGCCAAAAGAAGAAGAAGAAGAATGCATAGAACCTCTTCAAATAGAAATACAAACTTTACAAAGTTATAAAATAGCATGTAAATAAAAGGAGAGGCGTTCATTATTTTACAATTAGAAATCTACTGCATTATAAAGATAAGACCCAGCAAGTCAGGGACTATGTCTGCCTTACTCATTTGCTATTTAACTGGGGTTTAACATTATGCTCGATATGTACTGGAGTTCATATTCAATAAATAATTATTGAATGATGGGGTGCCTGGGTGGCTCAGTCAGTTAAGGTCTGACTCTTGGTTTCGGTTTGGGTCATGATCTCAGAGTCGTGAGATCGAGTCCTGCGTCAGGCTTTGTGCTCAGCAGGGAATTTGCTTGGGATTCTCTCTCCCTCTCCCTCTGCCCCTCTCCCCACTCATGCTCTCACTCTCTCTCGCTCTTTCTCTCAAATAAATAAATAAATCTTTAAAAAATAAAAATAAAAACCTCATAATAATCTCAAAAAACCCTGAAATTGCTTTTGATAAATTGTACATGAGAGAAAACCTTTATATAGAATAACTATAGTATGACACTCTTAAAATTAACTTTTTAGTTTTGAATGGGTTTGAGAAACCTTCACAAACTGAGGAAGAAAGAAAGTAGCCCTCTATTATGGCCTTTTAAATTGCTTCTTCTCACATCAGGTACCTGTTCATTTCTTGCTATGTAACAACCCAGTTAGCCTATCTTTATGGCAGCCACAAGGGGGAGATACTTGCCTCTTTGATCTAAGGTCCCAAATTGGTCGTTCACTGCTTAGACACCAATTGCTGCTGCTTTATCTAGTCATCCTGTAACTTGCCCCAAGTATCTTCCCGTTTCCTGCATTATCGATGATGAACATAATTTATGCTGCATCGACTGTTTGTAGGAATAGTCTGTTGAATGTCTTTTGGGCTCTGAATTCTGTTTTCTCTTGTTCAAGGGGTTCTCTTAGATTTTGATCTCTTTCAAGTTCTTAATTGCTTTTTAAGAGTGCGCCTGTATTTATCTTCCTCTGTTTTGGGTTATTTGTATAGATTTGGTGCAGAAGGAGGAGACTTCAACGTATGATCAGTCGGCTGTCTTGAATTGGAGTTATTGTCTGTGTTTCTTGAAAGAGACACAACTACAGGGCGCCCGGGTGGCTCAGTCAGTTAGGCATATGACTTCGGCTCAGGTCATGATCTTGGGGTCCTGGGAGTGACCCCCTCATGGGGCTCCCAGCTCGGTGGGGAGCCTGCTTCTCTCCCTCTGCCCCTCCACGCCCCCCCACTCGTGCTCTCTCTCTCTCTCTCTCTCTCTCAAATAAATAAAATCTTGAAAGAAAGAAAGATATAATAACAAAATACTGGATGACTTAAACAGCAAGCATTTATCCTCACAGTTCCAGAGGCTAGAAGTCTGAGCTCAGGCATCAGCATAGCGGGTTCTTGGTAAAAACCTATTTCTGGCTTGCAGATGGCTCCCTTGTTGCTCTATGGTCACATGACAGAGTGTGGTGTCTCCTCCTCTTTCAAGGGCACTCATCCCATCATGGCAATGAAGCCAAACTCTTTTCTTTCTGTCACTTTAAAACCCCCAGATTTAGGGCAGGGTAGAGAGCAGTATGCATTCTTCTAATGGCATTTTTAAATAATATTTGAGTTTTTAAAGCCTGCAATAAAAAATAAATTTTATATAGTTGATGTGCCTGAATTTCCAGGGTCTACTTTGAATGTTTACATGAAAAGGAAATTAATTTTATAAAGGAGTGGGCACAATATGTAAGAAATCTTCAGAAGGGAGGAGAAGCCTGGAAAAGCATGATACCTGAGCAAAAGCCAGAGCTTGGCAATTCTATGACGTAAAAGGAGTCTAGGGACAAAGCAATCTTAGAAACTAGGAAATTAAAACCTGACTTTTGTCTTTTAATTTATGTGCACACATCTGCAAAAGGTTGAGCAAATGCTACTGTGGTGCCGTGGGTACTGTCAATATTGATATTGCTTATAGATAAAGGGAAATCACAAAGTAAAAACAGACGAAGCAAACCAACTTCACTGTGTCAAAGAATTCAGATTACAAACATTTTTGAGAACTACCCCATGCAAATATCTATTCATCATGCTTTTCCTTAACTGTATCATTACATCTGCATCATTTTATTTTAATTATAAATTGTTTGATTTTTAAAATGACGTACTTGTACTTAGTTTCTTGAGCATGCTATTTCAGGTCACAACTTATAAAATGATACCATCTTGCTGGCAGAGTTCCATCAAACAGAACAATGTGTGTAATTAAAGTTTTCTTTCTGTCATTCTGTCTGATGTTTTAGAAGGAAATTATCTACAAATCACATTTTTGTTCATGTAGATTGTCATTATGTCTTAATTGCTATTATGTGTTATGTTTACACAATATGAACATACTGGCAGTTGGATAAAACATCATTTCACTGTCATGGAAACATCCACTTTAAATATAAGCAGTTGTCACTTTGAATGGTAGTGTGAGACAGTGAAAATGACCCTGCCAGTTGAAAATGTGATAAGCAAGTTTAGTCAGTGAAAAAAATTATAATAACTCCATTAACTTTAACATTAATTTTTGTCCAAACATTAAGGACTCTCTTACCATATGCTATAAATGTATAGGAAAATTTAAAAACAAAAAAGAGTAAAACTGTTATTTCCTTAATACACTGTAATTTTTAAAATTGAAACATTGAGGATTTAAGTCTTTTACTCCTTTGTAAAAAGAAAATATATCAGGAGAAGGATCAATAACACTTGCCTTCTGCTGATTATATAACATTATACAGAGGAAGCATCTTTTTTTTTTTTTACGTTGGCAATTTTTTATGCTCTTTTCTAAGGTGGAATACCTTCAGCATTTTATCTTTTGCTTTCAAGTCATGAAATATCTCTGAGAGTTCTTTTAATGTGAAGTTTTAGCCAGTGTCAGTTTGTCCAGAACATCTTAATTATTTTTGTCACAACCACTTGCGAAATTTTTGTGAATACGTTGGCCTTCACCATGTGCCTTTAGCTGCATAGCTAGAGTCTCTTGAATAGTAGCTCGTTCCATGTTCCCTAGTCAGCTGTCTCTCTTAAACTCCATTTACACTTGATTTGAATTTGACTTTTAGAATGAACACTTTACATTTTCTTGTTCCTTCTTTTGTCTTTCTTAGCCAGTTTCCTCTTTTGACATCCATTTTTGTAAAATGTCATGTGGGTTTATCACTAGGAAACAAAAGTCACCACAACCACATGCTCTGCTGTCTGTGCATAAATCTAACACCAGATGTGCAGCGATCAACAAAGTCAGGAAATGCACATGTTGGTTAATGTATATGGATTAAAGAGCTAGCATAGAAGTGAATACACTCAGAGTGAATACACCATGGTAACTGAAAACTGACCCATGTGGCTGAGGAAGTAACAAGTTTATTTAACTAAACTGTGGTGACAAAGAACGAAATTCAGCTGGGTAAATGTCAAAGATCTTAGCAGTTTTATTCAGTGAGTCATAAATTGGGCAGCATCCAAAGGATAGACAGGAGCTCCAAAGATCTTGCAAGGCAAGAGCTTTTTATAGACCAAAGTGAGCAAGAACAATACTGGGCATTTGCCGATTTGTTAATGCAGAGTTACTTTCCTCATAGAAGGCAAAGGGAAGTCTTGGAGCCAAATTAGTAACTTGTGCCAAGCGGCGTAGGCCCTCCTGTTCTGGGAGATCTGAGCATAGAAATAGAGTGAAGTTTTAGTTTGCTGATGTGGGACTTAGCATGAGTGTCTCCATCATGTCCCAACCTGGTTACTTTAACAGTGGTAACTGAAAATGACTCATCAGATTATTCAAAGTGAACATGGTCTTTATAAGGACATGAACACATTAAAAGTTAAAGGATAGAACACAATATTCCATGTCAATACACACGCACAAGTGCATGCACATGCACACTGGTTCTACTAACATCAGAAAAGTAGATTTTATGAAATATTAACAGGTTTAATAAAGCTCTTTCATAATAGCATTTTAATATTTGTTTATTTTTATTAAAATGTTTTTCTAGGTCAAGGAGCAGGTGCTAGGAAAACTGGGAAGGTTGAAAAAAACAGACAAGAGAGAGCACGATTGATTGGGTAGAACTCAAGCTATAGGGAGGGACAGAATTCAGGATAATTTCTAAAAAGCAGGGATTGGAGGGACAAAGTCACCCTCTAATACCAGGGGCAGGGTTGATGAAGGCGCCTATAGGGAAGTGTGAACACTGGAGTCAGTAACTGGAGGAAGTTCAAGCTTTTTTTCACAATTTTATCAAGGTTGCATGAGTTTAGATAATTTGCTAGTGTTTGATAGAAGCTTGGGGAGAAAAATAAGGACAAGTAAAAAGATTGACAGGTTATGAGGGTTCAGTCAAATTGGAGATGAGAATGTGTAATACAGCACTCTGCAGCATCTTATTGATTCCTCACCAGCCCCTTCTACCCAGGAAAAGGAGCTGAGGAGTTAATCGGTTTGATTAAAGTAGGAGATTTGAGGGGCAGCCACTCAAAAAATAAAGGAAACTTTGTTTAAAGTGTTAGTGATCAAGTAGTTCTAATACTTAAATTTTTTCTCCTTGTGGTCAGAAATGATAAAGGCAATGCAGAGTAGTAAAATGGAAAAAGCTAAAAGACCGAAGACCACAGTGCCTGCAAAAGTGACATAAGTCATAGTTGGTCTTGGGTTAACTTGACGGATTCTCTCATTCTCAATTCCAACTACCCAATTTTAAGGGATGTCCAGTGATGTCTGTCAAACATTTTTAAATTAAGATCTGTCCTCTGAAATATTATAGAATTCTATTTAAAACTTTTATCATATCTAGAATATTTACACTTGAATTATGAGATTTTTTTACAAAAAGATTATTTTTATTTAAGAGAGTGCGTGCATGCGAACGGGGGAGGGGCTGAAGGAGAGAAGCAGACTCCCGGATGAGCACGGAGCCCCATGAGGGGCTTGATCTCACAAATCTGAGATCATGACCTGAGCCCTGAGCCAAAACCGAGTCAGGCACTTAACCGACTGAGCCACCCAGGTGCCCCAAATTATGAGAATTTGTTTTTTAATCACAGCTCTACAATTATTAATCAGTAGTACCCAAGTGAGAGTAACTCACATGCAAATACAGTTAAGTGACACACAGGTGTCTCAAAGTTTTAAAAGGCATTGGTGACTTATAAAAGAAATTTGTTAGTTTTTCACCCTCTACAACTTGACTTGGATGAGAACTTAAAACATACTTCAATTAGGGAACAGCTAAATTGTTTATGTTTAGTAGTTGAAGGCACAGGTGACAAACTACAAGAAGATCCATTTCTTTATGTTGAATTATGAAAAAGTATTCATTGTTCTCTGTATTCTATATTTGAAGTTTCCAAATCTTAAACAATACTGATAGTTAAACGATTTAATTCAGAATTATTGTAAAACAGTTATTTATCCCACCTGGAAAGAAAAAAAATGTATATGATAATATCAGTGTTATATGGCTATTTCCCTTATGGATGACTTAATTGTGTTCCTCACCTTTCAGTCATATGCTTAGACTGGTATGCATCCCAAATCTAGTTACTATTCACTTTCTGACTTAGGAAACTTTATATTTATTTCTGATACTGATACACATCATTATGTCAACTGTAGAATAAACAGCTATTAACTTTATTGCCTCCAAGTTGAAAGTCAGCAATTTTTCAGTTTGTTTTTCAGTTTTCATTTAGATTTACAGTCTATCCTAGTAAGATTTGGAATTACTATATTCGGGCAATAACATAAAAGGAATCAGTATTGTTTGTTAATGGTTGCAGAAAAAATGAAATTATACAACAGAGAAGATTGGATTATCTGTTAAAATATTTTTTTCTTAACCAGATTTTATTTCTGTAGTTTAAAATATAACAAGAAATCAGAATACATTCTCATATTTTGAAGGTCCACATGGCCTATGACATGACATAAAATTTGATATGGTTTGATTCAGTTTACATTCAAATGCATAAAAGTTTTCAGAAATATTTACTTACTATCTTTATCAATATTAAAATGTGCTAGCTCCTGTTTAATAGACATTTAAAATAGTGAGAATATTCTCTTCTTTAGAAAGACTAATGGCTCACTAGCTTCAAGCTTGACACAGACATTAAAGGATTAATAACTCATTTTTCTCATACTCTGATTTATTAACATTGAATTTCTTCCCTGACTTGAAGGTTCACAAGATCTAGCTGAGTTTTTACTCTGAGCATCAGCTGAAATTTTAGTATCAAAATATTACCCAGGAATTATTTAATTAAAAACTACTTTCAAATTACATAATTTTTTAAAAAGACAACTAATTCACTCCTTTTTCCACACTTAGAATAGATTTCTTTCATATATACTAGAGATGTGATGGTAACAAAATGTTAAAGAAACTAGTGAAGGGATTTTTTTTTTTATATGTCCAGAAAATGTTTTTAGTGATTATCACAGAACTGTGATGACCTGGCTCACTACAAAATCACAACGTCTGACTTCTTCACAGCAAGTGCACATCTCTGAAATCTTTTATTTCCCTCCTCATATTTTGATGATTCCCTTCCTGAGTCCCCATAGCAATCCTTTCAAATTTAATTATTGATTCTTTTCACAGCTTTATTCCTGAACCAAATGCTCTCCAATTCACTGTCTGCATTCCTGCTTCCCTACCTTCATTCTGTTGTCCTCAAGAAATGTTACCTGCTATGTAAGAGTCAATAATTTGTCATGCCTTGTTCTGTCCTAATTATCAAGGATCTCTTCATAACATGCCCTGTGTCAACTAACCTAGCAGTAATCATATATGTATGAAATATATAGAAATACTGCTACTAATAATAATTATTACTTTGTACTATTTAAGTTTGCAAAGGGCCTTTATGAGTTTTCTGATCGGTCAGAACAAACTACTTTTTTTTTTAAAGATTTAATTTTTTATCTGTCAGAGAGAGAGAGCACAAGCAGGGGGAGTGGCAGACGGAGAGAAGCAGGCTCACCGCTGAGCAGGGAGCCCGATGCGGGACTTGATTCCGGGACCCCTAAATCATGACCTGAGCCGAAGGCAGACACTTAACTGACTGAGCCACCCAGGCGTCCCAGGAACAAACACTTTTAAATAAAATCTGTCATGACTGCATGCATGAACAAATGTGCCAATGGATGGCATCAATATTTAGAAAACAGTAAATATATGCTAATTGTTTATATTAGTGTTATTTTAACATAAACTCAGGTGATGTTTAGTGTAATCTAATAAATTCCAGATACATTACTGCTCAAAAGTAAACAGGAACAAAAATGACAAGATCCAGTCCCTACCCTTCAAAACATGTCAGTAACTAAATGGGGGTGAAAATCATGGGGCTAGGCTTGGATTTAAACCCATTAAGGTCACCTGAGAACTCTCATAATTAAGAACATACACTGGTTTTCTTCTCCAAAATAAAATTTCTCATTTCTAATGAAGTAATGCCCAGATGGACTTTACAAAAAATTAATAAGAATTAAAAATCCAGAGGTGCCTGGGTGGCTCAGTTTGGTTAAGCATCTGCCTTCGGCTCAAGTTATGATCTCTGGGTCTTGGGATGGGGCCCTGTGACAAAGGACTCCCTGCTCAGCAGGGAGTCTGCTTCTCCCTTTCCCTCTGCCCCTCCCCCCAGCTCCTGTGCTCTCCCTCTCTCAAATAAATAAATAAAATCTTAAAAAAAAGAGTTACAAATACATAGCAAAAACAATATATACTATCTTTTAGTTTTCATATTTATGAGTTTAACCTTCATTAAAATAATTTTGCACTATTGCCTAAGTTTTAATTTTATGTATCCTGCATCACCTTTCCATATGAGCACCGAGTACATTCTTTTTAGGGCTCCTGTTCAATAAAATACAGAGTAAATTAGATGTTCGTACATACATTCCTGAATAATTAAGTCACATTGATGATGTCACATTAAGGTTGCTGTGTGATTCCTGAGGTTTTCTCATTAGCTAAGTAATGCTCCTATACAACACCCTCCCAGCACGTTGTCATCTAAATTTGTGCCTCTGCTAATTTAGAAATTACTACATATTCTGGACCTTCAGGTTTTTTGCGAATTGTTAAACCTCAAATACCAAAAGTCTACTGGATCTTTTCTTGAGCAGGCCAGCCTTCTCTTGATCTTTAGAACCTCTCTAGAGAGGGGTTAAAAAGTAAACTTCTTTTTCAGATATGCAAACTTACAGAGTGTGTGGTTAAGGGGATCTCATTATGCTATCTTTGGAACAGACGAGAGGAATATACCAGGGCTGCAGTGGCCTGTAATGAGTAATAGGTAAAACGAATTAAGCAATAACTCTCCAGGCAAAAAAAAAATTCAACATGAAGTAAGTTGACTATCGTCACCATATGAAATTTTGCTCCACATACCGTGTTAGACATTGCTATGAAAAAGGGAAGAGTTATATAGATTATAAACATTCCTTGTGTGGTTTTTTAAATCAGTGGAGAAAAAAATAAACCATTTAAGAAGGGGTAGTACGGTATCTGACTAACATTTGAGAAAGGAAAGCTAGACTCTTTCTCAATAAAGATTAGAAAATAAATAAAAACTAGAATAAATGTTCATTCAACAGTTTTGTTACTTATTTTTCATGTGGGATGCATATACAAAAAATTAAATGAAATGGTATATAACTATATATATTTACACATATAACTATATATATAGTTTAATGAATTATTAGCAAATGAACACACATGTAACCCCTCCTCCGATTCAGAGATGGATCATTTACAGCCTCTCAGAAGCCCAGCATTCTTGTTCCCATCCACAACTTCATCACTTCCCCAGAGGTATAGAGGTAACTACTATTACAACTTTTGTGATAAGCATATATTTGCTTTGCTTTTTTTTTTAAAGATTTTATTGATTTATCTGTCAGAGAGAGAGAGCACAAATAGGTGGGAGCAGCAGGCAGAAGGAGAAGCAGGCTCCCCGGCTGAGCAGGGAGCCCGACGTGGGACTTGATCCCAGGACCCTGGGATCATGACCTGAGCTGAAGGCAGACGCCTAACCGACTGAGCCACCCAGGTGTCCTATCTATTTGCTTTTCTTTACCACATGTATGCATCCCTAAAATAAGAGTCTACTTTTGCCTGTTCAGAACTTTGTATGACTAAAATCTCATGTGTTATTTGGATCTTGCTTCTTTTTTAAACAAGAGGTATAACATCGATTTGTACCGATACAGATCTTTAGTTTGCTCATTTTCATTGCGGAATAATATACCATTATGATAATACCCTAAAAGAGTAGCCTTCAAAGTGTGGTCTGCTGATACCTGTGTTCTTGAATCCCTTTCAGGGGGTCCATGAGATCAGAGCTATTTTCATGATAACAATATGATGCTATTTGACTTTTTCACTATGTTTCATTTGCATCAATGTGTCAAAGTCACAGTTGAGTAAAATTGCTGGTGCCTTAATAGAGTCAATGCAGTGACACCAAGCTATCCTAGTACCCATTGCTTTCTTCACTGCCACGCATCACAGGAAAAATAACCCTGTCAGTCTGACTACAGAGTATCCTCGAGGAAGCCCTAAATGTTACTATGTTTTTAAACGCAAAGCCTAAGTACACCTTTCAAAACATTCAGCATGTTAAAATGGGAATGTGTGAACCTATGCACTCTTCCATATACCAAAATATGAAAGAAAAACACTTGTGCAGTTGTCTGAGTTGTTAGCTCAATTAGCCACTTTTTCATGAAATATGTTTTTACTTAAAGAACTATTGGCAGACAAAATATGGTTATTGAGACTTGAGTATTTGACAGACATGTTCTCAAAAAAGAACAAAGTGAGCTTACATTTCAAATGAAAAGGGGGGATATATGTGTTGTCAATGATATAATTAATACTTAAAGCAAAAATTTTTAAAAAATGTGAACTTGACAGAGTCCCAAAACTTACTGACTTTTAAAATGAGATCAATAGTGATATTTTTAAAATGTAATTTTTTAGAATATTATATGAAGACAGATATAAACATTTGGGAGATTTGCATTTATAACCCTACATGATGTTACAAAATCAAGCAGAGAAAAAGGTTCATTCATAGTACAAAACAGGTCAATAGTTTTTAATGTAATAGAGTAAAAAAAAAAGTTCATTAATATGGCTTCAGATTTCACATTGCAGTTAACCTTTAAGAAATCAACCCTTGATGGGGCACCTGGGTGTCTCAGTTGGTTAAGCATCTGCCTTCCACTCAGGTCGTGATCCCAGGGTCCTGGAATCGAGCCCCACATGGGGCTCCCTGCTCAGCAAGGAGCCTGTTTTTCCCTTTCCCCCCAACTTGTGCTCTCTCGCTATCTCTCACAAAAATAAAATCTCAAAAAAAAAAAAAAAAGAAACCAACCCTTGTCAAATTGTGGTGTAGTATGAACATAAAATAACCACAATAGTCTTAACAGCTTTTAAAATACTTCTCGCTTTTCCAATTTCCAATCTGTATGAAACTGTATTTTTTTCATATATTTTAACCCATGAAACATATTGTATCAATTGGATGTAGAAGCTGATATGAGATTTTCCAGCTATCTTCTCATAATCAGACATTAAAGAGATTTACATTTTGCATAAATATAAAGCAATGCCAATTTTTTTCTTTGTGGAAATAGTCTTATTTTTCATAAAATAAGATATTTATATGAGTGTATGCAATGGATTTATTATTATTTTAAATCATTTTTTAAATCTTCTATTTTAATTTCTGATATGATATATATTGAAATATAACTCACCTAAAGGAAGCCCTTAGCTAGTTAGTGATTTGCAAAAGTATAAAAGTTTCCTAAGATGAAAGGGTTAAGAATCAATGCACCACAATATCTATTCATTTTATTCCTAATGGATATTTCAGTTGTTTCCAATTAGGGCTGTTACAAAAACATTTATTTGAAGATTATGTTTAGTTACATCTCTTACTGCATATGTGCAAGAATTTCTTTGAGGTGTTGGGATGGTTAATTTTATGTGTCAATTTAGCTGGACACAAGGTGCCCAGATTAAACATTATTTCCAGGTATGTCTGTGTGAGTGTTTCTGGATGATATTAGCATTCGGGTTGTGGACTCAGTAAAGTCAATTGCCCATCCCAGTGTATCAGCTGGACATGAGCTAATCCACTGGGCACCTGAATAGTATTTGCACAGTTGGCTGCTCCTATTCTCAGGCTTTCAGACTTGGACTGGCTTTCCTGGATGTCTAGTTTGCAGATGGCAGATCATGGGACTTCTTAGCCTTCATAATCACATGAGCCAATTTCTCTTAATCAATCTCCTTCAGAGATCTATATCTATACAGAGAGGGATATCTCCTAGTGGTTCTGTTTCTCTGGAGAACCCTGACTAATACAAGTATATACTTAAAAATGAAATTACTGAATAGAATATCTTCTATTCTTTCATTCCTTTTACTTTGTGGGAATATTTCATAGGGTCTGAATATCAGGTTTTTTCATGTTAGGTATATTGCAAGTATTTTTTTTTTCTCACTCTGTGGCTTTTCTTGACATTTCCTTACTAAAACATTGTTTATATGATAGTGAGTTGAGAAGGATTCTTTAAACAAAAAAAGAAGCAGAAAAAACACTCATAAAAGATTGATAGATCTGTAAAACATTTTTTAAAATCATACTATAAAAATACCACAAGCATAACCAAATGCAAAAAAAGGAAATAATTATAATCATAATCAAAACATAAGAAATCATGGTCCTCAGTACATACGTTCTCATAAAATCAAGTAAGAAAAAAAGAAAAACTTCAAAAGACTATGCAATGGGCAAGAGATTCATAAATTAATGTAAATGACCAATGAACTGAGAAGTTTAGGTTAACCTCACCTACATCAACTAAATGCATAAAACATATTACTAAGAAAAAAATTGTATTTATTAAACGGCAAAGTTAAAAATAACAGAACAAACTTCAAAGCAATAAAGGTTTAAGGAAACAGGTATTTGCTTCCATAAACTGCTAATGGAAAGGCAAAATGGTATAATTCTGGAACACAACTTCAGTATTGACTAAATTAAGTTTTAATTTTAACTCATTGAAAGCTATTCTTACCTATATAAACAATATGATTAAACATACGTTTTTGTGTCATAATGTTGAAAGATATATGAAAACCAGCAATAATCTCACCACATAGGAGCAACTGTTAAAAATATTTGCGGGTATTTACGTTTATTCTACTATATATGTATAATTTTCAGGGGAGGTGGCTTTGAAAGAGTATGGGGTAAGAAAAAAAGAAAGGATAAAAGCAAAAAGTGTCAAATTTCCTGGGATAATTTTAAGTTCACATAAAGTCTCCCTTTGCTTTGAGATTTTAATCTGTTGTGAGCTGAAAGCAATACGTTAACTGAAAAAAAGCAGTATGTCAACCAGAAAATATGATTGCGATCCCTGCTGGTGGAATATTAATTAGCATTTCACCATTTATATATGTAGATGCGTGTATGTGTAAATCTATGTATGTAGATATACTTTCTAAATAACCTATAATTGTTATCCTCTAAATAGATAATTTTAATGAGCATTACCATTGTTTTTATTATGTTACCGGGTGAGTTCTCTATGTTGTCTCATTCGACATCTGCCCATCCCACCCTTCTTCTAGAAGGAGACTGAAAGCAAAAAACAAAGAAAAAAACTACATTTAACATTTTCCAGACTCCCTTGCAGATTGAGCCTGGGTGCAAAGGACCCAGTTAGAATAATTCTTTTGCAAATCAGGAGGCAGAAGTGTGATAGAGGCCGTCCTCCTGGTGTCCTTGCCCAGAGCTTCTGGCAAGCTGATACATGGAACTTAACACCTTGCCTGTAGCAAAGGTCTGGAGAATGGTGTTCATTCTTCAGTTCTCTGGATGGGGAGAGAAGCAGTTGAGGAGGCAGAGGCAGAGGCAGAGTCCTGTTTCTTTGGCCCCAGATCCCTCCAGTGGAGACCTTAGAGGTGGTAGGTCCCCAGGGACTTCATTTCTAAATTATTTTGGGATACATTCCAAGAGCCCCAAGCTAGATTTGGCCCCTTTCAGCTCTTTTAAAAATTTGGTGGATACCTTATTCTTTGAATTAAATACTTTTCTGCTTAGGGGTGCCTGGCCAGCTCAATAGGTAAGCATGTGACTTGTGATCTCAGGGTCATGAGTTCAAGCCCCACATTGGGAGTAGAGTTTACTTTAAAAAAAATACTTTTCTGGGGCACCTGGGTGGCTCAGTCAGTCAAAACTGTCTGCCTTTGGCTCAGGTCATGGTCCCTCGGTCCTGGTTTGGAGCCCCGCATCGTATTCCCTGCTCAGCGGGGGAGTCTGTCTTTCTCCCTCTGCCTGCCACTCTTTCTGCTTGTGCTCTCTCTCTCTTTCTCTCTCTCTCTGTCAAATGGATAAATAAATCTTTAAAAAAAAAAAAAAAACACTTGGGGCGCCTGGATGGCTCAGTCGGTTAAGCGTCTGCCTTCAGCTCAGGTCATGATCCTGGAGTCCTGGGATCAAGCCCCACATCGGGCTCCCTGCTCAGCGGGGAGCCTGCTTCTCCCTCTCCCTCTGCTGCTCCCCCTGCTTGTACTCTCTCTTTGTCAAATAAATAAAATCTTAAAAAAAAAAACTTTTCTGTTTACAATTCCCCAATACACTAAAGACTATAGGTTTCTGTTTTAGTGCATTGAAATGAGTTAAATTAAAAATACTTAAAAGTTGATAAGTTAATAAAAATTATTAACTCTATAAGCAGGATTTAACAAATTTTTCTCATTAAGGGTCACATAGTAAATATTTTCAGCTTTGTGGGACATATACCATCTGTCACAAATACGCACGTCTAAAGTTGTAGTAAAAGCAGCCATAAATAATATGTAAACAAATTGTCATGACTGTATTCCAAAAAACTTTATTTTATAAAAAAAGGAGTTGACCATAAATTATTGACCCATACTATAAGGATAAGAACATTAAAGTTATAATAAACATTTGAGTCAAATGTTTTGAGAAACTTAAATGTGTTTTTTAAATGAAATTATTTTATTAAATTCCATGACTCAAATAGATACACATATTTCTATAATTTTCCTTTTGTTTCAGTAAATAAGAGAAAATGTGATTTTGAGTTCCTGTGTTTCATGAACAAGATGGCATTCTTTTTCACACTCTGTAAATATAATGAAATTGATTTTATTCTAAAGATATTTCAAAATATTTCTGAGAATTCTATAAAACTCATTTTATTTGGAATTTTATAAACTATTCTTAGTGACATTTTGTGAAAGTCTGAAGTTTTGAGGTGTTCTGTTTTATATGAAAAGAGACAAAGTTGCTATTCTAAGAAATAGTATTTTAAATACTAACACAAATGTATTTTTGCATATTAATGCCATGTTGTTTTTGATGTCATGTCATTTTCTTTGCAATGTGTAATCCATTATTGAATAATCTTTGCAAGTGTAAGATTCTAGTATGCCTTCCTACCTGAACTTGTACTTTTCATTGCCTTAGCCCAAAAATGACTCAAATAAAACTGTGATCTCCCAAATACTCAGGAAAGCAAGGAGAACCTACTATTGATGAGTACTAACAAGTTTCCCTTCCAGATTTCAAATGTAAACATAAGGAGTGTTTTATTGTTACATTTATTTCACCCACAAGTGTCTAACTCATAATAGATCCTCAGTAAATGTATTTTTGAAATGTCAAAGAAGTTGACATCTACCAAAAAGTACAGCCAATATACATTTCAAAGGCTCTGGAGTAGACACCAAAAATCAAACTCTAGTGACATCACAATGAGAATTATTATAATAATACCAATAATGCTAATTAACACTTAAGATTATTCACTCTGTAAAAGCGATGCAGACAGACTGAGTCCAAGAACCCAGGGAAGGGTCCCACAGGACCTGCCAACAGGTCCTTGGCTTCACGAACGATAGAAATCAAATGCTAGCCAGAAAAAAGTGAAAATAGAGTTTACTGAATAGTGTAAGTTACAGGTAGAGAATTGCAGACAGAAAGCCTGGGAGACTCATAAAGGAAAGGGAAGGAGTCTTGTCATTGCTTGGGGCAAGGGTTTTATATTAGAAGAAGCTCTAGGGTACGTGTCCCTCCAGGAATCTGGAGTAGGGTCCAATCAAAGGTGAGTGTCAGGTGAACAATAGGTTATTCCACACTGAAGGTAGGGGTATTGATCCAGCATCAGCCTATGTGTCTTTAAAGCTAATGTGCTGGATCATGTTTGGGATCCAGCTCTTCTCAGGTGTTATCAGGTGTTTGGGGCCTAGGACAAAACTCAGAGAATGATTCTTTTTTTTTTTTTTCTTCCCCCATAAAGTGGGAACATAGCTTCTTTGGCTTATTCAGAGGCAAAATATGGACATGAAATGAATAAAACAGTGGAAAACCAACGGAGACAGAGCCTTTCTAAAAATGGAACCCCTTCAACTTCCCTACTTCAAAAGCACAGCTATAAAACTCATTTAATTTCCACAACAATCCTGATAGCTTGCTTTTTTATCCTTGTTTGAGAGATGAGGGAAACTGAGGCACAGTGAGGTTAAATACGTTGCCCAAAGTCACATAACTAGTAAGTGGTGTTTCTGGGATTTGAAGCCATATAGTTTGGCTTTAGTTTTTCCCATGATGTTATAATGCTTGACTTTATAAGCAAAGAAACCATGATGATTTACCTAACAAGAATCCTTTCAGCCACTATAAGATTTAAATCATTAATTTAAATTGCTGAATTAGGGGCGCCTGGGTGGCTCAGTCATTAAGCATCTGCCTTTGGCTCAGGTCATGGTCCCAGGGTCCTGGGATCGAGCCCCGCATCGGGCTCCCTGCTCCATGGGAAGCCTGCTTCTCCCTCTCCCATTCCCCCTGCTTGTGTTCCCCTTTTGCTGTGTCTCTTGTCTGTCAAATAAATAAATAAAATCTTTAAAATAAGTAAGTAAATAAATAAATAACTGAATTATCAAGGACAAAAAGAATTTTGTCAGGGGATAAAAGTAAACAAGAGAATAGAAAATGCAACAATCCATCTCATTTACAATCAAAACCAACTCCTCAGTTGAGGTTACTGGGTAAAATGGCTTGCCAATATTAAAAATCAGCTACTAAAAATGAAAGAATATCGCTAATTAGTTAATATTTCCTAGAAATTGATCTTTTAGGAAAAAATTAATATTAATAAAGAGGATTCAATGTTGGTTTTATGTTTTCAAATTTTAACATTTTACTTTGCTGTTAACAATTGAACAATGCACATTACTGAGGAAGTGCTAGATGCTGTCATATGTTCTTTACAGATATGAATTTATTCAATTCTAGTAGTTTTTTTTTTAATCCTCATTTTACTGGTAAAACATGTAAGTAAAATAACTTGCCTGATGTCACAGTAAATTCCAGAGGCAGGATTCCAGACTCCCAAGATTAGCATCCATACTTAATCTTGCATGCTATTTAAATAAGAATCCTGTGCATGATTGGGGCGCCTGGGTGGCTCAGTCCTTAAGCGTCTGCCTTCAGCTCAGGTCATGATCCCAGGGTCCTGGGATCAAGCCCTGCATCAGGCTCCCTGCTCCGTGGAGAGCCTGCTTCTCCCTCTCCCACTCCCCCTGCTGTGTTCTCTCTCTGTCAAATAAATAAATATAACCTTTAAAAAAAAATTTAAAAAAAGAATCCTGTGCACAATAATGAGTAAATTATCATAAGGAAATAAAAATATTTAGTTCCTGGAAAACAGGATTCCATAATGTGTTTCTTGAGTAAATAACACCATGTTTCTTTATTGAATAGTTTTTACTAGCTGATGTATTTAATTTTGTCATTAGTGGTCTCACCTTCCTCCTTTTCTCCTGTGTTGTGTGAATATAGCAAGTGATTTGAATGCAAGGAATTTATTTTGAATGTAAATATAATAATGTCAATAACGAATTTCCTAACAATTCTTAATCTGTCTTAACTAGTTGGTATTTTAAAATATAAGTAATGCAATGTTTTTGGTATAGGTTTTAAGGACAAGCTGGAATATTTAAAATGCCAGTGTCTACCGTGTAAAAATAAATTTTAAAAATAAATAAATAAATAAAATAAAAACAAAATCTCTTCCATATGATGTAAAAGCAGCCAGGGAAGATTGTTGCCTTTGGTGAAGATCAACGCCATGTGAAGTCTGTGTAAATTTGTTGTAAGCATTATGACAGATGGGAAAGAACTCATTTAAATTTCAAAAAATTTTGCCTCACAAAGGAATTTTCCTAAGATAATTTGTATTCACATCTAAATAATGGAAGGCTCAAGATTAAGCATTGCAATTGCCATTTATATTACAAAGAAAAATGCAATCTTGAGCCATTTACATTAGTTTTATTTCTTCATTTTTCTGAATCATCCTTTTCTTTGAACTATTATTCAAAAGATGGTGGTGTTTTTTGTCCTTTGTGGGGTATCCTTCACTTTGGCTGATGATAAAAAGTTGCTATTTCCTTTCATCCTTATTATCATATTCACGGTTCTCCTTAGTTGGGTGCTTTTTGGATGACATCCGTGTCCTGCAGAGCTGCAGGACCCCATCAGATCTGTTCAGCCACCTGAACTAATTAACAAAATTCTAACTATTCTTTTTATCATAGATTTGGGAAATTAAGGTGTTTACCTCTAATCTGTTAGGGATTGAGTGAATATTTTTAAATGAATCGTTATTAAAGATTGCAAAGCTTATCCCATATCCATGTTACATATCAAATGGGAAGAGATAGAATATGATCAATTTCCATATAAGAATCCATTTATTCAAACTGCCTATGATTCAGGAGAGATAACATGCCATTTATAAAGCTACAATTGGAATAGTGTAAATTACCGGCATTTTAACTCTTAACAATTGAATTGAGAAAGAAGGGGGAAAAAAGAAAGGAAAACCTCTGGACAATGGTGATTAGAGAGAGGAGAGTAATCGGGATTCTTGAGACTACATCAGCTTCTATTTGGTTACATCAAGTATCATCAACACTACAGTAGTAAGAACTTTGTTTAATGGAAGCAGTAAAGAACTTTACTAAAGACTGGTCCCTCCCACAATCTGCAGGAAGGCTGGAGAACTCAGCCTGAGAAAAGGGCATGAAGCAAAGTCAAAGCACATAGGTCCAAAGCCTCTTTGACTTAAGGATGATGCCAATAGCACATCAACACAGGATTCTTGATAACAAATCTTCCTCTACACCCTCATTCCTGCCATTACCATGGATTGTTTCTTACCTATCCTAACAACTTTGTTATATTTTTTCAAGACTCAAAACCCAGGTAGGACTTAGTCTTGGCCTGGCCTAACTCACAGCAGGCACCCCAGTTATCAAGGAACAGGGAGAGAGAGCCTGGGAACTTGCATGGTTGAGGAACCCTACCTCCCGAAGGATCCTCACAGTGGGGAATTTACCAAATATGGAAAGGGTCTCTAATGCCATTTTGTCAGGAGACAGTGGCCCACAGGGATCATCATTATCAGATTTACAGATAATACAATGTATCAAAGAAGGATTAGTTGTTCTGATTCAAACAATCTTTTACCTTCTGCTAAGGCACTTACCTTCTTTTAGCCTTTGTTTCCTGAGTTCTAAACTGCGGTAATATTCTGTCCAGAACATAAAGTCATTGTAAAGAAGGAAATGAGATAAACTGTGTAAAAGTTCTTTAATTTTTTTTTTCATTCAAAAAAGTATTAAGGGACACCTGGGTGGCTCATTCGGTTAAGCATCCAACTCTTGATTTCTGCTAAGGTCATGATCCCAGGATTGTGAGATCCAGCCTAGCAATGGGCTCCTGCTGGGCATGGAACCTGCTTGAGATTCTCTCTCTCCCTTTCCCTCTACCCCTCTCCCACTCCCCCCAAAAATATGTATTAAGGGCCTATTATGTGTGAGACAAAAATGCAAAAAAAAAAATAGTAAAAATTTATGCTCTAAACAATATATGTGAGATATTATTATCAACACTTTAATTCTTTAATTTAAAAATACATTGAGAATATACAAGCCCTTATTTATCATTCTGTTTAAAAAATGGGACAAATAGATGAAAAGTCAAATGACAGATAAATATGAAATTTAGAACAGAAAATTAATGCGGATATATTCCCCCCCACCACCACTAACACTCTTCTTCTGAGACATATTCTTTCTCCCAATCCAACCATCCAGTTTTTGTGATGAGTAAGGGACAGGTGGGGCTAGGCAGGGGACTATGGAATCAGGCTCACAAATCAGACATAAGGGAACAAACCAGACCACTCTGTCCTAGGTGTCAGAGGTGGGGGTCTTGTTATAACAGCTACTTGTGACCACCCAAGAATTACTGGACCCTAAAAACGAAGTAAGCCATTGAAGGTATTATCATTAGTCCTTACTCAATGGGGCTATCAATAGAGATGTTAAAAAGATTTAAGTTCCCTGGGTAGCTTTCTATAAAAGACCATCCCTAAGAGCCCTCAGTGGCGACCCTGTCAGGAGCCCTCTCACTCCTGAGAACTTTTTCTATATCCTTGCTTAATAAACTTCTATCACTTTACTCACTCTCCTTTGTCTGGGAGATTCATTCTTTGACTCCGTGAAATAATAACCTAGCTCTCCGGAATCAGTGAGAGACAGTCTTACAGAACCCACCTGTAGACAAAAGTGATTGGGCTTGTTAAAAACGCCTCACTAAGCCTAACCAATCAGAGCTCATTCCTGAAGCCTTTAAACCTAGAACCATTTATAAAATATGCTCTTTGATCAGAAGCAATATTGCATGGTATACATCAGAGTTTTTTTTTTTTTTTTAAGATTTTTTGTTTATGTATTTGAGAGACAGCACTAGTGGCGGGGGTAGGTGGGTGTTGCAGAGGGAGAAGCAGACTCCCCATGGAGCAGGGAGCCCAGCAACGTGGGGCTGGATCCCAGGATCTGAGATCATGACCTGAGCTTAAGGCAGTCGCTTAATCGACAGAGCCACCCAGGTGTCCCTACATCAGTGTTGAATGAGGGTGTCAGTGTATCTGCTGACTGTGGTGCTGGGAGAAGTATTGAAAGCAGGAGAGGCAACTCCACATCCTAAACAAGTGTTTATCCTAGTGAGATCGGACATTCCTCCCTGGAAGAGGTCCAGTGTGATCAAGGTGCCATCAGATGACTGGTTGGGCCATATCAGGATGTTTCAGTGTTTTCATCTGCTGTTGACAAATCAAAAACTCAGTAGCAGCAGTACCTGGATCATCTGTGTTGAGAGAAAGCCCATGTTGTTCAGCCTATGAATCACTTCCATCCCTGTTGCAACATTACTTTGTGTATACAGTGACTGGAGGATAAAGCTTTCACCCGAGAAAGTCATCTTGTCAACCACATGATTGGACAGCCATGGTGGATGGCCTCGAGTGGACATTTACATGAGAAATGAATGTTTTCATGCCCTTGCCCATTCTGAAAATTTCATTCCCATGTCATTCCCCCTGAAATAACCACTTTGCAACATTAATATTTGATTGTGCCCTGATCTCACTAGTTCTCCCAGGGGTGCAATATAGCTTTTGGATTACTATCCTGGTGGGAAGGGAAAAGTTTCTGTGGCTTCTATTTGACCGTTTCCACCAAGAGAGTTTTTACTCCACAGATCAAGAAATAAATGTGAATTTTGCCATGTGAAAGAGAACCAAAAGGAGCGAGACCTCAGGAGAAATCAAACCTTGATCACCTTATCCCAGTGGGATAACCAATACCTTGATCTTGGACGTCAGCCTCCAGAACTGTGAGAAGTAAATGTCTACTGTTTAAGCCATCCGCTGTGGTGCTTTGTTATGGCATCCCTAGCAAACTAATACATTTCTGTATTCATATTCTACTGCTGGAAAAACAAGACACAAACTTAGTGGCTTCAAAGAACACAAATTGATTTTCTTACAGTTCTATAGGTTGGATGTCCAAAATGGATCTTACTGGGCTAAAACCACATTATCAGCAGGGCTGCATTACTTTCTGGATATTGGAGGGGAAAATCTATGCCCTTGCCTTTTTTAATTGCTGGAAGGCACCCCCAGTCTTTAGCCTGAGACCTTCTGCCTCCATTATCAAAGCCTGAAACCCTGTATGTCCCTGGCCATTCTTCCATCAACATACCACTTGCTCTGATTTTCTTCTTCTGCTTCCTTTTTCTACTTTTAAGGATCCTGGTTATCACACTAGGCCCACTCAGATAATCCAGAATCATTCCCCTATTTGAATGTCAGCTGCTCAGCAACCTTAATTCCATATGCAACCTTAATTCCCCTTTACCCTGTAACATAACATTGTCCTGGGAATTAGGATGTGGATGTCTTTCTTGGGGGAGGTCATTATTCTGCCTACCACAAGTCCTATGACCAGGTTTCTGGGCTGTTCCTCAAAGGGCCCATCATTTAAAAAGGAGTGGACTTCATTAACTCTCGAAGTTTAGGAACTGGCTAAGGTATTAAAATCCCCACAGTAGGACGCCTGGGTGCCTCAGTCAGTTGTCTGCCTTTGGCTCAGGTCATGATCTCAGGATCCTGCATCAGGCTCCTTGCTCAGTGGGAAGTCTGCTTCTCCCTCTGCCTCTGCCTCTGCTTGCCCACTCCCCCTGCTTGTGCTCTCTCTGACAAATAAACAAAATCTTAAAAAAAAAAAAAATCCTCACAGTAATGAGAGCTAGGTTTCTGCCTACCAGACTAAGAAGTTTTCTGCATATAAAGGTCATGATGCTCCTTAAGAGGCCACCCAACATTCCTAGACAATCAATATTTATTTCATTTCTAGACAACTAATAGGAGAGAACTCTCCTTTCTTTCACACATCTCCTGCTGGGCTGCCCATCTGCCAAACCTGATCAGAAGCCCAAGGTCAAGGAAGCCATTGGTTTTAGTACAGGAAGTTAAGCCTCTTGGGGAAAATAGAAGGGTGGAGCAAGGTGGCAAGTGGGTATGCAGTAGTAAATGCAAAAAATTCAAGCCCACCATCTCTCACATCAAGTCCATTATCAAGTCCCATTACATTTGCCTTTGAATAGATCTCTTTTCTCCTACTCCCCATTACCAATGACACCAGTCACGTCCAGGCTGCTACCAACTTCCCCTGCACTTTTGCAATAACTTTCTAACTTTACTTGCACTCAATTGAACTTCCCACCTCCAATTTATTCTCCATCTTGCAAAGGCAACTTTCAAAATCCAAATGTGCCTCATTCACCCCACTGTAAAATGGATGTCTTTCCACTGCTCTTAAGATAAAGAAAAGCTCCTCAACCCACTGGCGTCCTACCTAACTCTCAGCCTTATCCGGACCTTGTTTACCACCTTTTGCTTTTTTCACCCCAGCTTCATTGGCCTTGCTTCGGTCTTTGGGTCTTTGATGCTCTTCGTGTTCTTGTCTCCCTCAGGCATTTGAATGCACTTTTTCCACCCAGGACGTTCTTTCTTTTTCTTCAGCAATTCAGTTTCCACTCCTTCTTCAAAAGATAGGTGTTTTTTTCTGAGTTCCTGGACTAACTAGATACGGAGTATTGCTGTTTGCCTCACTACACATCACTGCCTCCCCATTTTGTCTTTTCTGCTCCCCAGAGGAGATGCCAGAAACTGCATTGCTCAGAATCACTTTCCCCAAAAGGCTCCTGGTTAGAGTCTGTGGTGGTCTCAAGAGATGTGAAAGGCAAAAGACAAATGAAGAGCTCTTTGTTCTGGATAATATTTCTGTCATTTTAAATTGAGAAGGTTTCACTCTGAGAAAAAGAGGATACAGAACAGGGGAAATTGCTATACAGTAAATATCCACCTTGCTGCAATTCCCTTGGCTATGGTACAAGTCCTGTGCTCTTTTTGAGCGCCTAGGCTGCCATCTCATATTTCCAGGAGACTTCTGGGTAAGAAATCGCTTAATGAATTTTGCTCAGGCATCGGTTAATTGACACTTTTACCAATTTTAAGCTTATTTAAACCACATGGGTCTGCCATTTTAATTCGGAAGCCACACTTCCCTAAACTCAGGGCAATGTGCTTTCGTGTTTTTAAAATATCACTTAAAAATGAGCTCACATTTACTTTTTTTTTTTCCAAACTGGTATTTTCGTGTCATTAAGACATGAATCACGAGGAAAGGGTGAATCATTAATGTTGCTTTGGGGAGACAGCTGAGCTTGCAAGGAAATTAGTCACTAGTATGTTGTGCGCCCTCTACCCCCTCCACTTCCCTAAGGGCCCAAGGACTGCGCGACTTTTAGGCCCTGGCAGGCACTTTCTTTTTAGCCTGTCTTTTAATTTTGTGTTGAAAGTTAGAGATGATAGAGCCGGTAATAGGAACTGAGGTTAACAGGCCTGTTAATGTGAGCTTTTATGATGACCTGGCTAGGAATTGGGTTGTGCTTGGATCTGTCGCTGTCTGAGGCTGAAAATCCCTCTACTCTTTCTTGTTTTTGTCTCCTCTGCTACCTTTGGTTTCCTTACATGCTTCCCTTAAAAAAGGACCTTGAAGCTCTTTGAGCCTTAATTCATGGGTATCACCCTGCAGCCCGGTGGCTGGGGTGGTAAGGTATTTGGGAAGGGAAGTGTTCCATAATCCATGACTAAATCCCAGTGCCTCCCCCAGAACTGCGCCCCTCACACCTGTTCTTTAGCTCCTCCCCCCACGTCAGACTCCAGGACGAGAAGGAAGCTGGAGTTGGGTGATTACCCTCCAGCCTGGCAGGTGAGATAAGGCTCTGGTGAAGTCTTTATTGTGGAGAATGCTCTGGGTGTGTTTAAAAATGGTTACTTTTCCCCTCCCTCCGCCTGAGGCACCGGGTGATTGCCCTTGGCTCTTCCCTATAAAAGCCTGGTGGGGTTACTGGAGGTAAAGCCCAGAAAAGTGTGAGGGTTCCTTAGGATTTTAGCCCCAGGAGTCTCTTGACAGGAGTCCTCACTAGTCCTCCAACAGTTTGTCAAAATTGCCAGTTCTGTGTCCTCACCAGTTGGTGGCTCCAGCGGCTTCTGCTCCAGGTAAGCCGACCTCAGCTGTGTGCCTTTGTACTTACCTCTCTAAAACGTGGGTGGCCCTTTGCCCCAAGACCTCAGTTCTCTGATGGCTCCAGGAAAAGTCATTGGTTTTCAGTGTGTCCAGCTTTTTTCTTTTTTTCTTTTTTTGGTTTTTGTTTTTCATTTTGTTTTCAAATTTTAGGTTTTGGTTTTGCTTTGTTTTGTTTTCAGCTTTTTTCTTGGCGTTGGGACGTGGTTGATGACTTCCAAGCTCTTCAGATGTTGAGGCTGGACCTAGAAACCTTTCATACACTTTCTTTTAAAACCTAAATGTGGTAAAGTGCATTGTTTCTTAAAAGAAAGTAATTATATTGGTCCCTCCATCTCACTGAGTGTTGATATATTATTTTATTACAATTTTATGTTAAACATAAATTTAGATCTAAATTCTATGGAATCTAGGAATTTAGATCTGTGGTTCCTAACCAACTTTGAAAAACATTTGTAAGTCAAATTAAAAATCCTACAAGAGGGGCGCCTGGGTGGCTCAGTCGTTAAGCATCTGCCTTTGGCTCAGGTCATGATCCCAGGGTCCTGGGATCGAGCCCCACATCGGGCTCCGCGGGAAGCCTGCTTCTCCCTCTCCCACTCCCTCTGCTTGTGTTCCCTCTCTCGCTGTCTCTCTCTGTCAAATAAATAAATTAAAATCTAAAAAAAAACCCTACAAGAATACTAAAACTTCAATCAACAATGTCGCCTTAAGATTGTGTGGTTGAACCAAACATTTTTTTTTTTTAAGATTTTATTTTTATTTATTTGAGAGAATGAGAGCGAGCACACAAGCAGGGGCGGGGGCAGAGGGGCAGAGGGAGAAGCAGACCCAGCTGAGCAGGGAACCAGATGTGTGGCTCCATCCCAGGACCCTGAGATCATGACCCTAGCCAAAGGCAGACACTTAATGGACTGAGACACCCAGGCATCCCAAACCAAAACATTTTTATTAGGTTTCATAAAAAGAAGGTACTGTTCCATTCTGATACCATACTTAGTCTCTTTTAACTTCAGTGAATACTTCAGTAGGAAACTTCTGTTTATATAAAATGTTACTGATAACATTAAGGCTTTTCTTTTTTCTGTGTATAATCATCAAACAAAGGTCTGCTAGAATGCAGTTTTTCTCTCTCTTTTTTTTTAAAGATTTTATTTACTTGAGAGAGTGAGCGAGATAGCAAAAGTGGGGAGAGGGAGAAGCAGGCTCCCTGCTGAGCAAGGAGCCCAATGCGGGGCTCAATCCCAGGACCCTGGGATCATGATCAGAGCAGAAGGCAGCCGCTTAAGCGACTGAGCCACCCAGGCGCCCCTAGAATGCAATTTTTCAATATCAGTTTTGATGAAGTAGATTTTGGTAGTTCTTAAATGCATTATATTCACATGGAGAGATGTGTCCATTGCAACATTATGAAAACCTATATTTAAATCACAGCTTTGGGTTCAGAATATAATTTGCAAATTTATCACATAAATATAAGGTATAGCTTACCTTATAACTAATGACCTGTTGCAATTTTAGATATATAAAAGTGTTTCTTAATGAGTGTAAAATGTATATATTTTTTTAGTTCAGCATGCATACGTCTACCACAGTGAGCCTCATGAAACTGAAGTCAATTTTTCCAGCCCATTTTTCTATTTAGTTGTAAAACTTTATTTGTACATTGGCATAATGTTATATAGCCTTCACACTAGACACATATGTTCATAAGCAACCTAAATGAAGCCATTGAAATCCCAGGGCAGTAACTGATAGTAAAGCCACTATGTAGATGGTCTGGTATGTACCCATGTTTGTGGTTTGTTTTCCAAATCCCCTGAGAATACATACACTGATCTCAGATAAAAAAAAAAAAATGGGTCTTTCACCTAGTTTTGAAATCAGACTTAATTGTGTTTGAGTACCAGCTCTGATGACTCATAGTTCTATGATCTTGACCAGTTTACTTAATACCTCTAAGGCTCAATTTCTTTTTTTTTAAAGATTTTTATTTATTTATTTGAGAGAGAGGATGAGAGAGAGAGAGCATGAGAGGAGGGAGGGTCAGAGGGAGAAGGAGACTCCCTCCACTCCCTCCCCCCACCCCAGGAGGGAGCCTGATGTGGGACTCAATCCCGGGACTCCAGGATCATGACCTGAGCTGAAGGCAGTCCCTTAACCAACTGAGCCACCCAGGCGTCCCTCTAAGGCTCAATTTCTTAATTGGGAAAATGACCCAATAAAGTTGCTGTGAAATCAAATGGATGTCAAACTCCTTGACATTCCTTGTGTTCTTTCGATTAATCATCAGCTTGACTTAAACGTTTTGCACCTAGTTCTCTGGTAGGGCATCTTCCATATAGTAAGACCTAATAGCTAATATTGTTATGTAGTATAATATTAATATATACATATATATAGCTGACTCTTGAACAACATGGGGGTTAGGGACACTGACTTTCCACGCCCTCCAACACACCTGAAGATAATCTTCTAAGTTTTGACTCCTCCAACACTTAACTACTAATAGCTTACTATTGACTGGAAGCCTTAACAATATTGTAAACAGTGGATTAACACGTATTTTGTATGTTTTGTGTATTATATACCATATTCTTGCAATACAGTATGCTAGAACAAAGAAAATATTAAAATCATAAGGAAGAAAAATACATTTATGGTACTATACTGTATTTATTGAAAAACTATCCATGCATGAGGAGACCCATTTTGTTCAAACCCATGTTGCTCAAGGGTCATCTGTGATGTGTGTGTGTGTGTGTGTGTATGTGTATGTGTGTATGTACACAAATACACGGAGATAGTGTGGCTGAGGATTGTGGAAGTAATCAAATAGAGAAGTGATTCACATTGTGGAAGTAAAAATACATACATGCAATATTACAGAGTCATCCTAGAAATATAGTCCACTTGGACAGAAATAAATCTCATTAGGAGAGGATTTTGGAAACTTAATGTCTTAGCTTGTTATCCCAGAGTCTGACTTTTCTAATCACACAGTGTTGACAGGGGCACATAAATTTAACAATATACGAAGGGGTTCTTAAACTGCTGATTTTTTAAGATGCCAAAAGGACCATATTCTATAATATGATGTATTTACAAATGATTATAAAGGAAATAGAGTGAGTCCTGATGTCATCTCCAGTTCCTCTTCACTAAGAATTTGGCAATAAATTTAAACTAATGTAGTTAAGGAGTAGTAACCTAACAGACTTCATGCTGAGTCAGTTTGCACCCATGTCTGTGATCCTAACTTCTTGTCTAGAGCTGTCTGGCTCAGCGGCTCTGCTGCTTGCTTAAATGTCTCTGGCAGTATTACTCTTAGCCTTTAAGAATGGCTGAATGATACTGGTAATTTCTGTCTCCCAGACACTGTGTGCATTGTTCCTGCACCGGCAATCTTTCTACCAGCCCTAGTGTTCTTCTGAGATAGTGTTGCGTGGTGTCCGTGGGCATCATGGCAAGACTGTTTTGGCAGTTTCTTAATAGGAAGTATGATCCTTCCCTGTTTGGAAACCAAGAAGTTTCTATGAAACATCAACAGTCTCCCCCAGAAGAATTAGATCTAAATTAGTTCATTAATGTATGTTTTTTGTGTGTGTCTTAACTGGAATTTGAATGTGATTAAATGAGATGCAAAGTGTAAATTCTGACAGGGTGGTAGAAGGTGCAGGAACTTTTTTCCTCGAACCCCATGCCTGAGACCTCTTTCCTTCACTACACTCCTGGGGAGATCAACAAATTGTTAAGTGCTCAAAAGAGATCTATAAATAACGTTAACATCAGTATAGATAGAGCTGAGAAGTGAGCATTATTGGATTATTACTTTTACTTAGTAGGTATCCATATCTTTCCCTCATGTGTGTTGTGTTTGAAGCTAGAGATGAGCGGGATTGAGTCTTCTCTCAAGGTAGAATATGAAAGAGAAGGTAATTAGGATTAATAGAAGATAAAGAGATAATAATAATAGAAAATGAGGATGTTATAGAAGGCATCCAGATTTTACAAAAAGGGAAAAATAAATCCAATGCACATCACGGACCCTGTTACAATAACCCTTTGTTTCTTTTTCATTTTACTTCTCTTTTCTTTTGTAATGTCCTAAATGGGAAGAGGAACGAGTTATCTTACAAATGTAGATTTCGCAAACTTGTGCACTGATGAGAGTACTATTAAAATGCATTGTTAAGAAAAATTTTCAGCACACAAATGTCATTTCCTTTCTTCATGGACCAGATGCTGAAATACTATGTGATAAAGATTTTAGGTCTCAACTGTAAAGAGAGAAGTGGATAAATCAGTGCTGCTGTCTTTAGGACAAATGGTAAAAGAAGTTTATTTAAATGTTTTTCCAAAATTGCTTCTATTGATTATATGTGTCTGCTCTGTGTCTGTGTGTGTTTGTGTGTTTGTGTGATAGGTGAGATGTATAAACATGTATGTATATATGTTTATACATATATACGTACATATATGTTTCTATATAATCAATAATTTTTGGTAGAATTTCTTATCCTATCACTAATAATTTGGTCTGGTTGTTTCAATGATAAAAAAAAATAGAGATTTCTGCTAGGTTTTCTGTGAGTGAAAAAAATGTATGTGTGTGCCTAAATATATATGGAATATACTAAATACTTTGTAGGTTAAACTAGCAAGAAATTTTGGGCATTTAACTGTCCATATTTTTAAAAGAATTATTGACCTTATTCAAAATATGATTGAGGCTATTTTAATTAGTCTCATTTCCCTCCTTGTCATATAATACCTATTATTACCTGTACTTGCTTATATAACAAATATTGCTTGGATATTTACTCTAAGCACTTGGCTGAACTAGACATAGGGAAGGGATCAGAAAAATAGAATATGGTCTATCTGCAGGAAGTTCATGATCTTAGGCAAATAGGCATAATATAATCTGAGCACCTTAATTAGTTGTAAGAGTGCTATAGATAACTACTCTGGGAATGTAAGAGAGGCCAGAATTACTTAAGGGGAAAGGATTTGAGAAGGTCTTCATGGAGATGTTTAAATTTAGGTTCATCTTGAAGAATGGATGAGATTTACACAGCATAAAATGGGGGTTAACATTCTCATTGGCCATGTGAGAATAGTAATAGAAAAGTCACAGAACTGTGATTGTAATGTTTTATGCAGTATTTAGGAGCTAATATTCTGCAGGTACAGTGCCTATATTTAGATTCAAGCCTCCCTACCTCCTAGTTGTATAACATTAACTAATTATTTAAACATTCTGGGTCTTAGTTTCCTAGCCTTGTAAAATGGAGAAAATACTGCTGTCTGCCTCATGGAGAGTCTGTGAGGGTAAAAAGAAGAAAAGTCCATATTAAAAAAAAATGGTACTTAAAAATAATTATTTACTGATGGTTACCTGTGTACCAGGCAATTTATAAAAATAATAAGTTTTCTTAATAATTCTTAGACTGATATTATAATCCTATTTTACATATATAAAGGAAGTGTAATCAAATAAATTGAAATATTTGCTAATGGTCACAGAGCTAGGAAATGGCACAACCAGTATTCAGACCTAGACTTCCAATTCAAGGATGAATTCACTACTAAGGATGAACATCATTGGCATCAGGCACAATATGGATGTTTCCATTCTCACCTTAATCCCTTTTATGGATATATTCCTCAAGTATAGAGCTATCAGTTTTACGAATACATTAATTCTATTCTCATTCATATATATTTTTGACTGTTCATACAAAGTCAGAGGTTTTGTTTTTAAATAATAAGAAAGGTTACAGAGTTCTTATTTACCCAAAATCTTAAAGATAAAATTAAGGGTTTGATAATAAATCCGAATGGGGAACAGCTTAGGAGAAAAGAATGTACATTAAATATATATTACATATAAAGACTTTATTCATATCCATATAAAGGAAGTTCCACTGGGGATGTACAAGCAATTGATATGAATAAACAAAAACCTAAGAAGAAAAATAAATATATAATAATAAAAAATAATTATATGAACTCTCTCTCCCACACTAATAGTAAATAAGACAAATAAAAGCCACCTTGAGATATCATTGAACGCCTATCAAAATCTAAATGATTCTAAAATAAATATTATTACTGAATAATGGTTAATTTGGCTTAAAATTGCCATATTCATATATGACTGGAATCTTTGTAAATTTGTATGATCTTTTTAAAGAGTAGTCAGGCAGTAGATACCAGGAAGTTTAAGATAATTTTTCTTTCACCTGGTAGTTCAACATATAGTGAATTATCCTAAAGAAATATTTAAAAGAAAAAAACTAAATTATGAAAATATTGGGAGGCAAGATGGCAGACGACTGGGGGACTCCATTTCAACCGGTCCACTGAATTTAGCTAGATATCTACCAAGCCACTCTGAACACCCATGAAATCAGCCTGAGAGATAAGATTATACGTCTGGATCTCTACAGGGGCAGAGGATTGTCAGTCGAGAGGTACAAAATACTGAGTTGTGATTGCTTGGAGAGATGTTGGAGGATGAGGGGACCGTCAGAAGCTAGACTTTGGAAAGTAATACCCCAGTGCAAAAGCGTCCTGCTCCTGGGGACCAGCTATAGCTCGGAGAGCGGTGGCCGAGGGTCGGGAAGGGACTGATAACAGGGCTCAAGCAGAACACAGGGGCTTAAGGGGCAAACTCGGGGACCAGGCAACCACAGAGCATCATCAAGATAAAAAGCTTCTGCACAGCAAAAGAAACAGTCAACAAAACAAAAAGGCAACCCACGGAATGGGAGAAGATTTTGCAAATGATACTACAGACAAAGGGCTGATATCCAAGATCTATAAAGAATTTCTCAAACTCAACACCCCAAAAACAAATAATCAAAGTCAATAAATGGGCAGAAGACATGAACAGACACTTTTCCAAAGAAGACATACAAATGGCTAACAGACACATGAAAAAATGTTCATTGTCATTAGCCATCAGGGAAATTCAAATCAAAACCACATTGAGATACCACCTTACACCAGTTAGAATGGCAAAAATTGACAAGGCAAGAAATAACAAATGTTGGAGAGGTTATGGAGAAAGGGGAACCCTCTTACACTGTTGGTGGGAATGCAAGTTGGTACAGCCACTTTGGAAAACAGTGTGGAGGTGCCTCATAAAATTAAAAATAGAGCTACCCTATGACCCAGCAATTGCACTACTGGGTATTTATCCCAAAGACACAGATGTGGTGAAAAGAAGGGCCATATGCACCCCAATGTTCATAGCAGCAATGTCTGCAATAGCCAAACTGTGGAAAGAGCCGAGATGCCCTTCAACAGATGAATGGATAAAGAAGGTGTGGTCCATATATACAATGGAACATTACTCAGCCATCAGGAAGGATGAATATCCAACTTTTACATCAACATGGATAGGACTGGAGGAGATTATGCTAAGTGAAATAAGTCAAGCAGAGAAAGTCAATTATCATATGTTTCGCTTATTTGTGGAACATAAGGAAGAGCATGGAGGACATTAGGAGAAGGAAGGGAAAAATGAAGGGGGGAAATCGGAGGGGGAGACGAACCATGAGAAACTATGGACTCTGAGAAACAAATAGGGTTTTAGAGGGGAGGCGGGTGGGGGGATGGGTTAGCCTGGTGATGGGTATTAAGGAGGGCACATACTGCATGGAGCACTGGGTGTTACATGCAAACAATGAATCATGGAACACTACATCAAAACTAATGATGTACTGTATGGTGACTAACATAAAATAAAAAAAATTTGATTAAAAAAAGAAAATATTTATAACATCATCATCTATATTAGTAAAACACTGCCCTCCAAAAGAGAAGGGAAAAATTTCTTAAAAATTACATTATAGGAAAATGACTACATAAGTAGGGTAGATACTTTTGATGTATTATTGTTTGGCCCATTGGTTTAAATTTGAAGAAAAAAATCATTTGAAGTATAAAAATACTGGTATGATTTTAAGGGAAATATTTAAGACCAGATGGTAATATACACCATGGTATCAGCTATGTAACATGGATACATATGTACAAAGACTGAAATTTCATCTGAAAAATGAAAGTGTTTTTTCTTATGTAAAGGTGATGGGATGACAGAATTTTTTTTTAATTGAAGTATAGGTACAGTTGACATACAACATTATATTGGTTTCAGGTATACAATATGATGGTTCAGCATTTATGTACATTACAAAACGATCACCATGATAAGTCTAGTTACCATCTGTCACCATACAAAATTATTACAGTATTGACTGTATTCCCTATGCTGTACTTCACATCTCTGTGACTTATTTTATACTGGAAGTTCATACCTCTTAATCCCCTTCACCTATTTTGCCCACCCCCCTGTTTCCTTCCCCTCTGGCAACTATTGGCTTGTTCTCTGTATTTATGAGTCTGTTTCTCTTTTGTTAATTGCTAGTTTATTTGTTTTGTGAAATTGTGGTATTTGTCTTTCTCTGTATGACTTATTTCACTGAGCATAATATCCTCTAGTTCTATCCCATGTTGCCACAAATGGTAATATTTCATTATTTTTTATGGCTGAATAATATTCCATTATACATTTATATATATATATATATATATATATATATATAAAAGAAGTACATCTTTATCCATTTATCTATTGATGGACACTTAGGTTGCTTACATATCTCTGCTATTGTAATTGCAGTGAACAAAGTGATGCATATATCTTTTCGGATTAGTGTTTTCATTTTCTTCAGATAAAAACACCCAGAGGTGGAAATGCTGGATCATATGATATTTCTATTTTTAATTTTTTGAGGAACCTCCATACTGCTTTCCACTGTGCTTGAACCAATTTACACTCCCACCAACAGTGCACAGTGTTCCCTTTACTCCACATCCTTGCCAGCACTTGTTATTTCTCTTCTTGTCTTTTTATTACTAGTTGTCCTAACAAGTATGAGGTGATATCTCGCTGTGGTTTTGATTTGCATTTTCATAATAATTAGTGATGTTGAGATTGTTTTCATGTGTCCATTGCTCATCTGAATGTCTTCTTTTGGAAAATGTTTATTCAGTTCCCCTGCCCTCCCCTTTTTTTAATCCAATTGTTTTTGTTTTTGTTTGGTGGGGTTTTTTTTGGGTTGGTTTTTTTTTTTTTTTTTTGGTGTTGAGTTGTATGAGTTCTTTATATACTTTGAATATTGATCCCTTATCAGATAATATAATTTGCAAATATCTTCTCCCATCTGACCCAACTTATCTTTCATATTGTTATAATATTTTTATAATAAGAACAGGAAAAACTGAAGGGTATGTTTCCAAACAGGTTAACATCGAAACACTTTCATTATGGTTTTTCTGTTGTAGCTTCTGTAAACTTTTCACCCACTTTATAAAAAGCTGATATTGCAGAGATGTGTTTCACTTCTCATGAGAACATGCTTTTAATGGATTATACAAACTCAAAAGATTTCACAACCCTTTTTTCATGCATTGACATTTGATAGGAATTGTAACTAAATGTGAGGTTACTTTTTCTCTTCAGAAATGACATTTAAAGACACATTTGAATTGTTTGAATTGTTCACTGGCTGCTGACAAAACTTTGCATGTGTATGTTCTCTAATATGACTAAAAAATTACAATGATAATAATCAGTGTGAAGAACTAAAGTAAAACGGTAAGTCTAATAAATGACATTAGGGTAAAGTGAGAACATTGGGGGTGAAATTTTTTGTTTCAGTTTATGCACAATTCAGAGAAAAACCTTTTATTTCATGATAACAAAAGGACTTTTAAAAGTTCCACATGAGTGAAATAAGAACTTTTCTTGAGGCATAACATCAAATATGAAAACTAATCATCTTGCAAAAAATAATTGTCTTTCATTTATTCATGTAACTTCTTGTAATGCATTTGTGTATATGATGAGCACCTGCTAAGTGCCAAGAACTTTCTGCTTATTGAACCAGAGGAAAAAACTCCTGAATCCTGGATCTTACTGGGGCAAAAGGGACAGATAATAGACAAGATAAATGGGGCGCGTGGGTGGCTCAGTCATTAAGCTTCTGCCTTCGGCTCAGGTCATGATCCCAGGGTTCAGGGATCGAGCCCCGCATCGGGCTTCCTGCTCCGTGGGAAGCCTGCTTCTCCCTCTCCCACTCCCCCTGCTTGTGTTCCCTCTCTCACTCTCTCTTTCTCTCTGTCAAATAAATAAAATCTTTAAAAAAATAGACAAGATAAATAAGGAAATTGTTTTTCATGTTAGTTGGTGATAAATTGGGGGGAATAAATCCAACCGGGAAGGAGAAGAGGATGTATAATTTTATAGGAGAAGAGGTGATAATTTTAAATTTGATGCTCAAGAAAGGTTTGAAACAGTGAGGTTTTTAGTCAGGACCTGAGTGAGATGAGAAGGTCTTCTTGAGTTTTGAGCAGAGGAGTGATATGACCAGTAGGGGGGGCTATCAAAATAGTCCAGGTGAGCAAGATCATGGGGCTGGAACAAAGATGGTTGTAGCAGAGGTGATGAGAAGCAGTCAGTTTCTCCAGAGGATTTGAAAACAAACCAACAAGATGTGATGACAGAAGGATGAGAGAAGGTGGGGGGACAAGGAGGACCCTGGGCTGGGGCCATACTCAAAAATCCAAGTAGTGATGTTATTAGGCAGTTGCATATACAGGTCTGGAGAGGTCTGGGCAGGAGATAAAGATGGGATGGGTTGGGAACTGTCATAATGCAATCTTCAGTCCCTTCTCAGCAGAAAAGCATGAACATGACCAGATTTCTGGTGTACAGTCAGCACCTTTCATTGTTATACATTTACTGCTTCTAGACCTTTCAAGTCTGCTTCTGCCTCTACCGTACAACTAAAACAGCTCAAATTCCATGTGGCAGGTTATGAATGTCCTTGTACATCTTGAAATTCTTGTTTCCTTTTTATGGCCCTGACTTGTTTTTCTGTCATGGTCTCAAAGGTTCTTTCTTATCTTTAGTACTAGCTCTTCTTCCTCTACTTGCCCACTCAGTATGTTGGTTGTCCAGTTTATGTCCCTCATATTTTTTTCCTGAAAAATATTTTCTATTCCGATTTTTTTTTATCCTATTCTTTGTTAAAGTGCTACATTTTTGTCCTGGTTCATCAATTCTTTTAATTTGTTCCTCTTTCCCGATGCCACTGGATTCTCCCCTTAATTGCCAACCCTATGCTACTAACCAGGATGCATGCCTGGGGTAGATAAAAAGGAGCTGAAATCCAAAAATCGAGGTAGAGAGGAAGGAAAGTGTCCTGGGAAGTCAGAAGTTGCTTTGCAATCAGATAATGGGTCTTGTGGGTGACAGTAATCTAGAATAAAGCCCTGGCTTCTGGTTTGGGTGATGATGCTTTGCTACCACCTCTGTGTTACAGATATATAGCCATCTATATGTCTGACTGCATCATGTATGCCCCACTACACAATATATAGAAGATAATAATAAATGATTGTAATAATGATAGACTAATATGAATGGATGCTATGCCAACATCAAAAATTCTAGAAAAGGAAAAGTTAGGTCAATGTGGAAAATACACCATTGTAACGAGTTGTATTATTTAAAAAATCTGATTTTGCGACTTGAGATTTGAGCTGGATATGTTGGTTTGGTCAGTATGCAGATAATATCCCAAGCCATAGAAGTAGATGAGATTCTCAAAAGAGGATGGTGTCTAAAAACAAAAGAAAATAATGACAGAAAATACCAGCAGTCTTATGACAGCACCATCTGTGATTAACCTAAGCAGCTTTTTTAAAACATTTCTTCTGGAAAAGCATATACCCATGTTTCATACAGTTGATGATTCACCAGCCTCTCTGATACGCTGCCCCAGAAAACAAACAAGACTTCCCCTGGTGTACCAGTGTAGCCAGAAGGGAATGTTTTACACTCATCATTCCACTCAACAGATTTTAGTGTTCATCTCCCTGCCAGCCCTCTGTACCTCTCGGGTTTTATATGGTCCAGATATAGTCAGTTAGGCTAGTCTATTTGTCTTTTTCAAAGTTTTAAAAAATCTACCCAAAGAAACTATAGTTTGAAATCCAATAACTTGCACCATGTTTATCATTTGCATAAGCCCATAAAAGATAGATCAAAGCTTAGAGGGCTAAAGAAAAGCAAAATTGAGCCTCATCTCTACTTCAGGGTGAAAGGGAAATAAGTAAAATATTTAATGGACAGTGTATATTTTGTCACTAGTAATATAAACCAGGTCACTACTGCCAAAGCAAAGAATAATTTTTTACTTAATTTGTATAGGTATTTCCTCAATATTATATTTTGGGTAGGTTGTGAAAGCCAGGTAAGTTTATGCAATCAGAAAAATAAAAGAAGAGGGATGCCTGGGTGGCTCAGTTGATTAAGCGTCTGCCTTTGGCTCAGGTCATGTTCCCAGGGTCCTGGGATCGAGTCCCGCATCGGGCTCCCTGATAAGCAGGGAGCCTGCTTCTCTCTCTGCCACTCCCCCTGCTTGTGCTTGCTCTCTCTCACTCTCTCTCTCTGACAAATAAGTAAAATCTTAAAAAAAAAAAGAAAAGAAGTTGATGAATAGAATGCCCCCAGCTACATGCTTTTCTGGCCTTGTCTGCTGGGCCCTCTGCCCTGAGCTGCTGCTTCTGTGATGCTGATCCACTTTAGTCCCCATGCTGTCCATGCCCTCATGCCCTTTAATAGCTTTTCCATCCCTGGGACAAAACTTTGATAAAGGCATCATCTGTTCTATGTTTCCGCCTTGACCACCCCCTTGCTCAAATAATTAATCACTCCCTTTTGGACTATGTGCTTCATGTATGTACACACACACACACACACACACACACACATCACTGTCAGATGATTATAAAGATTTTACTCTTCCATATTAATGTGTAAGATCTTTGGGAGTTGTGAATATTCTGTGCACATTGATCTTGACATACTAGTGACTTGCTCAGTACTTGATATAATGACACAGTAGGAATTTGTTGGATTGGCCTACATGAAGGGATAGGTATTTCCATCTTAAAGTCATTGGTTGGGAAATAATCCTAATACCATCTATTTTTTGTTTGTTTTCATGGTGTAGCATCTAGCATTCTAGAGCAACCTTTAAAAAAAAAAAGTAGAATTCTTTCTTTCTCCCAAGAAAACTCCTTTAACCCTGTGGCTTTTAGAAAACAAACTAAGGGTTGCTGGAGGGAAGGGGGTGGGGGGATGGGGTACCTGGCTGATGGACATTAAGGAGGGCACGTGATGTAATGAGCACTGGATATCATATAAGACTGATGAATCACTGACCTCTACCTCTGAAACCAATAATACATTATATGTTAATTAATTGAAATTAAATTTAAAAAATTACAAATTTAGTAGAACATGTGGTGCTTCTAAACAAGTATATGGATAAAAATAACATTCATCCTGCTTTATTGAGGCCAAGATTAGATCAGTACATTATTCTGGATTTGCCACTTTCTTTCCTCTTTAAAATAATGAAATGTTTAAGTTTTCTGTAAGAAGCATCCATATAGACTTTAACAGTTGTCCTATATGTATACATAAACACACAGGGAATGATTTGAGAGCCATCTCCAAAGACAATCTGAGGAATCTATTGTTGCTGAAGCTCATGAAGATATTTTTTTTTCATGAAAACAAATCTTCATTAAAAACATGTTAAACAATCAGATTGTTTAACATTAGGGATTGAGAGATCATTGAGAATGATCCACAGTAGGGATTTATGTTGAAGAGCAGTTCTGAGAGAAATAGGTCTTTGGAAATGTGTGGAGATAAACTTTTTGGATTTTTTTTTTTTTTTGCAAGGGAAACAGTAATATAAGGACTAGGAAATACTAATGACACGTAAAGGGTGGCAACCAGGGATGATAAACATCCTCCACAACAAAGATAGTCCTTCACAAAAAAGAGTTGTTCCAACCACGGTGCTAATAACACTCCCCTGAGAACTACAGGGGGATGTGGTCACAGCTAGCTGCTGACTGGACCTGACAAAGTAAAAATGGGGCTTATTAAGGACAAAGCTAGAGTGAGTGGCAGTGTCTCAACAGCATGACATAGTCACCCAGCCCTAAGATTTGCTTCAGTTCAGGGAATCTACCAGAAAAGTAAGAATATAGAATAGAAAAAAGAAGAAGATGATGACAAAGATGAGGAAGAAAGAAAAAAGAAAAAGAATGAATCTGAATCATGGACACAACTCATCTGCGAGGAAGTTCTTTATCAGAAGAAGCACATTTTTTGGTCACAGTATCTCCAAACATCCATCTTGTTCAAAAAACAAAAACATAACTATTACATGGCTGATATCCTACCAAAAAAAAAAAAATCCAGTCCATTCATTCAGCAAATATTAAGTATATTCTTTATTACAGGTTGCTTTAGGCTCTGCTAATTGAATGTCGAATGAAAACACATGGTCCATCCTCTAATGTGGCTCAAGGTCTAGAGACATTTATCAGATTCAAAAGGTTTCTTTTTTTTACAAATATATTCCCATTTTGAAGACTGAGTAATATAAGAGATCTTTCCTTTGCATTTAAGTGAAAATGGAGTTATAATATCACAAGTATTAGGACAAAAGCCATGGTCATGCCCAAAGAGAAGGGACCAGTAAGCAGCCTGAAAGGAAAAGATTTCTGGTTAATAGCAGGTATATATAAATGTATACATTGTGAGCCCATTTTTTAATTCTTATTTAAATTCTTATTAACATATACTGTAAAATTGGTTTCAGGAGACTTCAGTGGTTCATCACTTGTATAGGACACCCAGTGCTCATCACAAGTGCCCTCCTTATTCCTCATCACCCATCTAGCCCAGCCCCCCCGCCTCCCTCCACCAACTCAGTTTGTTCTCTAGAATTAAGAGTATCTTAAGGCTCCCTCCCAGTTTCCCCCCTCCCGTATGTGTGAGCTCATTCTTTATAAACTGAGTTAAAAGATAAACAGCTTTGCTACATAGTCCCAATTGCTTTGAACTATAGTTTTAAAATGGATTCCGCTAAGCTTTCTTGTCATCTCCGTTTCAAAAATTGTTTGTTTTGCTTGGCAAGTAAAGCTATCAGCAAATAATAGAATCAAATCAAATAATAATAGAATAAATAATAGAATAAATTAAAAGGGGGGAAATAGCAGGAGAGTCTGCATCTGAATTATCCAATTTGGTTTCCCATAATGGTCAATTTTCCCAGATAATTGTTTATTTCTTTTACTTTGTCTCTGCCTAAGAAAAGGATATAAGTCCTTTACTTTCCCCTTATGTCCCTTTCTCCACAGTAGCCAAATCATTTAAAGATAGTCCTTAGTCAGATCAATAGGATTTACAGGAACTACGGCCAATCTACAGAATGATATATATACAAAGATTGTCATTGCAAACTGCAAAATAAAAAATCACTTTGGTAATATTTAAAATATATATATATATAAGTTTAGTCACATCCTTACTTGTCAGTACCTCTTCCCAAAGCAGGATGAATGTTTGCATAGGAATGATTGGCCTCCATTTGCTGGACAAGATGTGAGTTTGGTGTTCCAGAGCTGCCTGTGCACTCCGTTAAAACCTCAGCTGTACTAAATCCCTAACTCAGCATTAGAGAAAATAAGAAATGATCAGAAGATGTTGACTTTATGCTAAATTTATCAATCAAGTGAACTGAACTGTTTCCAAGAAAAAGTCCTACAATTATTTTTTTTCATTGAAAAATGTTCTTAAAATATGGTCCTCAGACTGGTGGCACTCTGCATCATTTAGAGAACTTGTTGGGGGGTGGCGCCTGGGTGGCTCAGTTAGTTAAGCCTTTGCCTTTGGCTCAGGTCATGATCCCAGGGTCCTGGGATGGAACCCCAAGTCCAGCTCCCTGGTCAGTGGGGAGTCTGCTTCTCTGTCTTCCTCTACCCTCCCCCTTCTCATGCTCTCTCTCGCTCGCTCTGCTCTCTCTCTCAAATACATAACTAAGTCTTTTTTTTTTTTAAAAGAGAGAGAGCTTGTTGGAATTGCAAATTCTTGACCCCACCTTAATTATCAGAAATTCTTGGGGTGAGGCCCATCAATCAAGCCTCTCAGAGGATTCTAATGCATCTCAAAGAGACATAGGCATAGATTATGTCCTAGAATATAACTGCTTAAAAAGCTACAAAGACATATTTGTGATGCTACCAATCTATGAGGGAAGCCCTGAAAGGAAACAATACAAAGAATAAAAAGGGAAAATTAAGTTTTTCCTTTGGTTTCAATCTAGTGACTAGACTTTTATCTTTCTAATGTGATAAACAGATGCCTTGGCAAAAGAAAAACTGGCTCATGAAGCTCTGATAAAAGATCACAGGAAATATTTGCTTCAAATTTTGCATAACTATTTGTTTTATCCAGAACCTCTGATGAAAGATCACAGGAAATATTTGCTCCAAATTTTGCCCAACTATTTGTTCTAAGGGAAATTATTTTTCTTTCCAGCTACACAGTTGTTTTCTGTCACTTGGGAAAAGATTTTTTTTTTATTTTTATTTTTTTTTAGGTAAGGAAGAAATGTTACCTCTCACTCTCAAAAGACACACATCTAGGGCGCCTGGGTGGCTCAGTTGGTTAAACGACTGCCTTCGGCTCAGGTCATGATCCTGGAGTCCCGGGATCGAGTCCCGCATTGGGCTCCCTGCTCAGCAGGGAGTCTGCTTCTCCCTCTGACCCTCGTCCCTCTCGTGCTTTCTATCTCTCATTCTCTCTCTCTCAAATAAATAAATAAAATCTTAAAAAAAAAAAGACACACATCTATAAAGACAGATATGCATTTGTCTATAGAAAGATATGTGAGTAGATTCCATGCAGGTCTGTCTTTCAGTGTGAAAATTAAAACTTATGGGTAGATACGGTATATTGCTAGATGTGGCAAATAGGTAAATTTAAGTTAATTAATCATACTTGTTCCCTTGATAAAATTGAATTTTATATTTTTAAATTTTTTTTAAGATTTTATTTGATTGAGAGAGAGAGAGAGAGAGACAACGAGCAGGGGGAGGGGCAAAGGGAGAAGCAGACTCCCCCCACACGGGACTTGATCCCAGGACCCTGGATCATGACCTGAGCCAAAGGCAGACGCTCAACTGACTGAGCCACCCAGGCGTCCCTAAAATTGAATTTTAATTTTAAATTTCAACTTGAGACATTATGCCACAGGGCCCTAGACCTTTCATGTGTAACTAATGTGTTTTTCCATGTGTCTGACAGAAAGATGGAACGGTGGAATAGCTTTCTTGATCAACAGGATGACACTGATAACTGCTCAGAATCCGTGAAGTTTGATGCCCGCTCCATGACAGCCTTGCTCCCTCTGTGTAAGTACAAGAGGGGAGTGCATGTGGCAGTTGTCCTTAGAGTTAGTGACATTATGTAAAATTACAGTCCTGGGACTTACCTTTCATGTGTATGAATGTGAAGACTTAGTGGACAAGTAGGTCTTCTCCTCTTCTGAGACAGAATAGAAAATAAGCTTAGGTTGGACTAAGGAAGCTTTGTTACAGGTTAAATTAGTTCACAGTGTTGATGGTGTCCTCTGATTTAGCAGCCATTGGATGAAGTCCTGAAAGAAACTATACCCCTAGCACCATTAATTGATATTTGAAAATCATGGGTGGTATGTACTTTTATTAGTCTCCTAGGGCTGCTGTCACAAATCACCAGAAATTGGGTGGCTTCCAACAACATTTGTTCTCTTACAGCTCTGACAGCCAGAAATCTGGAGTCACGGTGTCGGCAAGGCAGTGCTCCCTTTCAAGGCTCTTCCCCGCCTCTTCCTAGACCCTAGTTGTTCCTGCCTGTTCTTGCTCTTTGGCTTGTAACTGCATCACTCCTATCTCTGCCTTCATCTTCACATGGTCTTCTTCCTGTGCCTTTGTGTCCTCTACTCTCCTTGTAAGGACACCAATCCTGGGACAAGGGCCCACCTGAATCTAGTATGACCTCATCTTAACTTGATTATACTGCAAAGACCCCACTTCCAAATAAGGTCACATTCACAGGCAACTGGAGTTAAGACATCAGTGGTATCTTTTGTGGGGCAACAATTCAATCCACAATAGTGCTGAAAGAGCTCAAAAGAGAGCTCAAAAGAATCATTATTCGGTTATATGTGGACAGGTTCTATTAAGGCAGCAGGACTGCGTTTCTTATAATTCTGCTAAGCTTTGAAGGCTGAGTACATCTCCCCCAAAAAGGTAGGGTGGGCAAAAGAGGATCCACAGAAATTTCAGTCAGAGGAAGCAGCATATGCAGGGGACAAGATGGATGAGGTCTTACACAGACAAACCTGAAATACAGACCGTAACCCCAAGGTATGACAGGTAAAGTGCACAACACTATTGACGGGTGAGAGAATGTGGCATGGATGAGACCAAAGGAAAAAGGATCCTAGTAAAAGCTGTTTAAGGTAAAGATGTTGAGAGATTGAGGAGGGAGGACAGAGGCACTGGGGACAGAGAAAAGGCAACAGGAACTTTGGAGAGCTATTAAAAGGCAGAATGCAGAGGATTTGATTGTAAATTAAAGATAAGGGAGATGACTGATGAGTTTCAGGCTCATGCAGCCTGGCAAAGGGATATCCCATCTTGCTTGTTTTGTGGGTCGTTCTTTTTCTTTTTCCTTAGACCTTTCTCTTTTTTTAGCTTTTTTTGGTCTTATATTTACTTAAAAATTTTCTCTCCTTTTCCTTCCAATCCCTCATAGAACGTTATTGAATAATATCTAAACTTTTATTTTTAATTTGGGAACTTACAACCTGAAAACAAAATCTTCTTTTTTATTGTGCAATCAAAGTAATGGTCATTGGAAAGAAATTGTTAGTGGATATTTTATTCACCTAATCAGAGAAAATGTTGTCCTCTACTAAGATTCCCGTACACATTGAGTTAACTTTTCCACAGTTAGGATCCCATTATGTGAATCACTGTTCCAAATAAATGTATAATATGAAAATATTAATATTTTCTGAAATACCCAGAGGATGGGTTTCATTGATCCATTCCAAAGTTTAGTCAAAATGTGCAGTTTTCTTTCATTTTTTATTGTATGCAAATCATAATAGATATCCAAATACAGAATTATTGAGATGAAATTGGAAAAGAAAATTTGCATAATTATTGAAAACAGATGTCTCTTATCAGATTTAAACTCTGAAAAAAAATCATGATTATGTAGTTACTTGAGGAATCTGATTTTTACTCTGAATATATTCCCATATGAAACAGAATAAAATTTATGTTTGAATATGTTGATATGAATATTAAAATGTATCAAAATATTAAAATTTGTCAACTAACTAATGTCCCCAATTGAGACAAGTACAAGTTGTAGAGGACAGTAACTTTGTCATGGATGTTTAGTTAATGGAAAGTAAATCAGTAGTGATGCCCGTATTGGCTTTTCCTGTGACTGTTCTTTTGGCTTCCTACTGAATAAACGGGGAACAGATTTATTGTTCCCCTTTTATTCCAATAGGCTTGGTAGTAATGATAGAATTGGAGATTATCAAAATGTTAATTAAGTAAGAAGGGTAAGTTTTTCTAATAGTAGGTTGGGCTTTTGTTTTTTTAGATCCTAAAAATGGCCCTACCCTTCAAGAGAAACTGAAGTCCCTCAAAGCTGCACTGATTGTCCTTTATCTTCTTGTGTTTGTAGTTCTCATACCCATCATCGGAATAATGGCAGGTATAGTATTCTAGAGTTTTGAAACTCAGCAATTCATCCTGTGAATTAGTTATTGTAGAAACAAAAAGCATTTACAAAGTGTTTCTCAAATTCATAAATTAAAAGAAAAGATTCTTCAAAGTGATTAGTTTAAAAAAATAAGAATAGAATAGAAAATAGAAGATGAAAATAAAAATACAGCTATGTAAAGGTGAGATGGAATGGATTAGACCATTCCAAAAAATATGTTATCCCCTGGAGTCCTATGTACTTCTTGTGGTAGGTCAAGAATTTTATGATAAGTGCTGCAGTTGCCAATGTAAAGATATAAGCAGGACCACTTACATTCACAATGCCTAAAACAAAGCAAAACAACAAGAAAACAAGCCAGTTGTTTGAAAATAAACTTTTCTGCTCCTTGCACTGAGAGGAGAAAGAAATATTCCTGCAAGTACTCACCGAGAGGAGACCTTGCCCAATAATGGCCTGTACTTCAGGAATCTCTTTCCAGTTTATATGGCCACATGTTTCATAAGGCTATTATTGAAAATATTTCTAAAAATAACCTGATAACATCCCCACAACCTAAAAAAATTAGAAAAAACACTTTAGAGTATATATTTCTTTGGCAAGTCTAACTTGAGGAGGGGATGGATTTGAGTTTCCACAGGGGTGAATAGCTTGCATATAACTCAGTCAGATCTGTAAATATTATTCCGCTTGGTAGCCTTTTTGATGGATTTGATTGGCATTTGAATTTATATGCCCGTGGCTGTCCTCTTTCTGACTGGCAAAATTTCTGGACGTAGGCTCTAACAAACGGGGAGTAAGATACATTTTTATGTGCATACTAATCAACTTAACAAGAAAAGTGCTCCTAAACACAAGGCCAAACCTCCTCTGTGAAGAGGCAACCTAAAGGAATATTCTAAGACAGAGCCAAAATTTGCTAAGAAATAATAATAAAACCACAACAACTCTGACAGTAGCTGTCACTTTTGGGCATTTACTATGTTCAGACACTGGTCTTATAAATATGCCACAGATTATCTTCATATACCTTTACAATTACCCTTGAGCAGACATATACTTATTCTCATTATCCACGAAAGGAAACTAAGACTATTCAGTAGTAGAGCTGCAGGTGCCACCCATGAGTCTTGACTCCTAACCTCTATGGTCTACTCTCTCCCGATGTAATTGAATTTTTAGAACAACATGGGATTGGCTAATTAAACACACACACACAAACACACACATGCAAAACAGTTTGAGTTTAGCTCAAAAAACATTTCCACAGGTAAAAATTAATTCCTATTTTGGCCATTAAAAAATAAATAAAAACTAAAACCCACCACAACAAATGAAACTGATCAACCAAGCAAACCAACCATGGCCATCTCTGGAAAAGGACCTGCCATGTCTATCATTACACAGCTGACTTCCTGATGAATTGAGATTATCTGTATGTTGTTTATGTATATGCTTATGTTCATTTGAAACACACAATTGAAAGATGCTTCATTGCTTGGGATCATTAGCTATAAGCTAGTTAGAGTCTGGGTAAATTCCATCCCTTTCATACAAACCATGGGGCATACAGAGTCAATGCCAGGGAATGCAACTTCTATCTAACAGGCACGTGCAGAATGGGCCAGTGAAGTCTGGAAAGAATTCAGGGTTCTAACCAAGCTCAAAATCTTTGGGCTATTAGAAAATACTACCAAGTTTCCACATTCATTTTTGGGTTGAAATGACTGATCCAAAGTAGTTTTATTAGAAAAAAAAAATGAAAGAATGGAAGAATGAAAGAAAAGGAAGGGAGGGAGCTTTGTTTCCTAACACTATAGCAGGCACCTAGTAAGACTGACAAGAAGTTAAAAATGTTAAAATCCTGTACGGTCACATTAGCACTCAAATTCATCAGAACTTGGAATAGATCTCACTGTTTCTATCACACTTGAATAAACAATTGACAATCCATTTTCAACTTTAATTAAGTTACAGATCAGAATATTTTCCAAAACCAAAACAAGACAAATGCAATACACATCTGCACTTGATATCAAGAAATTGTAAATAAAGACAAAATATATCCGTAAAAGATGGAAATTACTGTTTTGGCAAATATGAATTGATGGATGAAATAAAATGTTGTGCAGAAAGACTGTTTAAATTTAAAATATCTTATATGATGAAAGAAGCTTCTTAATGATGAAAGCTACTCCATATGCTATCATTTCTTAATGGAACTCCAGGATCCTTATCATAGTACAACAACATAATAATGTCTCTGGCAATAAAGTACAATCTAGGATTAATGCATATATAATTGTGGCTGAAATACTGAAGATTCTTTAGCTCACAATAGTACAAACTTTTGGCAGGAGAAGATATTAGCAACATTAAGGAGTAAATGTGATCTGTGAAATCAAATATCACTTTCTCCCTGGGGGTTTACACAAGCCATAAAAGTTTGTCTCCTTTCAAATGTGAAATAGAAAAGTCACAAAATGCCATCTTTCCAATGATAATGAAAGAAATGAGCATTTGAAGATCTGAACTCTGGCATTCTTTACCTAGATTTATGATACAGAATTAAACAGTTTTTTGAAAAGTTAGGATTAAATTAGTTTTCATATAGGATTTGGGAAAACAAGCCAAGTTGTGTTTGTAAATCTATAAGCAAAAATGTAGTCTTTATTGTCAACTTTATGTTGAAGTCCATGTCAGATAGAAACCTTTGGTCACATGATATTTTATCAGTTGAAGTCTTCCCTTTCCATACTGTGAAAAAGATTTGCTTTATCCATGTGAAATAGAAATTATTTCCAGGAAAGAAAAATGACATGGTTGAGCAAGTAGATCACTATGCTTAATAAAATAAAGTGCAAAAACTACTGTGCTCATTGCAACACCCAACCTCCCCCCAGTTTTTTTATATTAAACATTATTAATTCCCCTTCAATATTTTCAGTATTGTACATACAGACACATAAGTCACAGAATTCGAATCCAAAATAATAACAAAAAAAGCTGAAGGTTATCAAATGCTTATCATATGCCAGGAAGTAGTATAAGCACCTTCTATATATTAGCTCATTTAATTATTTGAACACTGACTGTTAGTATCCTGTCATACGGTTAGTAAAATAGATGCACTGACAGAATAATTTGCCCAAGATCACAGATGAAAAAGGAAAGAGCAAGAATTGCTAACCCAGGCAGTTCCACTCCAGAACCTGGATTCTTAACTGCTACTTAAAAAAGGCAACAATCATCATGAAGGGAACATTTGTAAGGGACATCTTTGAAATAGTTTTGTAAAAATTGTTAGTTTGGGTCTCTCTTTTAGTCAAAATCCATTCCCAGTTTTACATTCCCAGAGTTCCTCAAGCAGTGCTCTATACATAGTAGGTGCTTAATAAATAAATCATAGAATTAAATGCCTGAATGAGGCTGTCAGTCCAGAACTTGCTCCCCACACTTAATGTAATAAATGTGATGAGATCCAACTAAGAAATATATTTTTTGTCCATTTCCTTAATAAATTAAGAAGTGTAAAATAATACTCTGGATCATATAAACATGTTGTCGAATATTATATTAATTCAAATAAGCTAATTTTAAAGAATCTAAGAAAATATGATATAATGTGGCTTTTTAAAATTGGGATTTAATTGCATATATAGTTTCATACTTATTCCTAATATAATAATACCTACAATAGCAACCATCATCAAACATCTTTTTTAAGTAAAGATGGTGAAGACTGTAAACTCTCTAAGATCCTATCTTTCATGGATAAGGTATTTTAATTTGAAGAGAATTGTCCTATGGGCCATCTGTGTGCTATGGGATTTACATCCTTACCTCATGCATCCTCAACACCACTGTTGGAAGCAGTTACTACTTTTCAATCTTTCAGGAACTTAAGAAGAGAACTTTCCCAGAGTACCCCAGCTAGTAATTGAGGAATGGAGCTAGATTCTAGAATCAGGCAGCTTGTTCCTGAGTAAATACCAGCCTCTCATTTATATAACAGGTAACTTTGAGCTCAGGGTGGAACTAATTATCTTTTATGTGTTATCTCACCTAATTCTCAAAAATCCATAAGGCTGATACTATTGCCATATCATTTTTATTAAGAAAGCTGATGTATCAGGTGTAGCTAGCTATTTATGTAGATATATTTTTAAACCATAGAGTTACTCTTTTTATTGCTCAGTAATGGTCAAATGTAAAAAATCTTATGCATTCAAAATAAATGAATAAAAGTGATATATATATATAGATAAAATAATATGGATAGAAATAGAGGGAGATAGGAAAAACAATCTTAACTATCACTGATTAGTGATAAAATGGTACTTAACATTTTTTATTGTGTATAAATACATATTATTTTTATTTGCAGAGCGAATGTTTATGCTTTTCATGATTTGAAACTCCAAACATATTGCTCTAGATCTTTTCAGAAGGATAATTACCTTGTTTAGAGAACTTGTGCACATTTGGAAATATATATCAGCAGCTCTGTATATCCCTTAAATACAACTTAATAGATTTTTTTTTAGGAAATAATTACCTAAAAGATTGTTTCTCAAAGCATTGGATATATTAGTAAAAACAGAACAAATTAAGTGTAGGAGTTTTGTTAAATAAATCTGGTAGATCCATACAGATAATACAATGTAAGTATTAAAATTATTTTTGTAATAATAATATGCTAGTGAAAAAAAGAGACAGATTTGATATATATACACCAAAATGTTAGCATTTTAACTCAGGATGGTGAGATTAAGAGTAAGTTATTTTTCTTTATTACCTATCCTTTAAAGGTTTTCTGTCACGAATATATATTTCATAATAGGTAAAGAGGAATCTTATAAAAATATTTTTTAAAGTGAAAAAAAGTTACTTGCTCAATTTCCTGTCCCACCAATAATAAATAGGCCTGTATCAACTGAAAATGACAATTCTCTGCCAGCTTAAGTGATTGGATGAGGAAGATGAGCCAACAATTTATGCATACGGTGGATAACACTAATACTTCTATTTTTACTACATATCGTTTTTGTCACATCATTTATCTTCGTAACAGTTAATGTATTCAACATGCTTGCTTCAGATACTGTGTTAAGCATTACCTCATTTCATCCTAACAGACCTGAAGAGTAGGATACAATGCACTTCATAATCTTACTGTCAAAGCTAAATGCAGTGGCTCAGAAGATGCATATAAGCAGCAATTCAGAAAAAATGACTTGATCCTGGAATCAGTTCTGATGTAAAGTGGGAAAAGGAGGCTGGCTGTCTTCCTTTCAACAATATGCATAGTGTGGTTCACACATTGTATATTTAAAATAAATACCCGGTTTCAGATAGCATTCAAAATGTTAGAATGGAATGGAATGATACAGAATGGAGTGGTGTATGCATTTAAGGATACAGGCCATGACTCTGTTTATTTTTACTTAACTATACAGCACAGCTTCTGAAGAGGGAAATGAAGAATTGCACAGTTGGTCCAATTAATGCAAATGAAATATCTCAAAGTCTCACAGGAAAAGGAAATAACAGTGAAGATGAGATGAGATTTCAAGAAGCTGTTAAGGAACAAATGAGCAACATGGAGAAGAGAATCCAATATATTTCAGATACAGAAGCCAATCTCATAGATTCATTGCATTTCCAAAATTTTAGTCTGGTGACTGATCAAAGATTTAATGATGTTCTTCTCCAGTTGAGTACCTTGGTTTCCTCAGTTCAGGGACACGGAAACATGATAGATGAAATCTTCAAGTCGTTAATAAGTCTGAATACCACATTGCTTGATTTGCAGCTCAGTATCGAAACACTGAATGGCAAAGTCCAAGACAATACATTAAAACAGCAAGAGGTAAGAGCTTTTATATTAGAACGTCACATGCTGGGATTGAATCCATCTAGATCCTATCTCCTCAGACAGTTCAAGAAAACAAAATTTGTAAACCCCGTTTCAACATCATCCAATTTACCCTGATTCCTCTGGCAATCTTACCAAAAGGTTGTACATGAATTTACCTACTGTCTTCTCCAGGTTCCCAACAAAATGGGGGATTTTTTTCCATTAGATATAGACTCTCAAGGTATTTTAATTCTATAAATCCTGTTATACTACTTCTTGAGACTGTCTAAACCAATTACAGTTTTTAGATTGTCTTAGTGGGTACTCTGTATTTGTAAATTTTACAACAGACCCACATTTCTTCATCATTAAAGAAATGGAAACCTCATTTACATGAGTAACATACAGAATCTACATTTTAAAATAGTTTATTTTGGCATTCCCAAGAAGTATACATAAGTTTTAACATGTAAAGATAACTATAATTAAAGAGTTAAATTTTGAATAATACTTACAACATTTTATTTTTATCATAGGTTCAAATACACAAGATAAGAGAGCAAGCCATGTTTAGACCAACTTGTCAACAAAAGTTTCATTGTAAAGGGTCAGTTGTGAACAGTTTAGTCTTTGGGGACTTCGGGGTCTCCTTTGTGACTATTCAGCTCTGCTATTCTAGTGCATAAGCAGCCAGAAACACTATGTAGACACAGGAGGGAAGCTGTGGTCCAGTTAATCTTTGTTTACAAAAACAGACCAGCGCATGGATCATAATTTTCTCACTTCTGCTATAGACTATCCTGTGGCCAACCCGCCAGATTACTTTGTATTGATGAGAAAGAAATTAAAAAGCAAACCCCTTATTTTAAAATTGTATTTTTTTGGTTGTTAAATAATTACAATTTTTCCATCCCATGAAAAATAAGCATATGACTAAAATTTAACTACTCTTGTAAAAAAATAATCTTTGTATTATCAAATATCTAAGACCTAAGATCATAATTAATGTGAAGCCTATAAAGTTTCCACCATTAGCTAAGCAACGTTGGCATCTTGGTAGTAGATTTTATTTGAATAGACCCATGTTTGATTATTGAAGTTGTTTTCTGTATAGAGACAGTATTAGCAGTAGTGATTTTTAAAAGTGGATGTCACCTACAGAGTAACAATAAACCTCTAGAGTTAAAACATCAGATGAAGACCAACTAAAGTATTGACTAGGGAATAGAAAAAAACATTTAAGAAGAAATAGTCTACATTTTTATATGTAAGGTACAATCACTCAGAACTTTGAATTTCACATGATCCTGGTTTTAAGATGTCAGAAGACAACAGCATAGCTATATAAATATGGGGACTTTGCTGGTAAACCTCATCCCAACACCAGCCTTGATAATCCATGTCACATCTTCCAAAATCTGACTGTAAGCATTTCCCACACTGTTAATAAGTATCTAAGTATATCCCTTACTACTGAAATATCAAGGACTCTGGGGCATCTGGGTGGCTCAGTTGGTTGGGTGTCTGCCTTCACCTCAGGTCATGATCCTGGGGTCCTGGGATCAAGCCCCGTGTTGGGCTCCCTGCTCAGTGGGGAGTCTGCTTCTTCCTCTCCCACTCCCCCTGTTCGTGCTCTCTCTCTGTCTCTGTCAAATAAATAAATACATACATACATACATACATACATACATACGTACATATACATACAATCCTAAAAAAAGAAATATTAAGGACTTAGGCTATGGAAGGGCAGAGAGAGTCACAAGATAGTAACTATCTGCAGGGCAGAAGAATATGGGAGATAATAAAATTTCAGTTATGAGAGTAATAACTGATTAAGTTGGAGGGAAAGAGGAAGGGAAAAGAAATACTACTTTATGTAAAAACAGAAGAGCAGTGAAAGAGAACAAGGAGAAAGTTAAGATGGACCAGATGCACAGACAGGATATATTTGGTATTGCTAATGTCCCAGATTCAGTAGAGACCATAGGATATCTATGAACTCACATCAAGAGTTGAAACCAAATTGGAAACTATTTGGAAGACAGTAGAAGTCCTGAACGTGTTTGAAGTAATAATTACTGTAAATAATCAAACTCTGGTGATCACTAAACTCTTTGAGTTTGGGTAGATCACACTTATGTTTTGGAGAGGGTCCCAGCATTAGAAATGAAATTACAAGGGAATGGAGGGACTTCCAAAGCTTTTTTTTTTTTTTTCCAGGCAACAATCGCTTGTAGAGATTTAGAAACTGGGTCAGTACTAGGTATGTATATGGATGTGTGTGTGTGTCTGCACACATGCGCTCATTGAAAACAATATTCGGACTCTCATCTCCATTGCTTAAACAGTTTTTTTAAAGATTTTATTTATTTATTTGACAGAAAGAAACATAGCAAGAGAGAGAACACAAGCAGGGGTGGTGGGAGAAGGAGAAGCAGGCTTCCACCAGAGCAGGGTGCCTGATACGGGGCTTGATCCCAGGACCCTGGGATCATGATCTGAGCCGAAGGCAGACGCTTAACGACTGAGCCACCCAGGCGCCCCTGCTTAAACAATTTTATTCATCTTCAAATCTTTAGCCCAATGCAGGAATAAGTAAATTAAATGAATGCCCGAATCAGTAAATGCTGTTTGAAGGAAAGGGCTTATAAGTGATACCAGTATGATGCCTATTAAGGACAGACCAAATATCAGTTTGAGGGAAAAAAAGTACACTAGCACAAAAGAAAAGAGAGAGGTGGGAATTCATCATGTCCATTGTTCATAAAAAGGACTGTAAGACTGCAAAATTAAATGTCAGTTTCCAGCGGGGCTGCTGATGGTGGAGTATGGAAGGTGTGTATGGATGCTGAATAGGGTTTAAAAAAAAAAATAAAGTGCACTTTCCTTCTTCCCAGTAAAAATTATTTCAAGTGAAATCTGGCTAATATGAGCACCATATGCAGCTTTCAAAAAAGGGAATAAAAAGGTAGCTTCAGCTTTGTGTATGAAAAACATGGACAACTCCTGGTTTTTTGGTAGCAAAATCAATGCTAGCCCCCTGCCGTCTGCTCCATGGCTATCTGGAGCGACCCAAATGAAGGTGAGTGTATTTTTTTATGTTGCTGTGCTTTACAAACATCCATGCTCATATCCAAGCTTTAAACATGTTTTTCCAAATTGTATTTATTTTTTTAAAGATTTTATTTATTTGTCAGAGAGAGAGATCACAAGCGGGGTGGGGGGAAGAGGCAGAGGGAGATGCAGACTCCCCGCTGAGCAAGGAGCCTGATGCAGGACTCAATCCCAGGACCCTAGGATTAAGACCTGAGCTGAAGGCAGATGCTTAACCAACTGAGCCACCCAGATGTCCTAAAATTGTATTTATTTTAAATGTCATATTAATTTGAGGTGTACAACGTAGTGAATTGATAATTTTATACATTAATACCACAAAAAGTGTAGTCACCATCCATCCCCATACATCTCACAATATTATTGACTGTATTCCTTGTGCTGTACTTTTCATTATCATGACTTGTAGCATATGATATGGAAATGTCAGATAGTCAAGGAAGGAGGAGATAGAGAATAGAGACAAGAATAGGGATTTGGATGAGGGGAAGGTGCAGTTAGAGCTGTAAAAACTGATAAGCTCCTCTGCTTGAGTGTAGTGCCACCGAAGAGGCCAATCTAGGTATCTGCTCATTTCCTTTCAAAGGCTTTACACCCTAACTCCCTTGACCAGTCTAGTCACTTGTCCAGTCTAGTCAAGGCAAGTGTAATTTTCTCTTTGTACCTGGATTCGGGAGCAATATACCGCTGGCTTATTTCTATATGCCAGTGGGAAATGAAAATAACATCAGCAGTTAAGCAGACATGTCCTTAGAAAAGTATAGGGCAGATGGGCTTGGGCAGCTCCTCAGTGGGTGGCGGTGGTGGCCGTAGGGGTTCCTCCTGGCCCTGTTTATGTCGGGGCCAGTCCCGGGAAGGATGGCACCCTAGAGCCCAGCCTTGCTGGGATAGGGGCGGGAGGGGTCGGAGTGGGCACCGGCCATGTCGGAGGTGACCTGGAGTCTGCTGCGGCTCTGGGGCACCAGTTTTAGGAGAGGCACCGACTTCGACTCTTGGGGCCAGCTGGTGGAGGCAATTGACGAGTATCAGATATTAGGATAAAAAGAGGCTCAAGCTCAACACAATAATTCTGAATTCACAGAAGAACAAAAGAAAACCATAGGCAAAATTGCAACATGTTTGGAATTATGAAGTTCAGCTTTATAGTCCAGTCTCAAGAATTTAAACTTGGGGACCTGAAGAAGCTAGAACCAATCCTAAAGAATATTACATATAATAAGGAATTCCCATTTGACATGCAGCCTGTCCCCTTAAGAAAAATTTTAGCACCTGGTGAAGAAGAGAATTGGGAATTTGAAGAAGGTGAAGAAGAGGGTGGTGCTGGAGCAGGGTCTCCTGATTCCTTTCCTGCGAGAGTTCCTGGCACTTTCCTACCCAGGCTGCAGTCAGAACCAGGAATAACGTCACTCACCATCAGAATTGAGAAAATCAGTCTGAAGGATGCGGGGCAGTGCATCAATCCCTATATCACAGTTAGCCTAAAGGATCTGAATGGCATGGATTTAACTCTTGTGCAAGATACTCCTGTGGCTTCAAGAAAAGAAGATACATATGTTCATTTTATTGTAGACATTGAGCTCCAGAAGCATGTTGAAAAATTAACCAAAGGTACCGGTATCTTCTTTGAATTCAAACACTACAAGCCTAAAAAAAGGTTCACCAGCACCAAGTGCTTTGCTTTCATGGAGATGGGTGAAATTAAAGCCGGACCGATTGTAATAAAACTCTACAAGAAACTCCCTGACTTTTAAAAGAAAGAAATTGCAGTTATTGACCAAGAAACCACTTCATCTTCATCTACATGAGATTTTGCACAAGGAATGATCCTGACATGAGTCACCTGGAAACCTCTGTGAATTCTCCCACCCCGTAGCAACCCTCCCAGCTCCACATAGCGCATTCCCCCTCCACCAGGCGGGAGGCAGGGCGGGCATGTGGGATTCACAGTCCAGCAGGCCACTGACATAGACTACTCCTTTGGATATGGGCTTATCATAGTTTTGAAACATGTTTTTACTTTTACAGTATTTGTGCAATTCATAGTCTCTTTTCTAACTTACCACTATTCCTGCCCTGCTTCCTGGAACAACACTGCTGTGGGTAGGATGTGCTCATCTTCAGAATCAATACGGCAATAAGAATGTGCTAGAGTTTACACATCTGTTCAAAAAAATAAAAGAAAGAAAAGTATAGAGCATACCATGAAGCAGAGGATACGATAAAAGAACAGAGGGACAGAAAATGTCACCAGAATGGATGAGAAGGTTTGCTGCATCAGAAACAGCCCAACACCCAAAGGAAAACCAAGCCAAAGTCTTGAAAGGAAAATAAAGACAAACACTGTCAAAAACTTTATTATGACTGTATACTTAACCTCATTCTGAGTGTCTCAGTCAGTTAAGTGTCTGCCTTTGGCTCAGGTCATGATCCTGGGGTCCTGGGATTGGCCCCCCACTGGGCTCCCTGATGTCTGCTTCTCCCTCTGCCTCTCCCCTTCGCCTGCTTGTACTCTCTCTCTCTCTCTCTCTCTCTCAAATAAAATCTAAAAAAAAAAATTGGAAGTAAGAGATTGTTAAAATTCTAGTTGAGATTTTACTGAATGTGAAAAACTATCCTGAAGTATTTCCCATTACCACTGAGAATTATGACATTAAACTTTATTATTGCTATAAAACATTTTAATATACAAATTCTATCAAATTCACAGAATTGGAATATGTAGTTACTCTAAGTACAGTACAAAGAAATTTCACTTCTGATAAAAATACAAGTTTTTTGTTTCATTTTTAGCATTTTGACATCTATATATTTAGGAATGGAAGCATACCTTGGGTATATTCAACTAATTTTGAGGGGACAGAGGGTGTAACAATTCAGCCATTCAGTTAAAAGAGGAAATGCTTCAAAGCCAAAAAATTACTCTTTTAAGACAGTTCTCTAATTTCCGTATTCTTATTCCATAATGTTCTGTAATAATTAAAAAAAAATACCTGGCTCTCAGGGCTTCTTAAACTTACAGATTGATAATTATGTGTGTAATAAAAATTGTGGATGCTTATATTTCACAGGACATGAGTAGATTAGAGGAGCTTGTGTACAATGCATCAGCAGAAATTATGTCTGTGAAAGAAAAACAAGTGAATTTGGAACAGGAAATAAAAGGAGAAGTGAAAGTACTGAATAACATCACTAATGATCTCAGACTGAAAGATTGGGAACACTCTCAGACATTGAAAAATATCACTTTAATTCAAGGTAAAATATTTTCTCATTCCTCCAGAAAATAATATATTAAAATATACTGTTATGTGCAGAGATTTGGTGTTTGAAATCCTATGGTGCAAAATAGTTTTTGAGCATATGTTTACTACAGATGTCCGGAGAAAGTAATTTTGAGATATTATCAAGACACAGTAAGGTAACAGTATCTTGGTGTTCTTTAATTGAAAGTGATAAAAAAATGCCTTTAAGATCTAATGAGTCATTGTTCAAAATATGCTATATTAATGAAGATGAATACAAGTTTTCTATAAGGCACCAAATTCTCTGCTTGTCCACAAATCAAGCTTGTTAATTCTGTTTTTCAAAACTTCCAGAGTCTTTTTTATTTCTTACCTGACTGTATTATTAATTAGAAAGATCTTTGAAGTCTGTAAAATAACAAGTTTGTCAATTTCTGCTTTGGTTGCTATTGGTAAACCATAGTAAATTGAATCTTACTGATTTTTAAATTAATATACACATCATATACATTTTTACTCTAGATTTTATTTACATTTTAAATATTTTCTCATATTTTACTTTGTTTTAGGCTTCTCTTACATAAAGAACCCGTTTTTTTTAAAGATTTTATTTCTAAGTAATCTCTATACCCAACATGGGGCTCAAACTCACAACCCTGAAATCAAGCATTTCAGGCTCTACCGACTGAGCCAGCCAGGCGCTCCAAGAACACTTTTTAAAAAATGTTCAATCTAACCATTTCTTTTCACTGTACTTATTTCTACCATCTTATTTTGTGCTGTTTTTGTCCAGTTCTGTGTTTCATTTGCTTTCCTTTCTTGTCGACTTTTGGATTGATTGAGATTTTTCTCATTGAATTTTTCTTTCCACCAAAAAAAATTTGGAAACTTTCTAATCTATTTCTGTTTGGTTCGTGGTTGTCCTTAAACTTTATCTTGACGAAGTATAACATTGATCGATATCTTCACCTTGATCCTAAATATACAGGGAACTTAAAAAACTTTGTCTGATGGCCCCTTTCCCTGATTTTCTGTTTTTGAGTATACTTTATTTCTATTTTATATAGTTTAAGAAAAACCAAGAATTTAGTCAGTATTATTTTTCTTACATTATATGGACAATATTAAAATTTGTACATGAGTTTGCCAAATTTCCCTTCTTCTAAATGTGCCTCAGACATCACTTGTGCGATCATTTTCCTTCTTCCTAAAAGTATATCTTTTGGAGGTTCATTTAGTGAAAGTCTAAAAGGTGAGACCTTTTGATTTCATCTTCTCAATTTTGTCCTTGATCTTTAAAATTGTTCTACTGCATACATATTTCTTTGGTTGACACCTATTCTGGTTATTTCAATCCATATTTTGAGGATATTTCCTTGGCTTTTGGCTTTGCTTGCTGTTTTAAAAATGACTGCCAATCTCTCTGTCATCCTTCTTGTCTTCATTACCAGCAATTTCACTAGTTGTGTTTTTATATTGATAATTTATTCATTTTGCATTTGTTTTTACTTCTCATATTTGTGGATTTAAATCCAACATAAATTCAGGAAAGTTATCAGCTTCAGTCTCTGAGTACTGCTTCTTCACAACCCTCCCTATCCTTTCTTCTGTAATTCTAATTAAATTCGTGTTAGATCCTCTTATTCTAGCCTCCATGTCTGTTAAATGCTGATTTATAATTTTAATATTTTTATTGTATTAGTAATAAATAGAAATCCGTAAGATTTTTATTACATATCACTAGTTTAGGGAAAAAAACACTTTGTCTAATATCCAAGTGTTTACAAGAAAAAAATGTAAAGCAAGTCACAGAAAACTATATATAGTACAATTTTGTTTCTAATGCTCACAATTTAGCAAAAACAAATAATGTGGATTTATAGATGCTTACATATGTAATAAGAACGGTGGCTTATAAAGTGCAGGAAAGCAGGTGAGAAACACAAAATTCAGGCTAATGTTTTAACTCTGAAAAGGAAGAAGATAAATGAGATCAGGGAGCACCTAAATAGAGACCTGTTTCTTGATTTGTGACGTTGCAGGGTTATTCTCTGTTTTATTGTGCTTTATAGCTTACTTATGTGGAATGCATTGCTTGCACTCTTTAATTATTACATTAATACAGATGACAAAGAAAAATTTGAATTAATCATCATTTCCTCTAACAATTAGACAGGTTCACTTTGGATTTCAAATAAGTATCCAAAATTTTATAAATCCAAAACCAAACCCTTGATTCTTGAGCATCCTACCCCATCTATGCCCCACTCTATGGCTTCCCCAGCCTTATCAGCTGTATCATCCAACTAGTTACCCACTCCAAGATCGCAGAAGCTCTTTGATGTCTTTCTGTCACTTCCTACATCTGATCCATTTATGAGTCCTGTTAATTCTTCTCACACACAATATTTCAAATAAAACCACTTCTCGCTATCTCCTCTGCTACTACGCTAATTCAAGTGACTATACTTGTCTGATGCGCTACATCAACTTCTCTGTTCCTCCTGATTCAACTTCTAATTCATTCTATATTATGGAGAGCAAAAAAGTGGTATTAAAAAAAGTTAGTAGATGTTTTAGCTCTCATGCTTAAGCCCCTTCGATATTCTTCCCATTGATTTGGAATAAATCGAAATTCCTACTTGGTCTGGAACTCTTCTATGTATCTGCCCTCATTTTCCCATTTCCCCTTTGGCACTCCCTCTGTCTAGCTTGGAAATCTGGAAAAGTGAAAATGCTACCTAAAAGTATAAGTAACGAAGGAGGAAATGTTAGTTTCACTTCTTGCTGTCTGTAACGTGCACTACACTCCCGCTCTCTTGAAACATTCTTCTCTTAGAGCTCCACTCCTTCTTCAAAGACACCTTTTTGGAGGTTAGTTTTTCCTCCCCCATCCCTCTGTGTCATCATTTGCTCTAACTTCCTAACAGTACTTGCCACTTGATGAAATTTCCCATATACACATTGGCTTATTTGTTTAGCATACATCTTCTCTAATAGCATGTGAGTTCAGTGCATGTGCATGTCAGTTCAGAGTTTCACCTCTCTTGTCAATCTCCCCCTACCCAACACCTGTTAAAGGGCCTGCTCTACAGTGGGTGAGCAAATATATATGTATTGAATAAATAAGTGAAACTAGCACTTTCTTCTTATTGAGTCACACTTTGTAATGACAGTGTCATTTTTCCAGATTTCCAACATAGCAATTTTAATTGTTTTTGTTTTCTTCTGAGACTGCTATTAGTTCTTAGGTTCTATATTCTCTATCCCCTTGTTGATTCTTTATATTCTTGTGTAAACTTTTCTTACCACCACTCTACCAGACTATTGAAATAGTCTCCCAAATATTTCCTTCCTCATTTCTTTCTTTCAGACTATAATCCTATCTACATTCTTGTTAAAATGCAGTCTTCCTGAAGAGAAACCCTAGATTATGAGCCTATCGCTTCCTCATTATACATTTCTCTCTGTGGCACTCAGGGTCTTCTATAATGTGTCTTTTAACCACTTTTGAATATCTGATTCCCTCCCTTTTCCCTTTTTGATACCAAGTACTTCAAGTGATTTAACTGTGATTCTAACACCCAGTAGTTTTTATATCCTGCCTCATGCCTTTGCTTTCACTTGAAATATCTTGTCTTCTATTTCTATCTGAAAATATCGTATCTCTCATTCAATGTCCATCTAATATGTGAAGCCTTCTCTAGTTCCATCAGAGTAATACTCTTCCTGACATCTGTATCTTGCTTAATATTAGACATTAGTTATTATTTCATCAGAGAAATCTTCACATGATAATCATCTCGAAAAGTACCTTACATTGTCTTCTAGAGCAGTGTTGCCTCTTCTTGGAAACAATACATTCCTTAAAATTAGGGACTGTTTTTTATATTCTCTACCAAATGTAGGCATAAAAGAAATTTTTAACAAGTACTTATGAAACTATAACCCAAGAAAAACAAATTGTACAAATTAATGAGTGCCCTATCATTTGTTGGTTGTAGGATTAGCCATCTTTGTGTCCCCCCTTTTGATATTAACAGTTGCTAAGTAATCATGAAGATAAAAGAGACAAAAAAATTTAACACATTCTCAAGTAATTATAGTCATTAGAGTCTAAAGGACTAAATGGAATTTCATCACTGCAATAGTGGAGTAGTTTGGTAGGGGGTGAGACATAGCATGATTTAGAGAAACAAAGTCGGTAAACATTTCAGGAGAGGAGTTAAGAGAAATAAAGTACAATATGGCTCAGTGGTGAGAAAAGCTAATGTGATGTTTATTTGAAAAGAAATTTTAAGCAAATTTTCTTTCCAGGATCTAAAAGCATATTTATATTCAAACATAAACATATTCATGTCAAGGAAGAAGAATAAACAATTGATAGAATATAAATCTGGAGATTTGTGCAACCAATTATCATGATTTAAAAAATAAAAAAATTGTTGTCTTTAACCACTGTGTAGTGGAAAAATTCATCCCAGGAATAATAGAAAAACAGATGCCAGAAATGAAGTCAGTTAAGTTTAGAATAGGATAGCCTAAAATGTCAGGAAAGAAGTAGTCTAGTTCTGGTTTTACCCAACTAGCTTTAAGACCTTGGATAGTTTACTCTTCTCTCTGACCCCTCTATATGTATGTTTGACTAAGAAATCTTTAAGGCCTCTTCCAGATTAAAGATAGATCTAAGTCAATGAGCATGAAAACTAAAAGAAAAAAAGAGGCAGGTTTAAGCAGCAATAGATTTTTGTAGATTTTTATGCTGACAAGGAATGATTGAGAATGAAGTAGAAAATGTGTGATCATAATGAATAGGACACAGAGAACCATAGCTCTGGAAATTTAGGCAGACATTATTAGTTCTTTGGTATCATCTGAGGATTTTAAATGATGGGATATGCCTGGGTTTGCTTTTCTAGTAAACTGTGTAATTTTGATCTCCGATATTTATGGTTACTGAGTATTCTAAATCAGTTCTTTTTTGTGGTGATGTAGAGATCTTAGTTTTCCTTTTAAAAAAAATCACAGGAAGGGAGCTAAGTAGTGGATTTTGTATGTATGTTTTATAGAGGGAATTGTGAATGGCAAATTACTGCTGCAGCATTTATGAATTATCCCTGTAACTTTGCAGTTAGAAGGTATTAAATTTGAAGAAAAATAGTGTGAATTCTTATGGCTTGCTAGTAATTCAGAGCAAAGAGGGTGACTGCAAAGACACCAAGTCTCCTGACTTTTAATTTCTTCATTCTTTCTTCCACAACATGGCAGAATAGATAGCTATATTTCTATATATAGTTGATAGAGGTACTATTTTTTTTAAAGCTGGAACTGAAGGAAAGATGAGGGTGAAATAGAATACATTCAGACCAGATAAAAATCTCTAGACTAGTCCAAGTGCAGGATGATAAGGTGTGAGCTACAGCAGGGATGGAGAGGAGACCACTTTTGGAAGGTAGCATGATAGCGTGATTTTGACTGTATTCTCAAAAGTTCTACACACAAAGCTAAGAGAAAACTGGTGTATGATCTGTGTACTTCTCTCTCCCAAAATATGTAAAAGACACTAAAAATATTTATTGAGATACTTCCATGTTTTCTAGGCAGTAGAAGAGATATAACAATGTATAAAAATGAAACATAATAAGTGAGATTAATGTTACAGGAACAATAAAATAAGGATAAAAATGTAACAGCCAACACACCTAGTTAGAATTCTTCAAGGCATGCCTGGTTTTCTTACTCTGGGATTCAGAAACCTAGTGTCAGTATTTTATATAAAAAACTTTGACTCAGAATTATATAAAATAACCCATGTATTAGTTATGATTGAATTAATTCTCCAACAATAGAGCTTTATGCAGTTACTCTACAGAGTTACCTGCAAAATAATTGAAAGGGAAGTGTTTATAAAAGAGTTCCATCTCTTACTGGCTGAATAAATGGTGAAAACTCTTAACCACAGAGGCTAAGAGCCAAGATCCAGTCTGTCAGTGACTTGTTTCCTATCTCATACATTCTACTTTTTTTTGGAATGTCTGTGTCTTGCTTTAGAGCTCTAATTACTAAATCAAAGTCTTTCCTTGTCCACTTTTTTTTCAAAACACCACGCTTGAGTAGTGTGGATTTGCTTCCTTTCAATTTGCTCAGCAAAATTCGGGCTGCAAATTGAGTCTTTCTGTCCTGCTTGCCCTTAACTTTGTACTACGTAGAGATGAATCAACTGCAGCCATGTTCATGGTTGTGGAGGTGTAACTCCTCACTGGTGTAGAACTGTGACATTTCTCAGGCAACATCTAAATATATGTCTCCGACATAAAGCTATAGCTTAGGGGAATTTGTGTGTGATTATGTTTAAAAAAATGTAGTCCAGCAAAACAAAAAATACACAGAAAAGAAATGTTAATGGTTAGTCTCTTAAGATGATTGAATTATGAATTATAGTTTTATAGGCTTTTGTATTTCCTGTAATAAGTAGAGTTGCTTTTGTAATGAAAGTATAATAAAATATTACTGCCCCATGTTGCATATGAAGAGAAAGGGGCAAAGTGCCATTGAGAAGAACAATGATATCTTGAAAGTTGAGTAACCAGGGAAGAAAGGTTCTAAAATCCAAGTTGGACCTTGAAAAATGGAACAGATCAGAAAAATGGAGAGAAGCAGGGACAAGATTTCAAAAGAAATAAGGAACATGAACAGAATATACTTCTTCATGAGATAATCTTTATTCATGTGGTCCTCTCTTCAAATTCTTCAGGTATTTTATTCTCATACCTGATTAAAATGTGTAAGCAAGTGCTCTCCAACCAGTGATGCTAAATATAGTTGTGTGTCATCCTTGGACTATGCATTTGGCTAAACCACAGCGATTGAAAATGCCTCTTTTAAAACATCGCTATTTATTATTCTGTAGTATATCCAAGTTTGTTTCTTCCTTTTGGAGTTGAAAAGGAAATTGCAAAGTGTTCTGCTTGAAGTGAAGGGATTAATACTTGTCCTATGCGGTCTGCGTAGAAGATAGAATACTAGCAGGGTTACCTTTAAGTTCCAAAGTGCCATCATTCTCAAGAGGTGATCACTAGATAACCATTTTGCTGGGCACAGAAAATTCAAGTGACTAAATCAGTATTGATTAAATTCAGTACTCAGGGGACACTTGGGAAATTGTGAGGCCGGGTAGTCAAAATTTTCCCTGCAACCTCTCCCAACTGATTTTATCATCTCTATATCTATTTAGGGATTCTACTTAATATAATTACTTAATACAACTCTAGTTGAACAGTGCAGGGTTTGGGGTGCTGACCCCTTGTGCCCTTGAAAATGAGTATGTAACTTCTGAATCCCCCAACACTTTACTAATAGCCTACTGCTGACCAGAAGCCTTAACAGTAACAGTCAATTAACATGTATTTTGTATGTTATATGTCTTAATATACTGTATTCTAGAAAAAAAGAAATGTTATTAAGAAAATCATAAGCAAGAGAAAATACATTTGCAGTACTGTACTGTATTTGTCGAAAAATATCTGTATATGAGAGGACCCAACATCCAAACCCATTATGTTGTTCAAGGGTCAACCATATTTTATTTGAAAAGTATTCTTTTACTCATTTTCACCTTCCTACCTTTCCCCAAGTCTTTCCCTCTTACCCAGATTCTTTCATCTCATTCTCTCCATTGTTCAAATTACCTTTCAAATCCTGCTCTCAACGGCTTTTCAACCATTGCTACTCCTGCTGATCTGCATCTCTCTAACAAACGTCTGAGTTTGTCATTTTCAACAACATGGTTTTTGGTTGTCTACTATGTGTGAATCACACATGATTTTTACATCCTTCCACATTTTCCACACAGCATTTAAATCAATACAGTGAAATCTGCCTAGTATGTACACAATACTAAGTTGGGTTTATGGCATCATTGACTCCAAGTCTTTTCTCTGCTCCTGGGTTCTAAGAACCTAAAAAAGTGCTAGGCACACATAAATATATAATACATGATTAGGTTATCTATTCTAGTGCTATCTCACCCTTGTCAGTATAGGGCACTGAGCTCCTCCATAGTAGGGCACGCCTCCATTCAGGAAGGTCAGTCTTACTCATTCTATGTTACTACACAACAAATAGAAGACTGGCTTTACTTATAGAACTGTCTTGAAACATGACATATTCATTTTACCTATGTTTTAAAACTGTAATTGGTAATTGTCACTTATTTTTTAAAGGTCCTCCTGGACCCCCTGGTGAAAAAGGAGATAGAGGTCCTGCTGGAGAACGTGGTCCACAAGGCATTCCAGGTGCAGTAGGTATGGTAATAGTACTACTTCATCATATCCTTCAGGACCTGATAATATACATCCATATATGTGTGTAGGGGGAATTGCTATTTGAGCTGTCTCCCGTGGGGTGCACACATGTGTGTATCTGGACATGTGTGTGCTAAGGGGGATATTAAGTGTTTTCCGAAAGCCTAAGCACTATAATGTCCCAAATGTAACTGACTTTCGCTTTTTGAAGAAAGTTAAATGCTTTAGCCAGAGCCACCACATGGGGGTTTTCACATGTCTGGGGAGTGCTAGCTGTGTTAGGGATCGCACACAGTATATGGTAGCCCTAGCTTTAGGTCACAAGAGAAGGAGAATATGAAAATCATCTTCACATTGAATATATTTGCATGTGTGTGTGTTTCAAAGGAAATGGGATCACATTCCTTATATAGTCCTTAACTGGGATATATCTGTTTAAACCCATGAAATCTAGGGGCGCCTGGGTGGCTCAGTCAGTTAAGCGTCTGCCTTCGGCTCAGGTCATGATCCCAGGGTCCTGGGATCGAGCCCCGCATCAGGCTCCCTGCTCGGTGGAGAGCCTGCTCCTCCCTCTCCCTCTGTCTGCCGCTCTGCCTTCTTGTGCTCTCTCTCTATCTCTGTTAAATAAATAAATAAAAATCTTAGGGGTGCCTGGGTGGCTCAGTTGGTTAAGCGACTGCCTTCGGCTCAGGTCATGATCCCGGAGTCCCGGGATCGAGTCCCGCATCGGGCTCCCGGCTCAGCGGGGAGCCTGCTTCTCCCTCTGACCTTCTCCCCTCTCATGCTGTTTCTCTCTCTCTCTCTCTCTCTCAAATAAATAAATAAAATCTTTAAAAAAAATAAAATAAAATAAAACCACCATTTAAAAAAAATCTTAAAAAAAATATGAAACCTAAATGTAAATATTGACTAGAATATGGATGACTTTTACCTTTACTGTCAGCTACTCTCTTTATCTTACTTAGAGCAAAATTGTCTTAAATTATTCTCCTCAGTTGATGTTGCAATCTTGAAAGCAATATTTTGAGAGAAGATCATAGAAGACAGAAAAGGAGAAAGAGCATGAACTTTCCTTGCTCTCACAAAAATAGGGGAGACAATAGCAACAGCATGATTGTCATGTTATTCTTGGCTAGAAATCAAATACCCGCATGCTCTTTGAAAGTGGGGAGTATACCGCATGGCTTAATTATAACCGGAATGGTTTGCGCTGCCAGAATCATGTCTAAATACCATGTACTTCATCCTGTTATTCTGTCTTTTGGTTATATAAAATGTTCTTCTTTCTGATCAATATATTGACTAGCCCCCAGGTTACATCAGAAAAATAGTATTTAAAAATGAAAGATGTGAATTTGACATCTCTCTGACCTTAACAACATTATGCTTAAAAAGCCAGTACATAGTTCACATTAAAAAGATTTTAAAATTATTTTATTATATATGATATATATGTACGTGTGTGTGTATATATATATGTATATCAGGTGGGTTATTGGTATGCCTTTGAAAATATTGCCAGGTAAGATTCTTTATTCAGAAAAGCCTTTCTGCTTGCCTAGCACTCAGGAGATCCTCACAATTGTGTACTCATGTCATAGCAAGGGAAGTAACCAGTATGCTGTCAGCTGTCAGAGCTAATACTGTCAGGGGTCTGTCAGCACCTCCGTAACAAACTGCAATTGTCAAAGCTTTCTAACTCAACCATGTAAGTTCAGTCTGGGCTACAACTTGCTGTACAAAGCTTCATCTTGGGAGCATCTTTTGCAACGCTTCTGAACTATGGATGTGTGAAATAGAAAGATGGATTTAAAAGTTCCAGCTTTTGTTAATACCCTAAACAGATCCCATTGCAAAGCTGCTTTGATTCTTTTCATGAGAGTTTAGTCTGTTGCTGTTGGGACTGCTCATTTACACAAATAGGCATTATGCTGTTTCTCATATAAAAGAGTTAGATTTTGTTGTTGGGGAATAAATTGACTATTTTAGATTATGAAGTTGCCATTTGGTTTAGGGCACTGCAGCAGAAGTATTCAGGTTACCAGGCATCTCTCCTCATGAATTCTTCCCTACTTAATTGCTGCATTCTGTTTTGTTCTCTGCCAGATTGCCTGATTGCCCAATAGAAGTACTGGAATAAGGAAGTAAAAAGTATATGATGGGCAGTTGTATTTCTACTTCCTGATTACAGCGAGTTCATTCAAATCCCACCTATACTTCCAGTTGAGCTCATTAAACTCAGTTTGACCAACTCAAAGTCCCCTAGATTCACAACCATGATATGTAAACCTGAGAAACGTAAAGGATTATTCTAGTAGCCCTAAATGATCAGTGCATTAAATATACTACAGGTACTGGGCTGGACATTCTGTTAAAATTTGCTTTATCTCAAAATAACATAATAGAAACTCATTTCACATTGGCAGCTCCTTAGAAGCATGCCAGGGAGAATGACCTAGTGCCTTTTACTCAACACCATGTTTACCGAGCCCCTTTCCTGTGCCTGATGCCCTACAAGGCCTTGTGGATCCCATACTCAGAAGGAGAGAATTTCTGCTTTCACAAAACTCTCAGTATGATAAGTAATTCTGTAAGTGCTGAATGTTATGGTCAAGGATTCCGGATCTCATCTGAGATCCTTTGGGGGCCACTTTCTGGACTATTGCCCCAGGATAGCCATTGCTGGGCTGTTTCTGCCCACTGGGATCAATACCAGGGTAGCCTGACCTATAGACCTGGGAAGAGACCTCAAGAGGGAACCAAGGGCTCCTTTGGCTGCAAAATTTTGATCATCATCAAGTGCTGTTTACTTTTCTTAGTTGGCTTGAATTTTCCACCATAGGAATCATGCTTCTGGAGGAGAAAATAAAGTCCATCCTCACCGTGGTTATCAAAGGACAAGAACTGTATTTCATTAATCTTTATATCTACCCATGCCTCACCCCTTCTCCCAGTCTATGTCCCAGAAAGACCTCTCACCCAGCCTTCAACAAGGATCACACTCCCTAAATATACAAATGCGTAAGGAGCATTGCTGGCTGCAGACTCTTGCTCTGAGTGTCGAAAGCAGGTTTCTTCAGGAGGTAACACATTGTGCCAAGGAATCCAAAAATGCCTGCAAACTGTGTACATATCATTAAATAAAATTAAATTTAGCGGCCTTGACAAAAAGCTGGTGAAAATAATGATGGTATCATGAAGAAGAAGGAGAAGGAGAATAATTAGAGGAGGAGGAAGAAAAGAAGACGAACAAATCACTTACTGTGTGGCAGGCACTTTTCCAAGTGTTTTACACTTACTACTAACTCTCTTAACCGTCACAGCAAACTTATGATTAGGGATAAACAATGCCCCTATTTTAGAGAAGCACAGGGGAGTTAAATGACTTGCCCAAGATCAACCAGTAGCTGGTAAGTGGCAGAGCAAGTCTTTGAACCCAGAGGGCATGATTTCAGAGTCCCTGCTCTTCCCCAGTCTGCTGGACCACAGAAAGAAGCTTGAATAGAGAGCTGCAAACCCAGGATATGTGACTAATTATCAGACCAGCTTCCTATAAATGGTCGAATCTCTCTGGTCTTCTGTTCCTGCCTCTACAAAATGACAGATGATGTGTCAGGTCCCTCAAAACACTAACTTCTGTGACTGAGATTCTGTGTACTTAGATTGCCTCTGGGTTAGCAGCAGGTGTCAGGCCCTTTCCGCTTGCCACAGGTTATTGTAGAACATTAGCTAATTGTCACTGGAAAGGTTCAGAGAATCTGATGTCGTGGAATAAAGTTCAGTCATGGTACTTACATTTAGGGGTCATATTTTCAGACATCATTAAACAGGTCATATAACTCCAAAGGCCATACAGAGCCTGCCTAAACATCTCCCATAATAGATGTCTAGAGATAATGTGATTTCTATGAAAGTATCACATCTACTTCTATTTATTTATAGATTCATTTGTTTGCCCACTGACAATGTGACAGAATTCCTAGTTGAACAGCTGTATCCTGAGTATCACTGTAATGTACTCAGGAAGCCATCTTTGGCGGGGTTCTTCATGATCCCCCCTCTCTAAAGCAAGGCATCCTCTATTGCATTTCTCCCTTTATTCTAAAATTATAATCTCCAAAATTACCTTCTTTCTTTATTTGTTCACCTCCTTGCTATATGTCTCCACACTGGGAGATCTGTTTAGATAAGAACCTTTGTAATCCCAGGAACAGACGGACTGGCATATGTGTGCTCAGTGTATTTTTGTTGAATTAATGGAGCAAATGGTAAAAATGGGAGTCACCAGTGAGAGAGTCTCTATAAAGAGTTGGGAATGTTCTAAGAGTAAAAAAAAAAGAGAGAATTTAGAGTCAGTATTTTTGTATGTAAATTTGAGTGGCAGATCTTAATAACTGTGAATACAGAGGTCTGACTCTCTTGCTTGGATGAGGAAGAAAGATGTAAGTATTAATCAATCAGCCTGTCTTGGGAAGTGATGTTAGTTCTTTTTTAGGCTGTATGCTACGAAGTCCAGCTAATAGATACTACAAGGTGGAGTGTGTGAGTATGTCTGTGTGTGTGTGTATGTGTGTGTGTATGTTGAATATATGAATCTATGGATGATATATGGATATATTGTTATACATATGTAGATATATACATTTGTATTTTTAAAACATATGGTATATGAATTTATATATATATACAAAGTAATATATATTGAGTAAATTCAATTGAGACAGCCTAACTTTACGAATATTTCTAAACATATTTATCATTTTATTGTTCTAGATCTCTGCTTAATATCTGTTGGAATCAAAGTTTAGACTCAGTTGAATAATATTTCTTAACAATTTAAAATACACTTAACATTTCTTGAGACAAGTTAGCCCAATTTTAGGTGTCTGTATGAATATACCTCAAGAAAAGATTTTTTTTTCTTTTTTTAAAGATTTTTATTTATTTATTGAGAGAGAGAATGATAGAGAGAGCATGAGAGGGAAGAGGGTCAGAGGGAGAAGCAGACTCCCTGCCGAGCAGGGAGCCCGACGCGGGAGTCCATCCCAGGACTCCAGGATCATGACCTGAGCCAAAGGCAGTCGTTTAACCAACTGAGCCACCCAGGCGCCCCAAGATTTTTTTTTTTTACTCAATATGTGTAAGTCCTGCCTCCTGGAACTTATAAAGTAATGAAAATATATTAAAAGATTGATATTAGAAAAAGATGTATAATTTTTAAATTTTTCATAATGTGCTTCCCAAGGAGTTAACTGAAAATTGAATTAATGGGATCTCTGTGAACTGATATTAAAATCTAAAATGAAATTTTTACAATAGTTTATTTCAAACTGCTGGAGCTCCAGGATGAAATATTTTATTCTACAGGAAAATAATACTTTTATATGCAGTTTTCATGGTCATCACAGTAATTGGGGGAGGGGGAGAAAGGCTGTTTTCATTTAAGAACATAAAACCTGGGTTTGTATATTTATATAATATGTACCCATAAATGAATCTTCATATACTACACACACACACACACACACACACACACACACACACACACACACATAGGGTTACATTATTGTTTGGGATTATAATAGAATATGTAAAATCAAGTGCACAAAAGAAAGATTAATATATTCCAGCATTAGGACCCCAATTTTAAAATACATATATATAATATATACAAATATAGCTTTTAAAATATATATTTTTTTATATATTTCTCATTGCTTGAGTTGTGCTTTCTTGGGAACAAATCTTAAGAATTAGTTTCTACCTTGTACATTTCAAAGTTACCATTTCAGCTACAGCAAAATCCTGCCATTTGAGGATTCCCAATTGGACTGCATAAGCCTTCCGGTCAAAACTCCAAGATTTTTTTTCTCATGTATTCTTTTTTTTTTTTTAAGGTTTTATTTATTTATTTGAGAGAGAGAGTGAGAGAGAAAGAGCACACGGGAGGGGGGAGGGTCAGAGCGAGAAGCGGGCTGCAGGACTTGATCCCGGGACTCCAGGATCATGACCTGAGACAAAGGCAGTCCCTTAACCAACTGAGCCACCCAGGTACCCATTTCTCATGTATTCTTATTTGTAATAGCAGTATGTTATTTATTGATATCTACCTTGTACTAAGTGCGCTAATATTTTTACCAATTGCTTGTATTATTTATCAATGTCACACATGAAATTTTGGGAAAGAATATTATCCTTTCATTTGGAGATTTGCCTATTGCATATTCAAAACTAAATTGTTTCATTATACCACAAATCTATATGAAAAATGAATTATCACTGCTGTGTTTTTCTTCATTAACCATGTAGGTTCTCCAGGTCTTAAAGGTGATAGGGGAGCCATTGGCTTTTCTGGACCTCGAGGATTCCCAGGGCCACCAGGGAAGACCGGGAGGACAGGTACTGTGATGATGTCTATTTTCTTTGTATACCAAAAGCAATGGCCATCCTAGTATGAATAGTAGACTCACATGAAGTTTATTTTGTGGTCTGAAACATGTTGAAACTAATTTCTCTCTATCCGAGGAAAGTTTCTATGCCCCAAAGGAAAATAGTCTATAAGGAAAAAAAAAAAAAAGATGACAGGATTTATAAACTCTACCTAACCATAAATCACATGAAGAATGGTGTCTATGTTAGAACAAAGAGAATGGAAAGACTAACAAAGAAAAACAAACAAGCAAAGTATAAATACCCTTTTAACCAAAACTGACCAAACCTTGGAAAGTTATAGTTAGCAATCTACGGATAGGTCAGAAATCCTATTCTGTGCAAGATAAACTGACTGCTGTTATATATTAGTTCTTAATAAACTACATTGTTCAGGTTCTTTAAAATTTATATACATGATGACATTTTTTCTACTCCTTAGAAAAAGGCCGTAGCTTAAGCTTGAATTGTGAAATTTACACAGAAGTTTTAGAAAGAGGCAGGTTTATTGTTTCCTAATTTCAAAGTAAAGGATGACTAAGAGAATAGGATCCTTATCATTGAGATGTTTTTTAAAAATAGATTTTGTTTTTTACAGTAGTTTTAGGTTTATAGAGAAACTGCACAGAAAATACAGAGTTCTCATAAACCCCTGTCCAGTTTCCCTATTGTTAACATCTTGCATGTTAACATTATTAACATGGTGTATTTGTAATAACTGATGAACCAATATAGATACATTATTAGTAATTTAAGTCCACAGTTTATACTAGAGTTCACATTAGGTTTTATACATTCTGTGGATTTTGACAGTTGTATAATGACATGTACCCACCACTGGAGTATCATACAGAGTAGTTTCACTTCTCTAAAGATCCCCTGTAGTCTACCTACTCATCACCACCATATTCCTTCTCCACTCAGCGCAACCACTAATCTTTTGACATTCTCTGTAGTTTTGCCTTTTCCATACAGTTGAAATCATACAGTATGTAGTCATTTCAGACTGGCTTATTCCATTGAGCAGTATGCATTTAAGCTTCTCCATATCTTTTTTGTGGGCAGATAGCTCATTTATTTCTAATGCTCAGCATATTCTAATGAATGGGTGTACCACAGTTGGTTTATCCACTAACCTATTTGAAGGACATTTTGGTCCTTCCCAGTTTTGGCAGTCTTGAATAAAGCTGCTGACATGAGCTGACCTAGAAGTTTGATTGCTGGATCTCATGATTGCTGTGTTTAATTTTGTAAGAAACGACCAGACTGTCTTCCAAAGTGCCTGTGTCATTTTGCATTCCCACCAGCAGTGAATGAGAGTTCCTATTGTTCTACATCCTCACTGGCTTTTGGTGTTGTCAGCATTTTGGATTTTAGCAATTTTAATAGGTGTGTTGAGTTATTTTTGATAGTATCAGTGTTTATGGACTGTGTCAATGGCAATTGGTCTTGCAGAAAAATCAGCTAGCCACAAATAAGCAAGATACAATCAGACCCAATTACCTGAACTGAATGGTATATTTATATACCAACCATCTCTAAAACTGTCTAGCTTTAATCAGGCCTTTTTGGCAAAAAGGGAAGAAGCGTTCATTTGTTAATTTGTTTGAAATTATCCACATCCTTCAGGAATTGCTGAATTTCCTAAATGGGTAATTTGTGTGCAATAGATAAATATATTTAAAAATCCTGAATTTGACAAAATTGCAAAGCTACTTATAGTTTCTAAGATAATTCAAAATAATTCCATGAAGTGAGAAAACATATTTTATCTGCATTCTAAGTTTAAAGCTAAAATGGCATATTCATCTACTATCTCTCTCAAATAGGTCTCTCACAAAATCATGGTAAGATTTTGTCCAGGGCACTTTCTGGTACAATCTATTTGTAACTTTCTATTTACATTAAATCATAAGCGGTAACTTCATAAATGAATATCACTATGCACTCTAAATAAATCAGAGTTACTAGTTTGTCTTTCTGGAAAGTACATAAGAAGTGGAAACATGGCAAAAAAAATTTAAGAATGTTAAGAAGGCCTCACTCTTTCTCACAACCATCTGTCTGTTATATATAGCCTTCCTATGTGGTCACTGACAATGTTAAGAATAACCCACAGAGGGGATGTGTAACTGTAGCACAACTTAGCTGATTTAATGAAAAATAATTCCACTTTGTTTTGAGCGTCTGTGTTTTCTCATACACTGTGCTTGGAGCTGAGGATTCAAGATGAGCCAGCTCTCCACCCTGGAGTTTTCTCCCAGAAATTTCTCACAATGACCTCTCTTCTAAACTTTAATCAACAAGATCATTCTGTAACATTTATGTGCACTATCTAACCTTACGTGGTTCATTTGGGAAGGGTAAACAGTTGTCAAGTGGTTTGACTTTGAGTTTCATGTTGGCAGATAATTCTTCCATGTCTGTTATTTACACTCTTGGGAAATGCAGGGATAGCAGAGTATGGTTGGTACTTGACAGAAACAGCATCGTATATCCTACCTCCCCACCCATCTATGTTAGTAGCTACTGCCTACACAAGCTGTAGGATTTTTTTCTACTATCAGATTCCTACAGTTCAACACATGCCTTCCAGTCAAAGTATTTGAGAGAGCATTCATTGATTCAGTCACCAATCCAGCACAATTGTATGAGGGTTCACTGGGTGCCCTAGATAAATATAGCACAGCCCTTAAGGAGCAGGGACAGAAAAATGGAGAAGCAATTAGCTGTAATGCAACGTGGTAAGTAATAAACATTCATGAATTAGGACAAAATACTATGGGAGCAGAAAGTAGAGAGTGATGAATTCTTACAGAGGAGGTCATGTTAGTGCTGGCCTAAAAGATGCATACTAGGTGGTGTGCTTGAAATTACTATAACATCGTATGTCAACTACACTTCAATTAAAAAAAAAAAGGTATAATCTCTTTAGGTCTGAGGTTCTCAAACGTGGCCAGGCATTAGAATCACCTGTAGGAGGGGCATTGGGGCACCTCAGTTGGTTAAGCATCTGCCTTCAGCTCAGGTCATGATTCCAGGGTCCTGGGATGAAGCCCCTATCATGCTCCCTGCTCAGCGGGGGATCTGCTTCTCCCTCTGCCCCTCCCCGCACTCATGCTCATGCTCATGCTCTCTCTCTCAAATAAATAAATAAAAAGATTTTAAAAAAGAATCACCTGTAGGGCCTATTAAAACAGTGTACTGTGCTCTACCCCCAGAGTTTCTGATTCAGTAGTTTGGGTTCTGCGCTCCCATGAAAATTTTTAGTCCTCCTAAGTCTCCAGGTGATTGAGGTGATGCTGTTCCAGGGACCACATTTTGAGAATCAAATCTTCAGGTAAAAAAAAGAGTGGAGAAAGAGAACTTTGCAAAAAATAAATGCCAGGGCAGAGGCAGGATTTCCTTTGACAAAAGATATCCTTAGGATACCACTGCCTTATTTAAAAACTCAAATTTGGTAGAAATGTGAGCATCAGTGCCTGGTATTACTTTAGTTACACTGTACATTAAAACAATGAATAATAGAGTCTCTCCTCCAAAGGAGTCCAATGAAGGTAGTAAAATTAAAAATAAAATCCAATAATCCTCATATTCTAACTAACGACATAGCCTAGACTATTGGGATAATATTGAAAGCATTGACAGATTTCAAAGCAAAAAGTTTTAAGAAAGATCACCCTATTTTCTCTTTTGCTCTCCTTTTCTTCCCCACCCTGTGCCCTTCCTTCCACATATAATACCTACTTACTATGTATACGAGGTGCAGTGCCAGCACCAGGAGATGAGAGGTACATAAGACACAGTCAGCAACGGTCCTTAAGAGAAGGGGACAATTTATGGCGTCTTGATCTATAGAGTAGAGCAGTTATAATCTGACATATTTACTTCAAAAAGTTTAGAAGTATCTAAAACTATAGGCCATTTGTGGTTCATTTATTTATTTGACAAATACTGAACATTTTCTCTGTGTCCTTCATGGAAATATTCGTAGATCGGTGAATATATGGGTTTGGAGTTCAGGGGAGAGGCCAGAGATAGAAAGACAAAGTTGTAGCTATGATTATATAAATGTTTATTGGAATCATTGATTTTTTTATTATGTTATGTTAATCACCATACATTACATCATTAGTTTTTGATGTAGTGTTCCCTGATTCATTGTTTTAGTATAACACCCAGTGCTCCATGCAGAACATGCCCTCTTTAATACCCATCACCAGGCTAACCCACCCTCCCACCGCCCCTCAGAACCCTCAGTTTGTTTCTGAGTCCATAGGCTCTCATGGTTCATCTCCCCCTCCAATTTCCCCCACTTCATTCTTCCCCGACTGCTATCTTCTTCTTTTTTTTTTTTAACATATAATGTATTATTTGCTTCAGAGATACAGATCTGTGATTCAACAGTCTTGCACACTTCACAGTGCTCACCATAGCACATACCCTCCCCAGTGTCTATCACCCAGCCACCCCATCCCTCCCACCCCCCCACCACTCCAGCAACCCTCAGTTTGTTTCCTGAGATTAAGAATTCATCATATCAGTGAGGTCATATGATACATGTCTTTCTCTGATTGACTTATTTCGCTCAGCATAACACCCTCCAGTTCTATCCACGTCGTTGCAAATGGCAAGATTTCATTCTTTTTGATGGCTGCATAATATTCCATTGTATATATATATACCACTTCTTCTTTATCCATTCATCTGTCGATGGACATCTTGGCTCTTTCCACAGTTTGGCTATTGTGGACGTTGCTGATATAAACATCAGGGTGCACGTACCCCTTCGGATCCCTACATTTGCATCTTTGGGGTAAATACCCAGTAGTGCAATTGCTGGATCATATGGTAGCTCTATTTTCAACTTTTTGAAGAACTTCCATACTGTTTTCCAGAGTGGCTGCACCAGCTTGCATTCCCATCAACAGTGTAGGAGGGTTCCCCTTTCTCTGCATCAAGTCTGGAATCATTGATTTTAATACTATTTCATGAGTAGACAGAAGAAAAGCGGCCCAGGATGAAGCCTTAAGTAGTGAAGGTACAGGCTGAGCAGGAAGAACAATGCAGTGGACTGAACAAAAGTAGCCAGAGTGAGGAAGAAATTCTGGGGAAGGAGTGATGAAAAAGTCAAAGGTGAGAGGGAGTTTTAAAAGGTGGCCAAGGAAGATGAACTCTACAGAAAGCTCTTTGCATTGCTGCTGTAAGGACATTGCCTTATTGAGAGAGGTTTCAGTGGGGTGAGTGGAAACCAGATCAGGGATGCTCAGAGATGAACTGCGGGTGAGGATCAGGCAAGGAGGAGAAGCCAGTTCTTGAGCGATCTGACTCTCAGAGAATAAAGAAGTCAGTTGTTTGTTGCGTTTTCTCATTTGATTTTTCTTTCTTTGAAAGAGATTTAAATACTATTTAAATGCTGATGATAAGATAAAGGAATGGTTGAAGAGACAGAGGAAAGAGGGTAAGGTTAGTGAGAAGGTTGAAGGTGGAGACTTCAGGAAATAAGAAACAGCTGTAGGCTTAGGATGGAGGATGGTCACATCTAAATTGAAATCGCTGAACTCGTGATTCCAGGGTCATGGGCACCTTGCTCATTGGGGTGCCTGTTTCTCCCTCAGCCCGCTGCTCCCCCTGCATGTGCTCAGTCTCTCTCTGATAGATAGATAGATAGATAGATAGATAGATAGATAGATAGATAGAT
>NW_027397079.1:22526489-22569114 GCF_003265705.2 Callorhinus ursinus
GATAGATAGATAGATAGATAGATAGATAGATAGATAGATAGATAGATAGATAAATAAATAATTTTTAGAGCTCAGGTCATGATCCCAGGGTCCTGGGATCGAGCCCCGCATTGGGCTCCTTGCTCAGCCTAGGGTCTGCTTCTCCCTCTCCCACTACCCCTGCTCGTGTTCCCTCTCTCTCTGTCTGTCTCTCTCTGTCTCTCTCTCTCTCTCTCTCTCTCTCTGTGTGTCAAATAAATAAATAAATAAATCTAAAAAAAAAAGAAATAGCTAAACAGCTGGGCTAATTATGACAGGTCTGTAAAAATAACTAACCTAGCGTCTAGCTAATAGAAGGGGCACTAAAAACATTTGAAATCATAATGATGTTATTGAAAATATCTCCCCTTTTAGTTAGAATGTCAATTTATTACATACTATTTCTTATTTTTCAATGGCTTTCAGAAATACAATTCCTTATTTTTGATTGAAGAGTGTCATTTATAAAGGAGATTAACTCCAGGTTTTGACAAAGCTCTTGGGCTCCATTTTTAGCAAAAGGTACCATTCTAAAGGAGGAATACACCCCTGTTCTCTAGCAAGGATATTTTTGATGTGTTCACCTGTGAGAAAAAATTTCCAAGTGTCCTCTTTGAGGAGATCTCTGAGTCAGGCTAAAGTGACATAAGACATTTGTATTTTTTGATAAGAAGATTTTATTATTTTTTAAAAAGTGGTATAAAATAAAAAGGCAAAATTAAAAAAAACCTGAGTTTTTTTTATTTATCATAGGAACCTAGAGCTATCAGGATTTAAGTGAGTCATTTGCTCAGTGCCCTGGCTAGAGCAAGCATTTCTATTCTTAAACTCTCCAAAACCAGTTGTGGTATAAAAAGACTCCCAAGAATAATGTACAGCCTCTTCCTTTTTACTAAATAATGCTAAAATGATCAAATTGATTTATTACATTATCTTTTTGTAAAGAATTGGAACTTATCATTATTACATCCTTTTAAATCCCCTCTTTCCCAATTTTTGTTTAATATCTTAGACTTTTCCTCTTGGGAATCTGAAACTTAGGTACTGTATCTCATAAAAGTATATCATCCAAAAAATAGGAAAGGTTTTGAGTACTTTTATAAATTAATGATTTTTGCCAATTTCACATTACCTGAAATGACTAAATCACAATTAAAAAGTGAATATAATGATGTACAGTGTACTCATATATGCAAAATGATTAGAGGCATTCTCTGTCATACACGGATAAGGAACGGTTGGCATTTCACGAAATCTTCACAATAAAATTTTAATTGGAAACAACTTATGCTTTTTAAGTGCTCAATCTCAGTTCTCATGTTATCAGTGTAATTTTATATTTTTAAATTTGATAAATTGAGGATCAAAAAATCTTTAAATGGTAAATAAGAACAAATGTTCAAGAACAAAGACAGATGAAGACAAAGTAAAGTAAATTAGGGAAAGAAAGAAAAAAACAAAATCCAAATAAAATTTAAAACTTTAAAATTAAAAATAATTGTACCATAAAAAGTGAACAGAGATGACAAAGTCCTCTCTCATTCACTGAGAATAAAATGACAGAGAGACCATTCTAGCTAAGCTTTGGAAGATGTAAAAACATAAGAGCTACCATCTCTTCTATTCATCTCTTTATGGGCAAGATGCTTTATAAACATTGTTGCTAATTTTTAAGGTAACTGTGCAATGGAAGGTGTTATTTTTTCATTTGATAGAAAAATAAGCTTTTAGTTCAGAAAGGTTTGAAAACTTGTTTTGAGCCACATACCTGGTAAGTAGCAGAGCAAAATAATTCAAAAAGAGATTTCTAAAATTGCTGTTAGTATGCTATTACAAAGCCATGGATTTGAAACTATGTTCTCTGAGCTCTTGGATGAAAAGACAGAGGGTCTTGATTTTGTTGGGGGAAGTCAAGAACATTAACAAAGATTCTGACTTAAGAGAGTACTAAGATCAGCCCTACATTTATGCCAAGAAAGGTGATTACTTGCAAGGTAAATATTTGAGGAATGTTGGAAGAAGAATCAATAAACAAGAATAGCCTCATTCTCAGGAGATGACATGGTTACCATTAAAATCTTTTTGTTGGTACTAAGAGGTGATCTTCTGAATGTACCTTCGAAAGTGGAGCTGTGCGTGAATAGTCATCAAAGGTCTTAACAATGTTTCCAGTACCTATGTGAAGTCCTGACCCTCAAATCAAAGGATAGCATTTGTTCCATACTCTTCTGTACATGGGTGAGGTTTCTCAAAGCCAAAGGAAGTAGCCTATAGGCTTGGATGCCCTTGAGACCTTCCAACCTTCCCCCAGGATGAGGTCATCAGGATCTTAGCATTCTCAGAAATTCATTCGTAGCCCATCTTTGGGATTCTCCCCTCTGAAGAAATGGAAAACCAGATAAAGTGTAATGGGAAATACAGAATCATGGTTTCAGATGAGATGATACGACACGAAACTTCCTGGAGGAGGGAGAAAAGCAAAGTCAAAGAAGAGGAAAAAACAAGATAAATAAGCACAAAAAGTGCTGTACCTCAGTTTTGTCTGCTTTAGGAAAATGGGATATTTAATGCCTTTATAAATAATTTGAGATAATGGATGAAGGGACTTACTCAGAACAACGACAGGTTTCTAATAGGACTTTTAAAATGAGTCATTACATCTGAAACTAATGATACACTCTCTGTTAACTAATTGAATTTAAATAAAATAAGTTTAAAATTTTTTTCAATAATGAAAATAAAATGATAGCCATTATTATTATTATCAACATCAACATTATTGTATTTGAATACAGTAGGTTATGGTAAGCTGATATTCCGGGTTACCTTGTGATGCTCTGTCTCCATTTAAAGCAATTCATTTTTGTCTCCATTTACAACAATTATTTTTTTTAATAATTAAATTGCCCTAATTACGAAAAAAAAAATGTTGCTTTTTGTTTGTTTGTTTTCAAGGAAATCCTGGACCAAAAGGCCAGAAGGGGGACAGAGGGAGTGGAAGCATACTAAGTAAGTTTCTGTTGCATTGTTTTTATGTGTGCCTTATAATAAACAAGCCTGTGATCATAGTGGTCTGGGCTCGAGGAGAGTGTGGGCAACTTCAGCATCAATCCACAGTTTTCTCCAAATAAAGCATGCTAATTGGAGTAAAACAAATAGATTAAATTATACAACTCTGATTCTCATTACCCACTTGTATTTTGTTTTCCTGATGAGCACAGTTTTCTAAAAATTCCACATAGAAAATTGTTCAACTTTCAAGCCACTTTCAATCTACTGAAGGAAAATCAAGTTTATGAATAGAAACAATTGTATCCTCCTTACCTACTGACTGAGCGACCTGAAAGACTCCAGCTAGGAATGTGGACAATCTGAGAACCCTGGCCTACCAATAATCCTCTGATGGCTGGTGTTTTTGTGTTTTGTTTTGTTTTACTAAAAACTTGAAAAGTTGTGTTCTATATCCTAGACTTTCAAAATTGTAGCAGAATAGATTTGACACAGGGAACTCTGTTGATCGGATGCTGACCTCATATACATTGGCCCTTAAAAACAAATTAGATGGGATGTCTTCAATATGCCACACTCTTAAGTCAGTTGTTGTGTATTAGGCTGAATCCACACAGATCAAGTGAAAGGATTATGAAAAGGAACTGAGGAATCCCCCCTCCTGCCTTCCCAGTAGGAGCTGCATGTGATGTGTGCAAGTCTGGGGATAGCCGTCACTACACACACACACACAGCGATCCTAATCTCTACCCAAACAGCGTCTGCTTTAGACAGATTATGGCTAATTCTTTAATGTACCAAAAATCTAGCATTTTTCAGTTGTAGTTATTATTTAAAAATATAGTACCAATTTCTCTCCCTTATGGCAGAAGTAATTATTTTAACCTGTAGTGTGTATGGTTACGGCCCTTAGACAATTTAGGTTCACCACCTTGAATGCCAGCCCCATTCAAGTACATGCTTTTCACAATTGTTGCATTGTTGATGGCTCTTGCCCCTAAATTGAACAACATTATTGTGTGTCTCCTCACAGTGCTTTAGCATCTTTCAGTGATTATTAGTGTTGTTACTATTATAGTAAGATAATGGAAACATTAGTGTACCTTTTCTCCTTCCTGTCCATTTCTTTAATGTGATTACTTTTGTCTGCTGTCATACTTTCTGTCCTACCTGGTCTCCTTTCTCCTTGTCACTCTGGTTATTTTCACTTGAGCTCATTGTGTAACTCTTTTCTCTATCTTCCTGTTTATCTCTGTCTTTATCTCTGCCTTTATCGTTATCTTTGATGCAGTTTTTATCTCTTTTTCGCCTTTTCCTGAGACTTTCCTGAGCTACTTAACCTTGACTCTGGGTAAGCTTGGCAAGTAAAGAACTTTTCTATTTTGTAGTCTTTTAAACTGAACACCTACCCGGTCTTCTGGTACCTGAGGTTATCAAATGCTTTGAATGTTTTTTTTTCAGATTTGTTCAGAAGTGTTTTCAGCTATAGGTATTTTCTGGCTGTTTTGAACTTTATGCTCATACTTTCTTTGTGAAAGCAACAATAGAGATATTTCTGTGTATAAGTGTTTATGGCCTCCAGATTTCCCTCCATGCACTCCCCCTCTAGAGAGTATATATAACTCCATAATGTTTCCAAAAGAAAGAATCATAGACACTAACATCTATACAGTATGTTCTGCTTTTACTTGATTGAAGGTAATATGTCAGTCACTTGCCCATGTCAGGACATGTGGCTCTAGCTCTTTTCTCTCAATGACTATGCAGTATTCCATTATATAGCTATACCATAGTGCCCATAATACATCAGTCTATTCCCTTATCATGAACACTTGATGATTTTTGTTGGCCATGATTTGGCTTTAATAAGAAGTGCTACATTCAGCAGTCTCATATATGACCTTGTGGAACTATTTCATAATAGAGAATTTGCTAGGAGTGGAGTCAATAGTTCAAAGGTGACATGCATTTTACAATTTGATGGTTTCTTGTAAATGGCTCCAAAAAGGTTGTACCAATTTATTCTGCATGAAAGTGCCTGATTCTCCCCGTCTTCAATTAGTTCTGATAAATAATAATTTATATTGAGTTATTTTAATACATAATTTTAATATTTTTCAGGCATGATTTAAATATAAAAAGAATAATCACTGATTTCCTCTTTTATATATATGTCAGTACCGGTACAACCCCCTGATCGTATTTGGGCAGGGCCCTTTTAAGATCAGGTGGGTTGGGCAAGACACCTTCTGCTACCATCTCATTAAAAGGCCCTTCACCTCTGGACAAGTCATCAGCACAACCAACTCCAAGATCCCTTTGTGGCTCCCCCAAATGGCTTTGGTTCCTGTGTGGTGTGCAGCTTCCACATGGCTTTCTCTCCTGGTCCTTTGTGCTGTTTGGGCCTCTGTTCCCACGTTCCTACCTCTCCCCACTCCAGTACCTCACCGTCACCACCATCTCCTAGCACCCTTAGCTGGGATGCCTCCCATGTACTGACTGGTGGGCCGCTCATGCCAGTTCTCAGAGCCAGGCCAGAAGCCCTCTGCCATCCACTCACCTTATGTTTTTTGAACCCAGTTTAACCCGTTGGGTTCTAGGAGACATCTCTTGGATACTGATTCTATGTGGGTTCTTGACATTTAAAAACAATACTCTCAATAAATGATAGGATACATAAAAGAAAATGCATTTGTTAATTCACTCATTCATTCACTCAGCATATGTTCATTGCATACCTCCTGGAGCTGGACATAGGAGCTAATAAGATGACTATTGCCTCTCACCTTACGGAGCTAATTGTCCCTGGAAGCCCTAGACATGTAAACGGGCAATTCTACGATACAGCAGAATTATATAAGGGGAGGAATAGGGCTTTAGAGGTGTTCAGAGGAGATCAAGATTATTAAATTCCTTAAAATATTAAAAAGTAAATTGATTTTGATTAGCTTAGTTTACCTTCTTGTCTTCTGATTCTACAAATTACAACCTTTTTTTTTTTTCCAAGTTTATAGTGAAGTAAAGAAGAGCTTGGACAGTTCATTCAACACATTTAGACCAAAAAATAGAACTTGTTTCCTTAAATGACCTGGCTATCTGAAGCAAGAATATTTTGATCATGAAAAAATAACACTGAAATGTTTTATTCTAAAAAGCTCCTTGTATATTATACTTTAAATATCAATTATAGATCCTGAAGATGAAATATTTCAGTAGATCTGGAGATATTTTGTGTAGGTGAAGAAAGGGATAAAAATGAGAAAGGAGACAAGGTAAGAAAAGACAGACCAAAAAAAAAAAAAAAAAAAGGAACAGGGAAGATGTAGGGTAGTGTGATATTTGTGTAGGTCTCTCTATTAATTAACAGATCACATTGTCACACCTCTCATTTCCTTCAAGGTTTACACATAGACCCAAGCTTCATAGTCTTAAATTTCTAGTAAATTCTGAGTCGTGTGTGCGTGTGTCTCTTAGCCCTTCCATTCCCTCTCCTGTAAAAAGGACATCATGACACCTACCTCACAGGGTTGTTGTGAGGATCACATAAGGTATTGTGTGGGGAAGGATGCTCTGTAAAACCATAAAGTGCTTTAAACACGGGGGTACCCTTCACAGTGGTTTCTGTGAACTGGAACCGCTCTTCCTTGCTGGTATCGTGCAGACATGTAAAATCCATAATCAGGGTAGGAGGGAAAGCAAAATGAAAATGCGAGAAGCCAAATAAATGTCACGGACAAAAAGAGCGATGCTAGAGAATAAGATAAGATTTTACGATAGATAGAGCAACGCGAGTGTGACCAGATCACAAATCAATGAGTTTGTCTGAGCCGAGCTGAAGAACATAAGTTATAAATAAAAGAAGTGATGCAACAGAGTGCATGCCAGACGCCAGAAGCTGTCAACAGAGGTCAGAACAAAATGTCAGCCTAATAAAACAAGAATCCAGGCTCTGAAGGACAAAGCAGGAGCCCAAGACTGTGCTGATGAGAAAGCGCCAAGAAAGATTGAAACGAATTAGAATGGTCAGTGGTACTCTGGGTCTGCACCTGTGTGACACCAGAGTCTCCAAGAAAAAAAAATTAAAAAAAAAAAGAGGAGGTAGAGGAATCAGCCAGTCTTCAGATGGTCCTTATTATTAGAAAACTGGCAATGTTGACTAGTCCATGAATGCAAACACATGGAGATGAGTTGGATCTCTTTGTCCATGGTTTAATCAGATGTGACTTCCTATGCCACTCTGCGCTGGGGGACAGCTAAAACCTGGGGAGCCTCTTCTCTTGCTAGCAGCCGTTGGTCAACATTGGCCACAGCATGACCTTGATCCCAGAGATCGTGGAAGAAAATTCCAGGGGGACTCAGTTCACAAGTTGTCTGACAGCCCAGACCACAGATTAGGGGTTAAGGGCTTCTCTTCTCTGTTTAGACAAAAATAGATGCTGAGTGCCCAGTTCAAATGCACAAGTTATACCAACTTGAGTAATGTGCAGTGAAGAGAAGTCTACCCCAAGCTCTCATGCTTGTCACAAGGGTTTGTCTGCTCTTTCTCACCCAACTTGGAAGGGTGTTTCAGTCAAGCAAAAACAATTCCTGCTGTACAATTAAACACTTTGTGTGAGGCTCTGTCCTAAACATACCAGTTAGCAATGTGTCATTGGTTAGTATTTCTTACTGTGCTTTGTTCATGCTGATAATTAGGATGTGAATTTAAGGTGTCTTATTTTGAAACTCATACAATGATACAAAATATCAATTTGTCTTCCAGTTGATTTCTACTGAGGACTCAGCACGATATTAAGTGATTTCTGGTCTTTCTCAAAGCATTCAATTGACCAAAGTCAAACCTTCTCCTCCAAACACTAAATAATTAACAACAGTGAACATTTAGAGAACACTGGCTGTGCACTAGGGGCTTTTGACACATTCTCTTATTTAAACCTCAGAAGAGCCTTCGAGGTAGGTACTATGATTATTCCCATTTTATAGGTTGGAAACTGAAGCTCACTTCTGATAAATAGAAGAGCAGAAATTCAAAGCTAGATGTATGAATTTCCAAAGGCCCTGTTTGTCACTATGACTCCATTCAACAGCCCCACACTAGTTTTATGTATTTTTATATGTAAATGCCACAAATACATAGCATGGAGGGTGTGGAGAAAGAAGGAAAAGAGAGAAAGAGATTTTTTTTTTAATTATTTATTTGAGAGAATGAGAGAGGGAACACAAGCAGGGGGAGAGGCAGAGGGAGAGGGAGTAGCAGATTCCCCACCAAGCAGGGAGCCCGATGAGGACTCGATCCCAGGACTCTGGGATCATGACCTGAGCCAAAGACAGAGGCCTAACCAATTGAGCCACCCATGTGCCCTGAGATAGATATTTTAATAAGCAATTTGGTTTTCTAGAATGGGCCTATAATTTGAAGACACTAAGGAGACGAAAATCCTTACAATATACTTCCGTTATTTTAAATTCAAAAAATCCGTATTTGTTTATGTTTCCACCTTCACCTATTAGTTCGGCTCTTGTGCCCAGTCTCTGCCCCGAATCTATTATTCAGAAACACAGTCTCCCTGGAATACCCATGAAACTTGCGTTATCCGTAACAGGAGTTATTTACTTGTGACCCACGGGGAAGGAGCTACCCGTTAATATTCTGTCTTGTCTTCAGTCCCTGGCTCTATTTTAACGATTTTGAATGAGGTTTGGCTGCTTTGATGTTCCTCTTTTGTTACTGTGTCTTCTTTTAACTCCTCACTATACGTTTCTGGGCAGCCCACGTTAGGACTGAGCGGAGCACACGTGTGGTGTTTAAAGTAAAGCTTTTTTTCTTTTCTTTTTATGTGAGTCCCGGCATTGTTGCTAAAACACCGAACGTTCCACTAACACAATAGATGGGAATAACTCATACGTCTTATAAACTCAAATAGAGTTTAGCTTTATAGATTTTTTATTTATTTGACAGAGACAGCGAGAGAGGGAACACAAGCAAGGAAAGTGGGAGAGGGAGAAGCAGGCTTCCCGCCCAGCAGGGAGCCCAATGCGGGGCTTGATCCCAGGATTCTGGGATCATCACCTGAGCCGAAGGCGGACGCTTAATGACTGAACCACCCAGGCGCCCCTGAAATAGAGCTTTAAATGATGAATGGATCCAGCAGTTAGCACTTGCCCCAATGAATCCCTATCCCAGCTCACACAGCCTGACTCCTCCCAGAGCCAATTAGAAGGAAAGAAAAAAAAAAAAAAATCAGTACAGCTCCCGCTCAGGCTTTTGCACTAGCAAAATTTGAAATCCATCCATTTCTGGGCCGGAATGCAGGTGAAATTGACCCAACACCAACCTCAGAGGGTAAAATGGCTTTCCTGCTGCTCTTCAGAGAACTGGGTCCCAGCTTCCCATTCTGCAGTCAGTTTAGTCTTAGACCAACCCAAGATTGTTTATTTTGTGCCAGTGAAAGCCTGTCCAAGTAGGGGTTCACATTGTCCTGCAGTGGGAATCTCAACACCAAATTCCCTAGAACCACACAGTTACTTGCACATAAAGTGTCCAAGAAATATTTCCTGTTGTGGCTTATCCTACAGACTTGCCCTTTCCTGGGGCTCTCCATTTCCTTTCATTCCCAGCTTCCCCTGAATTACTCACATCTGCTTGATCCACTCACAGCCAAGTGAAACACCTGAATCCCAGCAACCTTTCAGATGCTCATTAAGCGAAATGGTTAAAGGAATCCTAATGTGAATTCTTCAGCAAAATGAAAAACACCCTTCGTCCTAATGAAGTTTTGTGTAATTCTGATTTCTCATTTACTAGAAATGCTGGAAGGTAAATTGTTTTACCTGAACACCAATACTCAGTTTCTGTACACAATATTTTTACCAGAACTCCACATGGTTATGGGATAATTCCTTTCCTACAATATGATTGTTCTAGTCCAAAACATCTTCCACACCAAACTGTCCTGTTATATTCTCCTGTTATAATCTCTTACCTACTCTATCACCTATACCTAGAAACACTATTTCTATCCCAAAAGAACATGTATTATATTAATCACAGAAGGTAGCCAAATGAATAATTAATATTACTATTGAGACATCTAGTAGGTACTCAATAAATACTTCTGTAGTTTTTAAAATAAGAATTGGAACTTCTAGAGCGCCTGGGTGGCTCAGCCCGTTAAGCGTCTGCCTTCGGCTCAGGTCATGATCCCAGGGTCCTGGGATCGAGCCCCACATCCTGCTCCTTGCTCCTCGGGGAGTCTGCTTCTCCCTCTCCCTCTGCCCCTACCCCCCGCTCGTTTTCTCTCTCTCTCTCACATAAATAAAATCTTAAAAAAAAAAAAAGAAATAGAACTTCTAAGCCTTTAAAGTAGACATTTAAGTGACGAAGTGATTATTTTTTGTTAAAGGTTTTTCACTGTGTTCAGATCATGACATAACAGGGATGGGTGCTTGGTTCTCATTTATGAATTAAAGATAAAGCTGTATTTCCAAATTTATACCCATTGAGGTACTCTATTTCTCATTTTGTTTGCAAGTACTCAAAAACACAAAGAGGAAAAAAAAGAGAGACAAGTGTATTATTGTCGGCTAGGGGTTGCTAGAACAAAGTACCACAGACTGGTACTGGACATAAACAACGCAAACCTATTCCCTCAGAGTTCTGGAAGACTGAAGTACAAGATCAAGGTGCCCTCAGGACACTGGTCCTATTGGATTAGGGCCCCACCCAGATGGTCTCAAAGAACCTTAACCTATTTCCTTCGAGCTCCTATCTCTAAAATATAATCACACTGGGTGTTAGGACTTCCACAGATGCATTTTGGGGGGTTATAATTCAGTCCGTAACAGGAAGGTATCAAGAATTGATGTCCATGTGTGTGGGCAGTCTCCTGTCTACATCTTTGCTGTGCGGGCCTGGAACTTTAAGAATGAGGAAGATCTACTTCGGGTGTCCCTGCCTCTCTGCCAACCAGTTCTCAAGGCCTAAATTGTATCATAAATAAATTTGAGACATTCTGCTGTTCTTGTAGTTATGAAAGCAATTTCATTTTCATTTGTTTCTTGTCAGTATTTTGTTTTCACATTTCAGGGATCTTCTTTTACATTATGGAATCCATAAAATTATAAAAAATTGTCAGGCTAATGCAGTTTAAGTAGACAGTAGCCAATGGTGACTAGATTAATGAGAAATAGAATGACCTGGGAAGCTACTTCTAATGTTTATTTATTTATTTTTAAATATTTTATTTATTTATTTGACAGAGAGAGAGAGAGAGAGAGAGAGAGAGCACAAGCAGAGGGAGAGGGAGAAGTAGGCTTCCCGCTCAGCAGGGAACCCGACGTGGGGCTCGATCCCAGGACCATAGGATCATGACCTGAGCCGAAGGCAGATACCCAAGTGACTGAGCCACCCAGGTGCCCCACTTCCAATGTTTATTGTCAAATAATCACCATCTCTGTATTTGTAACAATTTTTTATTTATTTTTTAAAGATTTTATATTTTTGTAACAACTTTTTAAATAGAAAGAAATAGAAACCTGGTTAGTCAAGAAACAGAATCTATTGATTCACATAAGTAAGAATTCCAAGAGATGGTTTTACTTCAGGCATGGTGTTCAGGCATGGATCCAGGAGTTCAAACTAAGTCATTTAGACTCAGTATCTCTCTCTCTCTCTTCCTCTGTGTATATATGTGCATATATATATATTATATATATATAAATTCAAAGTTGTGTATGTATATATAAAATATGTATATATAAATTCACATCTAGCCATGTCTGAGAAAGAATGCCACCTTTTCTCCTTCAGAAGAACTCTTGTTATCTCTGTTTGGATGCTGAATTTTCCCTTGACTAACCACTGTTGTATTTAGAGAGTGGGGCATACTCACTGCCCAGTCAAGTAGGGTCAATAGCAAGTGATGGGTTAGGCAGGATCACGCCTTCAGAATCTCAGAGTATAGGGTAAAAGGCCCTGAAAACGTGGATCAACCTAACTTTGCTATTACATACTATTCAGTAATATTCTTGTTAAGTGCTTAGTGCTTACTGGACACCAATGTATTAGGTCAATTCCTCCATAATGTGAGAGGTTTAGAACTCTCTTAAGTAACTACACTGTGTTCTTGTATCATTCTCCCAGTTGTTCTCAGGCTCTGGTGAGCATCAGAATGACCTCTGAGGCTTCTATCAGATATGAATGGCTGACTCAACATACAGAGATGCTTATTTCAGGGCTTTGGGTTGTGGACCACTATGTGTGATTTCCAAAAGCTCTCCTTGGAATTCCAAAGCACGAGTAGTTGAAAATTTCTTCTTTAACACATGATAGATACTTTTGTGCTACCATCACCCATTCCCAAATCTGAATTTTTAAGAAATAATAACACCAATAACACTAATGTCTATAGCACAAAGAGTGACCCTTCTGTGCCAGGTGCTCTGCAGGGCACTTTGTATGGCTCTCCTTCACTTCATCCTCACAAGGAACCTATCACTCTGCTGTTTTTCCCCTGAGGATTTAGTAACCAGTGCAAAATCACACAGCTAGTATTTATGTGGAGGAATTTGAATCTTGGTTTATCCCATTTTTAAATTCTATCACATTATATTGCATCTTAACTTGAATTTTTTTAAAGATTTTTAATTTGAGAGAGTGAGAGAGAGAAAGAGAGAGTACGAGATGGGAAAGGGTCAGAGGGAGAAGCAGACTCCCCACTGAGCAGGGTGTCTGATGAGGGACTCCATCCTGGGACTCCGCAATCATGACCTGAGCCGAAGGCAGTTGCCCAACCAACTGAGCCACCCAGGCGCCCTTTAACTTGACTTTCTTTCTCAAACTTCTTCAAAGTACATTCATGGACTAAAATAGTTCTCACAAAAGTTCTGTGAGGTGATTACAAAAAATGTCATAACACATGAAGAAATTAATATGAAAACAGGCAACACAGTTTGTCTAAAGTCATAAAGGAAGTTTGTAGCACAACGGAGAGTAGGGCTCTGGTCTCCTGGCTTTTCACGTAGTGAAGCATCCTGTTCCCTGATACAGACTGTGCCCCTTCTCTGGTGAATAAGCACTGGGACCCTCTCTTTGGAGATAAAGCATCTAGTACCTCAACCTAACTGAGAACCCACACTTCACAGTTGTTGTTTTTTTCTGCTTTCTGTGATTACCCAAACCAAATTTGCTATCCCATGCTTTTTTTCTTCTTCCTATCTACTTTGATTACACTAAAACAGCCAAAATTTAAGCTAAGCAAATGGAAGCAATGTTTCCTGGAAGAGAGAGAAATGCTCATTTGTTGGATTTTTGAGGCATCAGGTGATCTATCTTTAAATACCTGTGGACACAGCTGTTGGACAGAAATCATAGCCTTTCCTGTCAAATGCCAAGGGAATGGAGACTTTATACATTAATGTCTCCTACTGATCCAGCAAGGCAGTCCTGATAACACTCTAGAGCTCTGAACAGTTAGGAGCATAAACCAAATATAGCACACAATGACAAGGAGAATGCATATTTTCTTTTAATTTACCTCCCGATCCAATTCAAGGGGCACTCGATTATTTTAGAAAATAATTTTCTCTTCATGAAAAGTCAAAGTATCTGTACTGAGTTGTCAGTCCTGCCAATAACTAAACAGATTAAGCTTTCCTGGGCCAAATTTAAGACATTTTTCTTCACAAAATCCACAACTCAAAATCCCTACAGTCTATGATTTTAGCTTCCTAGAGTAACTTTCAGAATGAAATATAATTAAAAATTCTAGCTCTACCTTTCTGTAGTACTTTCTAGCCCAAAACACATTTTTTCACATATTATCATATTTGAAACCTCAATCGTTGGAGGTAGGTGTTATTATATGTATTTTATAAAGAGGCAAGTGAAGGATCAAGTAGGCTAAATCACTATCAACGTCTCAACAGATTATAAAGAGGGACATAGGACCTTTACGGGGTCTGGCTGAGGCCTGCATTTTCAGAAATCAGAAAGAATGATAATGTAATTTATGCCAGTTTGTGATGTGCATGTTCTAAATTAGCTCTGTTCAATATCTTCATGGATTGCTTATTTTTATGCCATATGGTTTTAAGTGAAGAGCAAAATTGTAAACAGTCTAAAAATAAGTAGGTAAAACTCCCCTTTATAAATTTTTTTTAGTTTTCCTAACTCTAAAAACTAAGACTCACTTAGAAATGAAATATTAAATAATAACAAAATTATTCTAAAAGGATAATAAATATCCTAACATATGAGCACAGTCCCTTGAAGAACACAATATGGTCTTTGAAAGGCAGACATGTCTGTTTAATTGGCGATTTGGAAATCCAGTAGTAGAAGCAACATTATAGCTCAGGATACTCTGAGGACAACTTACAGTCCCAACCATGCTGGCTTCTCTTGTCTTACTCAACCTTTCCATTTTGTTTGTTTTTCCCCCACATAAACTTATCCTTAAGCATCACACCTTTGTGGGGATCTGCACAACTAGGGAGGTATTCTTTTCAAACACAAAGTTCTTCTTTCATCTTAAGTATTTATCACTTATTTTAGCAAGATTCTTTTTAAAGTTTTATTTGATAATTCAGCTCCAAAACTGACAAATATAGGAAATAATAGCCTTCTGCCACTTTTTAATTTTCATACGTTGAAGTAATTTACTCGCACTCATAATTAAGTTCGATTTGCTCAATACCATCTGAGTTGAGTACCGTGTATTTTGAAGCAACAGATTCTCAGTCTTTATTTTAGTTATTCAGCTGTTGAACTATGGGTGTTCAGTATAATCCTGGTGGAATTTGCTAACTCATTTCCAGTATAGCCAAATATCTACCACCCAGCTATTCTGCAGTCCTCAGATCTTGGGGTTCAGTTTGTTCTTTAATAATGAAATAAAACTGAGCACCAAACTCATGTTCTAAGGCAATTCAAGTGCCTTCTATGTAAAATAGTTTGATGAAAATACAGAAAAATTGTATCCCTCCATGTATCTTCCCTGCCACCTCTGTGATACTGGGTTTAAGAGTGTTATAAAAATTCATATCCACATGAAACCTCAGAATGTGACTTTAGTTGGAAGTAGGATCTTTGCAGGTATAATTAAGCTAAGATGAGGTCATATTGGATTCAGGTGGGCCCTAAGTCGAATGACTAGCATCCTTATAAGAAGAGAAGGACACACAGATACAGGAAGAATGCTGAGGCAGACACTGGAGTGATGTAGTTACAAGCCAAGAAACGTTACGAATTGCCAGGAGCCACTAGAAGCTAGGAAAACGCAAGGAAGGATTTCTCCCTAGAGCCCTCAAAAGAAACATGGCCCTGTAGACATCTTGATTTCAGACTTCTGGCCTCCAGAACTGTGAAGAATTTTTTTTTTTTTTTAAGATTTATTTATTTGAGAGAGCACACATGAGGGGCGGGGGAGGAGCAGAGGGAAAGGGAGAAGCAGACTCCCCACTGAGCGGGGAGCCCGGTGCTCAGGGTCCATCCCAGGACCCTAAGATCATGACCTGAGCCACCCAGTCACCCCTAAATTTGTTGTTTTAAGCCACATGTTTGTGATCATTTGTTACAGTTGCCTTAGGAACCTAATAACCTAGGTATCTTTGGCTGCTACTTTCTTTCCACACCACTCATTACACAATGAGCACCAGGTCCCTCCCTTCACTTGAAGTACCCTAGGTCCACCTGGGGATCTAAGAGGATTTTACTGAAGGTTTAGTTATAATAGGAAAATGTGAGCAGAACAGTCCACAGCGTAAAGTTGAACCTCAGACTTCACTGTCTTGAAATTCCCAGCCAGCTTACACCTCAAATTTCCGCACTGGACATTGTCATTCTCTCCCCTGACATCAGACAACGCTGCCTACCTGCTCTCCGCCGAGACCCTCTCCATCTACCTTGTTCTCTGCTCTGTCAAGGGATTTCCAAAACGTTTGTCTCCTTTGACTTCCAGAATAAGATTCAAAATCAGTTACAATAATTTTCCAGAGAAATTTAACTCCACTTCTCCAAACATCTGATACCCAGGTTGTGCCTTTCTTTCGTAGCTAAATACCTCATTAAACTAATTATCTTAAAGAAAGTTTAAATAAATTTAACCCTAAATCCTAATTCCAATAAATAATAAGAAAAAAGAAAACATGACCATGAGGTAAATGATATGATAATAGTTGAAATAACTAAACTCCTCAAGAGTTATGTTTAAGGGCGCCTGGGTGGCTCAGTGCATTAAGCGTTTGCCTTTGACTCAGGTCATGATCCCAGGGTCCTGGGATCGAGGCCCATATGGGGCTCCCAGCTCAGCGGGGAGTCTGCTTCTCCCTCTCCCTCAGCCTGCTGCTCCCCCTGCTTGTGCTTGCATGCTCTCTCTCTGTCAAACAAAGAAATAAATAAAATCTTAAAAAAAAAGCCTACAATAAACAAAGCAAAAATAACCTCTAAACTTGTTAACTTTTCTTATATTTGCAATTATTTCTTCAGATTTAAATTACAAAACTTTTTGTAAATTATCTGCTCTATTACATATTTTTCTTTTGGTATCTTACAGTCATAGAAATATGAATAAGCTATTACTATATAAATATTTTATATGTTTTTATTTTATATACAGACTTTTAAGAATACATAGAAATTATCACTACTCTACTCCTCCCTTCAGAACTGGGAAATAAGAGTGAGATTGCTTGTAGAAAGTTAAACTACAATGAATCAGAGCAGAGATATGTCAAATTGAATGTATTAACATATATAAGGAAAAACGTGTTAACCAAACAGTGTTGGCCAGTCCCAGAAGCAAAATCTCACGGCGGTGTTTCATTGTAAATTAATAAATTAATTAAGCCAGTAATTCACTGATTGCAATTTGACTTCCTGTGCAGAATGCCCTCGGGGAGAAAATGGCCTTGTCAAGCAGATACAAATATCTCAGTTTTTGAGGCAATTACATTTCTCATTGTAAATTGAATTGACATTTAGTCTCAAGATTCTATTTAACATTAGTCTGCCAATAAGAAATAAATTCTCTGAACCTACAAAACCATTTTAGAATGCATAAGGCTTCTGATCATCCCTCCCACCTTGGGGCGCTCTCAGTAGTCACATCGTTTTTGTTTTTTTTCCCCATAATGGGATTCGTGTTTATCTCAGTTAAACCTGTCTTTCCTTCATGGTTTCTCTTATTGCTTCTATACATAGAAACAGTATTCCCTGTAGAGACTTGTGAAATACTGAATTCTGTGTGTTCTATTGTTTGATATTTTAAGCATTTACTGACTTAATCCACTCAGGCAATGCAGTTTACACATCAGGAAGAGCTCACAGTGATTCATTCATTCATTCATTCATTCATTCATTCATACCATAACTCTTCATCAATTCCTAAGTGAAAACCTGCATTTTATCAGGCGCTGAAATGTTAACTGTAAAGATCTTAATTTAGTGGAGAAAATTCACTAGTGTAGAGTGCTCTGGTGGGTCAGGAGTGCTGTGGAAGTTTGAAGAGGGAACCCTATCCAAACCCTGGGATTGAAGGTAGAGAACTGGAAGGTGTGTGGGGGATAGGGGAGGGTGTGGGGGAGCATTCCAGACAGGGATCAAAGCCCCAGAAATATGGGAGAACAAGGCTTATTTGGGAAATGTGAGCAGTTATATAACTGAAATGAAAAGAGCAAGAAGTGCAGGGATGGAGTGGTTCTCAGACGGACTGGAGAAGGAAGCAGGGATGAGTCATGATGTTATTTGTTCCAGGATCCCTGGCAGGAGTATCCCTACTGAAATCCTCCGTCAGTCTAGTCCACATATTGTGTGTTCAACTCTACCAGGGGTTGGTCAGCTTTTTATGCATAGGGCCAGATAGTAGATATTTGTGGTTTGCATGCCAGAAGGTCTCGGTCACAACTATTCACCTCTCCTGTTGTAGCCTAAAAGCAGCTTTAGACAGTATGTAAACTAATGGGCATGGCTACATTCCAATAAAACTTTATTTACAAAACAGACAGCAGGCTGTAATTGGCCCATGGACCCTAGTCGACTCATTACTGGTCTAGAAGGGTTCCTTCAAAATAGTAAAAAAATCATGTTTGGAAATAAAGCTCAAATAAACTCACATCTGAAATTATAGGGTAGGTTTTGTCTATCTGCAGAAACTTATCCCAGTTGGTTGAGAACTCCTTTTTGAGAAGGATAATCATTAAAGAGGGAATTAGTAAAACAAAATTTTTTAATGAATTAGGTAATTAATATCACAGATAATATTCATTCCAATGCTTTCATAGCAAAATGTCAACCTCAAAGTGTTTTAAACTTGTAAAAATAAGAACTAATATTTATACACCATTTTAAAGGATGCACTATTTCAGGACACCTGGCTAGCTCAGTCAGAAAAGCAGGTAGCTCTTGATCTCAGGGTGGTGAGTTCAAGTTCCATATTGGGTTGTAGAGATTACTTAAGTGAACTTTTTAAATAAATAAATAAGAATGTGCTATTTCTTCTAACTTTCACAATGACCTCAAAAATCCTAAAGGCGGGATACATGTTTATTTCAAATAATTCCTGGAACCCAGGAAAATGCCTGGCATGAAGTTTTGTGCATTAACTAAGAACATGTAACTAACAGCAAATAATCATTTTCTCTTTTTGACAGTTGAAAAATTTGGTCTTAGAGTGGTTACATGGTTTAATAAGGTCACAGAAACCGTGTGAGAGGCAGAACTAAAATTCAGATTATCCAACTCTTGGTTTTTTGCTTTAGTTATTCTCTGCAGTCACAATCTAGAAAAGAACACACATCCAAAAACATACTATAATTAGTATTGCATAAATACACCAAGATTACTAAAATATCTTTTATGGTCTAGACTTACTGTCTTTGCTCAAAACTCACCTTCAACAAGGAAATGGCTCCCTGCTCTTACTCCAGAAATGCAACACCATCTACAAGCCAAGAAGCTGGCCACCAAATCTGCTACCACCTTAGTCTTGGACTTCCAGGCTCTAGAACTGTGAGAAATAAATGTCTATTCTTTAAGCCACTCAGCCTGTGGTATTCTGTTACAGAGTATGAACAGAGAATAAGACAGATACTAAAGTTTGAGAACTACTGCCCCAGGAGACACAAGGCTTCTTTTTTTCTTTTTTAAGATTTTATTTATTTATTTGACAGAGAGACACAGTGAGAGAGGAAACAAAAGCAGGGGGAGTGGGAGAGGGAGAAGCAGGCTTCCCGCAGAGCGGGGAGCCCGATGCACAGCTCGATCCCAGAACCCTGGGATTATGACCTGAGCCAAAGGCAGATGCTTAATGACTGAGCCACCCAGGCGCCCCAGACACAAGGCTTCTTAATGACATTTTGGGAGGGGTAAGAGATAAAGAATGCACAGTGAGAACACTTTCATACGCTTATTTGGGCCATAAGACCATCAAGCTCATGTAATCAAATGTTTGAGTATGATGTGTGTTTTGTCGTAGCATCATGATAAACATATTATGCTTGGCTATATTTGACTTCTGTAAAAACAAACATTTGGGGGTGGCACTACTTAATACTACATGACTCTAATATTTTAAAACTTCAAACAATCCACTCCTGGATGATTGTTTCCCATTTTCTTAGGCAATTATAGTGAATGATTGGGTCACATGGGTATTTTACTTGGTAATTGAAAGTTTGAACACTGTAATAACAAATTATTTTCCCTTTAAGAATGTTTTATACTCATATTTATTATGTGAGGAATGGCTTATGCACTTGGGCATGGTTACATTAATTCAGTATTTAGCACTGAATTCTATTTTGGAAGGATCAAGAAAATAATTATAACTGTAATACCACATATTAACATGTTTGCTTTTTGTGTTTCTGAGTGGTTCAGTCAGTTTTGTCATAGGAAATGGCTGATATTCTTTGTTACTAGATTATGGTTTCAACAAGATTTATTCCAATTAGAAAAAAAAAGTTACTGGATATCTCTTGAATTAATTGAGCTTTGTAAACCCATTTCCTAATACTCCATTTTCACATTAGAGGGATATTTTTGTTGAAAGTTATATCTTGCTTTTTTATACTACAGTGTTTCTCAAACTTATATTTGAAAAGATACATTTAAATAGAACTGCACTTGTTCATTGGCTTTTATGATTATTAGAGAATACTGTTATTTTTATTTAGCACTAGACAATTTTTTAAAAAAATATTTTGTCTCTGCCTTTCATTCTGTTCTTCAGCCAAATGATTTTTAAACAAAAACTTACTAGAATAATACAGGTTCTTTAAAGAAATTTTGACTCCCCAAGTGACTTGTTTTTGTAACATTAATTACACACTTTTATTTTTCTCTCTCTAGGTTCATAATGTATATATTTTTTAAATAGGAGTCATTTCATATTTAAACCTGCACATGATCAAAATTTTATAAAAGTTTATCATATATAGCAGTTTGACTAAACATTGAAGAACAAAATTATTTTTGTAATTACAAACTGGGTATATTTCTTCACAAAGTTTATTGCTTTAGTGATTTCTCAGAATATCCAAAATAATAAATATTGTCACTACGGTTATCTTGATTCTCTTGATAAAAGATAGGATGTTTGGTCATCTATTTTTGTGTTTATAATATTATAAAATATCTTCTCCTCAACCTCCTATATCAAAAAATCACTGGATTATGTGTTCCAGTTTGTGTGTTAGTGTGGCAAGAAAATAAATCAATTCATTATATAAATTTTTCGAAATAGTATGAAAAGTCTACAGGACACTAACAAACTTGTAGCTGTTGAATTTTAAAGTCATTGGAACATAATCTTTGAAGTGTTCTCCTATCTGTAACTTATATAAACTGTATGTGTAACTCATAAATGTTGAAACATTTTACTCTTCAGTTTTGACTGAGATACTTGTAATTAAACTCTTGACCAACAGGTGGTGCTAGAAAGTTTAATATTTATTTCAATAGTGGAATTTACTGGGAAAAAATGTAATTTTTTAAGCATTATAAAACAATATTTATATGTGATTAACCACCGGTTGTTTTTGTTACAGCTCCACTTAAAACAGTACGACTGATTGGTGGTAGAGCTCCTCATGAGGGCAGAGTGGAGATTTTCCACAATGGCCAGTGGGGCACAGTTTGTGATGACCACTGGGAACTGCGAGGTGGACAGGTCATCTGTAGGAGTCTGGGATACCAAGGTGTTCAAGCTGTGCATAAAGGAGCTTACTTTGGACAAGGTAATTAAAAAAAAATACACACACACATATTTAAATGAAATGTAGGCATTCTCTAATACATAGAATAAAGTAGTGGCAGGAACATACAAAATAGGAAGAAAAATCCTACACAGGAGTTTTTTGAATGGCCTTTCCTAGAAAGGAGAAATGAAAAGAAAGATATTAAAAATAAATGGCATATGCTATCAGGCAATCTTTAATGTTTAAATTTTATTTAGACTCATCTGGTTAGTTGGAGAACACTAACATAGAGGAAAACAGAGTGATTGGTAAAGCAGAACAGGAGAAATAGGGACAAGTGAACTACAGACAATCCTGGGAAGCTCACCTGATGGATCTGGGTCTTGTGGGCATCTATCTGAGCAATCCCATGTGCTCACTCATATTCTGTCTTCTGTGGAACTGGAAAGGAGGACATTGGCTTGTTCATTTACCTCCTGGTCATATCCCACAGGAATGAGAGCTATTCTTGGTCTGTGATGGAGCACCTATATTCTGAAAGGACAGTGAGGAACCATAAAAGAGAAAGAAGCAATTATATGGGTTCTCCATACCTACTACTTATGACTTCTCCAAATCCTTTCAGACATGATGAGAAATAAGGGAAAAGGAAGGTTACTTTCCTCTCTATTTGAGGTTGATAAAACATTGAATAATTCTTTTGATGCGTGCATGTTTGTGTATTTTTACCTGGATGGCTCAGTAACCTATTATATAAACGTATTAGAGAGCTGGGAAGAAAATTTGCAGAGGACAGAAGATTTGAATGTATACTTTGGACATTTTTACTGTCTCATTTTTTTTCTAAACAGGTACCTTACAGTAGGCTTTATGTATAATTAAACATACAAGTTCTTCAATCCTAAATGACAAAGAGATTAGAAAAAATAAGCATATAAATTAGACTTTCAAAGTCAATATTTTTTATTATTTATTCTACCATCCAAATCTGATAAATAAATAATTGGCTTCTCTGAAGTTGATGTTGACAAAGAAAATTGGCCCTCTTCATTTTATAAGTGTTATTTTAGACAGATATGGGCAAGAATAAATTATGTGCTAAATTATAGAGATAAGATTATCTGGTGATGCTGCTATTCTGTCTATAGTGATAAAATAGGGGAGTGTGTCAAATCATATAAAAAAACTACAACGGTATAAGATAGAATTCTTAAATTCATAAAAGATAGTAATGTTATGCTATTGCTATGGGTCAGCATTGTGCAAAACACGTGAATAGTACCAGTGAGAGTTCACAGTTAAATCTTTATTCCTTTACCTAAATGAACTCACTATATCAGATATAAGAGGTAAATTAAAGCAGAGATCTAGGTTCCAAAGTCTTCAGAAGTCAGAAATATCATTTAGTCTCCTATGAAAAGATGAGATAAGACAAAAGAGAATGGTGATGGTGAGAATTTCAGCCCCTGGCTCCAGTTTTTTATTTGTGCCTTATAGTTTTGGATAGAAGAAACAAAGGAAATAGAAAAGATCTATAATTGCCACAACCAAATAGATATTTGGAATTTCCACATGTTCCATCTCGACTACATTTTTAGAACTTTCTCCCCAGGTTGAAAAGTATGAGCTAAAATCATTCTTGCACCTGTAAAAAGCAAAATGTTTTAAATGTCAATAAGCCAGATATTTTTTTCCCCCAGAGAAGGAGAAAACAATTAAAAAATCCCCAACTCTTGGTCACTAGAGAATCAAATGAATCAGTCAATCATTTAGCAAGACCAAACCGCCAATCTGAGTTTCCACAATGTTGTATGGGGAGAGAATTTATTTCTATGGGAACTAAGATCCACAGCATAAAGGCCATTTATTTCAAATACTTAATCACCTAAAACATTTAAAATGACTGTTAGCATCTATGAAGTGGAGAGCCGTGGTGCTAATAGATGGTATAATTTTCATCGATGGTGACTTACCTGGTGGATGGCTAAAATTCTTCAGTTTTAGGAATAACAACATGTGATTTGAACTATTAGGATGTGCCTATGTTGACAAAGTGAAATATAGTTTGCCATTTAGTCAGATAATTTAATCAACATGGGCTAGCCAAATAGCTCAATCCAAAAAGAGAAAACTATCCTAAAATACCTTTCATCAAGATGACTAATTTTATAGCTTACATTATCCAAAGAGTTGACATTTAATTTTGTATCTTTACAAAATAAGCCCCGTACTGCAGTTTATTAATCTCTTCTATCTTGAAGTAAACTCTTCATCTATTACAAAGGGAAAACCAAATTCAGAGCAACAGCGGTAGCCTATGTACCTTAATTAAGGGGAAACTAATAAGGTTTGGCAAAATATGATCTATGGAAGGAAAGCAAACAAGATGTTCCCCAGTTTCATTTCGTTACTGAATATGAAGCCTAGTGCCCTGGACTTCAAGGCTATTTTCTTTTTGTTGTTGTTATTGTTGTTTCAAATTTTTATTTAAATTCTAGTTAGTTAACATATAGTGTAGTATTAGTTTCAGGAGTAGAATTTAGTAATTCATCACTTACATATAACACCCCAGTGCTCATCCCAACAAGTGCCCTCCTTAATGCCCATCACCCATTTTACCCATCCCCACCCATCTCCCTCTATCAACCCTCAGTTGTTCTCTATAGTTAACAATCTCTTATGGTTTGCCTCCCTCTCTCTGCACCCCACCATGTTCATCTGTTTGGTTTCTTAAATCCTACATATGAGCGAAATCATACAGTATTTGTTGTCTTTCTCTGGCTGACTTATTTCACTTAGCATAATACTCTCTAGCTCCATCCACGTCACTGCAAATGGCAAGATTTCTTTCTTTTTGTTGGATGAGTGATATTCCATTGTGTGTGTGTGTGTGTGTGTGTGTGTGTGTATTTATATCTATCTATCTTTCTATCTATCTATATATATCTTCTTCATCCATTCATCAGTTGATGGACATTTGGGCTCTTTCCATAATTTGGCTATTGTTGATGATGCTGCTATAAACACTGGGGTGCACAAAGCTGTTTTCCATTGAGTTCGAAATGCAGGTGGTAAAAACAAAGTTGGAGATGATTGTGTTAAGCTTGCATTAACATTAAGGCCTCATCTCACAAGTAAAATATTCTTTTCCCCAAAGCCTTTATTCATTCCTGTTTGTATTTCTAGGGATTTCATTTCTCAAATACTAATAAGAAAAAGTGGAATTAAGTATTCTGAACTATTGGCAAGAAAATGTTTTCCATTTAAATAAGAAATGAAACAATAGAGTTTCATCTCATGTGAAATTATTTATTTGGCTGTATGGAGACAATTCTCTCAAGTTCTCTTTTTTAAATTTTTTTTAATTTTTTCTATTGTATTTTTATTATTTTTATTTTACTAAGTTATGTTAGTCACCATACAATACATCATTCGTTTTTGATGTACTGATCCACGATTCATTGTTTCCTTATAACACCCAGTGCTCCATGCAGTACATGCCCTCTTTAATACCCATCACCAGGCTAACCCATCCCCCCACCCCCTCCCCTCTAGGACCCTCAGTTTGTTTCTCAGAGTCCATCGTCTCTCATGGTTCGTCTCCCCCTCCGATTACCCCCCCTTCATTCTTCCCTTCCTTCTCCTAATGTCCTCCATGCTGTTCCTCATGTTCCACAAATAAGTGAAATCATATGATAATTGACTTTCTCTGCTTGACTTATTTCACTTAGCATAATCTCCTCCAGTCCCATCCATGTTGATGTAAAAGTTGGGTATTCATCCTTTCTGATGGCTGAGTAATATTCCATTGTATATGTGGACCACATCTTCTTTATCCATTCATCTGTTGAAGGGCGTCTTGGCTCTTTCCACAGTTTGGCTATTGCGGACATTGCTGCTATGAACTTTGGGGTGCATATGGCCCTTCTTTTTACTACATCTGTGTCTTTGGGGTAAATACCTAGTAGTGCAAAAGGGTAGCTCTATTTTTAATTTTATGAGGCACCGCCACACTGTTTTCCAAAGTGGCTGTACCAACTTGCATTCCCACCAACAGTGTAAGAGGGTTCTCCTCTCTCCACAACCTCTCCAACATTTGTTGTTTCTTGCCTTGTCAATTTTTGCCTTTCTAACTGGTGTAAGGTGGTATCTCAATGCGGTTTTGATTTGAATTTCCCTGAAGGCTAATGACGATGAACATTTTTTCATGTGTCTGTTAGCCATTTGTAGGTCTTCTTTGGAAAAGTGTCTGTTCATGTCTTCTGCCCATTTTTTGACCTGATTATTTGTTTTTTGGGTGTCGAGTTTGAGAAGTTCTTTATAGATCTTGGATACCAGTTCTTTGTAGTGTCATTTGCAAATATCTTCTCTCATTCTGTGGGTTGCCTCTTTGTTTTGTTGACTGTTTCCTTTGCTGTGCAGAAGCTTTTTAATCTTGATGAAATCCCAAAAGTTCATTTTTGCTTTTGTTCCACTAGCCTTTGGAGATGAATCTTGAAAGAAGTTGCTGTGGCTGATGTCAAAGAGGTTACTGCCTATGTTTCTTGTCTAGGATTTTGATGGATTCCTGTCTCACATTGAGGTCTTTCATCCATTTTGAGTTTATCTTTGTGTATGATGTTAGAGAATGGTCGAGTTTCATTCTTCTGCATGTGGCTGTCCAATTTTCCCAGCACCATTTATTGAAGAGACTGTCTTTTTTCCATTGCATATTTTTTCCTGCCTTGTCGAAGATTATTTGACCATAGAGTTGAGGGTCCATATCTCGGCTCTCTATTCTGTTCCATTGGTCTAAATGTTTGTTTTTGTTCCAGTACCATGCTGTCTTGGTGATCACTGCTTTGTAATATAGCTTGAAATCAGACAACACGATGCCTCCAGCTTTGTTTTTCTTTTTCAACATTTCCTTGGCGATTAAGGGTCTTCTCTGATTCCATACAAATTTTAGGATTGTTTGTTCCAGCACTTTGAAAAATGTCTTTGGAATTTTGATCAGGATGGCACTGAAGGTATAGATTTCTCTGGGCAGCATACACATTTTAACAATGTTTATTCTTCCAATCCATGAGCATGGAATGTTTTTCCATCTTGTTGTGTCTTCTTCAATTTCTTTCATGAGTGTTTATCCTTTACCTCTTTGGTTAGGTTTATTCCGAGGTATCTTATGGTTTCTGGTGCTATTGTAAATGGAATCGTTTCTCTAATTTCTCTTTCTACAGTTGCATTGTTAGTGTATAAGAAAGTAACTGATTTCTGTGCATTGATTTTTGTATCCTGCCACATTACTGAATTGTTGTATGAGTTCTAGTAATTTGGGGGTGGAGTCTTTTGGGTTTTCCACATAAAGTATCATATCATCTGCGAAGAGACAGAGTTTGACTTCTTCTTTGCCAATTTGAATACCTTTTATTTCTTTTTGTAGTCGATTGCTGTTGCTAGGACTTCTAGTACTATGTTAAACATAGTACTAGAGTGGCAAGAGTGGGCATCCTTGTCATGTTCCTGATCTTAAGGGAAAGGCTCTCAGCTTTTCCCCATTGAGGTTGATATTCTCTGTGGGTTTTTCATAGATGGATCTTATGAACTTGAAAAATGTTGCCTCTATCCCTATAGTCTGAAGAGTTTTAATCAGGAAAGGATGCTGTATTTTGGCAAATGCTTTCTCTGCATCAGTTGAGGGGACCATATGGTTCTTCTCTCCCCTCTTACTAATGTGTTCTATCACATTGATTGATTTGCGAATGTTGAACCACCCTTGCATCCCGGAGATAAATCCCACTTGGTCGTGGTGGATGATCCTTTTAATGTATTGTTGGATCCTATTAGCTAGGATTTTGTTGAGGATTTTGGAATCCATATTTATCAGGGCTATTGGTCTGCAACTCCCCTTTTTGATGGGGTCTTTGCCTGGTTTGGGGATTAAGGTGATGCTGGCCTCATAGAATGAGTCTGGAAGCTTTCCTTCTGTTTCTATTTTTTGAAACAGCTTCAGGAGAATAGGTATCATTTCTTCTTTGAATGTTTGGTAGAATTCCCCAGGGAATCCATCAGGCCCTGGTCTCTTGTTTTTTGGGAGGTTTTTGATCACTGCTTCAATCTCGTTACTGGTTATTGGCCTATTCAGGTTGTCAGTTTCTTCCTGTGTCAGTCTTGGCAGTTTATAGGTTTCCTGGAAGGCATCCATTTTATCCAGGTTGCTCAGCTTTTTGGCATATAGTTGATAATAATTTCTAATAATTGTTTCTATTTCCTTGGTGTGAGTCATGATCTCTCCCCTTTCATTCATAATTTTATTAATTTAGGTCCTTTCTCTTTTCTTTTGGATAAGTCTGGCCAGTGGTTTATTGATCTTATTCTTTCAAAGAACCAGCTTCTAGTTTTGTTGATCTAATCTACTGTGTTTCTGGTTTCTAATTTATTGATCGCTGCTCTAATCTTAATTAGATCTGCATGGCTTAGGCACCATTTGTTGCTTTTTCTCTAGTTCTTTAAGGTGTAAAGTTTGGTGAATTTGGTACTTTTCTATTTTTTTTCATTGAGTCTTGGATGGCTATGTATTTCCCCTTTAGGACTGCCTTTGCAGTATCCCATAGGTTTTGGACTGATGTGTTTTTGTTCTCATTGGTTTCCATGAAATGTTTATGTTCTTCTTTGATTTCCTGGTTGACACAAACATTCTTGAGCAGAGTGATCTTTAGCTTCCAAGTGTTTGAATTTCTTCCAAGTTTTTTCTTGTGATTGAGTTCCAGTTTTAAAGCATTATGGTCTGAGAATATTCAGGGAATAATCTCAATCTTTTGGTATCAGTTGAGACCTGATCTGTGGCCCAGTATGTGGTCTATTCTGGAGAGAGGTCCATTTGCGCTCAAGAAGAATGAGTATTCTATTGTTTTAGGGTGGAATGTTCTGTATATATCTATGAGGTCCATCTGGTCCAGTGTGTCATTCAAAGCTGTTTCTTTGTTGATTTTCTGCTTAGATGATCTGTCTATTGCTGAGAGTGGCATATTGAGGTCTCCTACAATTAACGTATTGTTATCAATATGACTCTTTATTTTGGTTAACAGTTGGCTTATGTAGATGGCTGGTCCCATGTTTGGGGCATAGATACTTACAATTGTTAGATCTTCTTGTTGGATAGACCCTTTAAGAATGATCTAGTGTCCTTCTGTGTCTCTAACTACAGTCTTTAGTTTAAAATCTTAATTTGTCTGATATAAGAATTGCTACCCAGCTTTCTTTTGAGGTTTATTAGCATGGAAGATGGATCTCCAACCCTTCACTTTCAGTCTGGATGTATCTTTAGGTTCAAAATCAGTCTCTTGTAGACAGCATATGGATGGGTCCTGTCTTTTTATCCAATCTGCAACCCTGTGCCGTTTCATGGGAGCATTCAGGCCATTCACATTGAGAGTGATTATTGAAAGATATGAATTCATTGTCATCATGTTGCCTGTGAAGACCTTGTTTTTATAGATTGTCCCTGTAAATTTCTTTTCTGTATCATTCTTGGGGTCTTTCTCCTTTTATAGAACCCCCGTTAATATTTCTTGCAGGCCAGCTTAGTGGTCACATATTTTTTTTCAATTTCTGCCAGTCTTGGAAGCTCTGCATCTCTCCATCCATTCTAAATGACAGCCTTGCCAGGTAAAGTATTCTTGGCTGCATGTTCTTCTCGTTTAGTACCCTGAATATGTCTTGCCAGGCCTTTCTGCCTTGGCAGGTCTCTATGGATAGGCCTGATGTTATTCTGATGTTCCTCCCTCTGTACGTAAGGAATCTCTTCCCCCTAACTGCCCTTAAGATGGTTTCCTTGGTTCTAAGATTTGTGAGTTTTACCATTACATGCCGGGGCTTTGGCCTATTTTCCTTGATCTTGGGAGGGGTCCTCTCTGCTTCTAGGACACGAATGTTTGTTTCATTCCCCAGATTAGGGAAGTTCTCAGCTACAATTTGCTCAAATATATCTTCTAGTCCTCTCGCTCTCTCCACCCCCTCAGGGATTCCAATAATTCTGACATTGGAACATTTCATGGTGTCACTTATTTCTCTGATTCTATTTTCATGGATTCTGAGTTGTTTTTCCCTGGCCTCCTCTTTTCCCTTATTGTCTATTAATTGGTCTTCTAGATTACTAATTTGTTCTTCTGCCTTGTTTACACTAGCTGTTAGATAATTTAGATTAGATTGGATCTCACTGATAGCATTTTAAAGTTCTGCCAATTCAGCTTTCATTTCTGCCCATTAATTAATTTCTCCATTCTAGCTATTGTCTTCACAATTGCTACCCTGAATTCCATCTGCGACATCTTGGTTATATCTAAATCCATTTGTAAATCTGTGGCATAAGTCATAGTTTCTGAGTCCTTCCTATTTTGGGGGTTCCTCCTCCTAGCCATTCTGTTGAGGGGTGGCTGAGGGAATGTATAAAGCCCAAATTATTGACCACAACCCAAGCAAGATGCAACTGTTTTATAGAGACCTTAGGTTTGCTGGCCTGTTTTCCCAGCCTGTCTTCTGGGGGAGGGGTCTGCCATGCTGTTACTCAGGCAACCCTGTTTGGGCAGAGTTGCTCTGCCCTCTGTGGCAGGGAATGGGCTTGATGGAAACCGGTTTTTGGGGGGCTTTTTTCCTCTGGCAAGCTTTCTGCATCTCTTCCGAGAGTCAGAGCAGAAGAGATCATTTCCAGCCCTCTGCCTCAGCGCAGAGAGATCGCAGTCTGTTCTTCAGTGAGCTCTCCAGGGCACACTATTTCCGTTTCTGTCTGTGCTGCTATAAACTGTGTTGTCCTAACTTGTGCGGCCCTCAGCTGCGCTTCCAGTTCTCACCTCCAGGTCAGGACATCTCTGCCTTCTGTGCTTCTAAAACTGCCAGCCACCCACAGTTCACACAGGTGGCCCCGCCACTCTGGGTTTCCGTCCGTGGGGCTGCCCTAAAGTCGTTTCCCGTCACTACTGCTCTGGGAGTCTGTGCCCTTTCCCCAGCATGGGAGGGTTTCACTCACTGGTGGTGTAAGATCCCCATGGCTGGCTCCCTCCCCCTTCTGTTTATCCTCCGATATCTGCCTGCAGAATCACAGCTCCTTGCTTCATACCTCGAAACCAACCACCTGCGATATTCTGTTTGTAGAGATCCAGATCTTCCTTCTTAAATCTCAGGCTGGTTTCATGGGTGTTCAGAGTGGTCTGGTAGATATCCAGCTCAATTCCGCGGTAGATATCCAGCTCATTGGAATAGGATCCCCTACTCCTCCACCATCTTTTTCAGGTTCTCTCAAGTTTTCTTTAGATAACTGACTACTTCTCTAAGATGAGGGGCCATTTTTAGTGAGGCTGTGTATTCGAAGCACTTGGTGATTCTATACATTATATTAGAGTTTTATTATAATGAAACCACCAGGTGTGCCTGAATTGGTTTTTCCTTTCACATTTTTAAGTGCCTACTAGAGTGAATTGGAAAGACTAAGAATTTTGTAACTAAGGAAATAGATTTTTTCCCAATAAAATAGGAATAATAACAGCAACCCATAAGATTTACTCTGAATCTTAAATGAGTTGGCATATAGAAAGCGCCCAACAAAAAGCCTGACTCCTACCATTGCTCCATACAGTGGAAGAGATCAGTGCTAGCAACAGATCCAGCTGCATAATTCCAAGGGTATTTGCCATCCTCTTTGAAAGGTGAAACAGTCAGATTAGTATTAGATTGTTTGTGACATCAGTGATGTTCCATGGATCATGGAATTGAATGTGATTTTTTTTTTTTTAGTATTTTAACAATATTTAGAATTTTTTTAAATTCTTTTTATTATGTTCAGTTAGCCAGCATATAGTACATCGTAAGTTTTTGTTGTAGTGTTCAACGATTCATTAGTTGTGTATAACACCCAGTGCTCATCACAACACATGCATTTTCTACTCTGTAGAAGTGTGACTGAAAGTGTCCCATATGGGGAATCCAACAGTGCCCCACTCTACTCGAGACAAATCTGCTCTTGTATCAACTCTATGTAGAGTTCCACACCAAACAATTGAAGAATGATGATGAGAATTTTAAAATAATAAAGCAAGCTGAGCTGGGAGACATAATAGAACTGAGGTTATTTGTTCGGAAGAAAAAGAACCTGAGAAATAAATTTCATGATCTGCTTCATTGTATGTTGTATTTTCAGAAACAGGCTTCTATTGTAAGCTGATATGGGATTAGACACGGCAAACCTTTTTTTATGTGAAGCTGTTTCAACTTCTCCTTGTTTATTCACTCCTCCACCTTAATTTATAGTTTCACTCAGGAGGAAAAGAAAAGATAATTCTGAACGCAGGATGGAGACCAAAAAGGAAACTTAGAAATATGAGTGGAGGGGTAAGGGAATGGACGAGAGAGATACATTCAGGTTTTAATTATTTGTTGTTCTCTTGGGAAAGTAAGAATCAGATCAACACTATATTATACATTATTACTGGAACTAAAACAAGAAGAAAAAAGTTTAAATTTATACCCTTTGTGTTATTCCCTCCTTAAAGAAAAAACACAATTTTCTGGACATAGTTTTCTCCCTTCTCCCCACTTTCTTTTTTTCTTTTTCTTCTGGTTTTAAAATAGCAAGCCTGACTTACCAGAGATAATCCTTGTTAGCTTTAAGAACAATTACTTTGCAGCTGCAAGGAAAATAATTTATAGGAAAAAAACTTACAGCACACTCCTTTAAATAGGTTCTTTCATTTGGATGCACCTTTTGCATACAGTGGAATGTTCTTTCTTTTTCCTGAGTAGACAAAAAAGGTTAAATTTAAGGAAGCATGGAGAGGTTTCTGGTCCTTGTCACGGCATGGGGGGATGGGGATGGGCAGGGGGAGTGAGTCACTTTTCTCGCTATGCAGGCATTCTAGTCTCTGTCCCAGTGGCCTCCTGGTAGCAAACTTGAATGAGCTTTATCAGACTATAGTGGTCCTCCAGGCATTTGTCCCAGGTGTGTCTGAGCCTGTGTGCTAGTCAGGAAGTTGCAGTTGGACCCGGAGCAACTAGCCCATCTTCTAAGTTTACAGGATTTTGTGCTACAACTCCAAACTTAAAAGCAGAAACAAAAGAAAATTCTAAGCCTAAATATATTTTTTTATTTAATACCCCTTTCATATTTCATAATCAATTTTCTAAATGGAAATTTTTAAAAATACAAGAATAAACTGAAGGAGATCAAAAATATAACTGTACCTCTGAACTTATCCTTCAGCGAAAGGGAGTAAAAACAATCTCAGATATAAAATATATCAATGGGTCAGAACTCAAATTCTTACAGACTGCTCCCTGTACACTGGAAGTTTTAAAATGTAGATGTTTAGACAGCGGGTGTTAAGGAACCTGATTTGGAGTCCACAGAGTTCTTAACATATCTGTTTTGTTACTTATGGTAACAAAGACAATACTAAGTATGGAATAGTATTGTTAACCAAGCGCATACTGTATAATCTCATTTGGTGCTCACAGTGCCTGTGAGAAAAGACATGAGAGCTCCAATGTGCATAGAGAAATTTCTGGAAGTAAACTAGGCAGAGCTGTCACAAAACCTGCCCAAACTTATAGAACTGTTATGGTGGTTGTAGGGGAGGGGTCAAGATTCCCTCCTTAACCTAGGTCTCCACTCAACAGAATGCCCTTCCTTAAGAATTTCATTTGTAAAGGGCTTGCTTCTTTAAAGTCTTAGAATTATAGAATTTTAAAGGTAAATGAAACCTTAGACCCACCTCCTCCTTCTGCCTATATGCTAAAACAGGGAAAATAAGTGTCTTCTCCAAACTGCTACACTAGAATTTAGAAATATAGTCTAAGTTTACCCATCCTCAATTCTGATTCCTATTCTACCTTTGATTTTAAAAAACTCACAAAAAAGATGGTTTTTTTTTCCTCTCAAAGAGGAAGCGGTTGACAAAGCGCTTCCCAATTAGAAATCTTCAAATACAGATTCAAATCACCCAGCCATGACTAGATTTAATTAAAATTCATTCAGACTTTTAACCAACAGTGGTTTTTGCTTCTTCACCTATCTATTCAGCAGCTAATCTCAAATCTCATCACTGTACCATCTTTCTGGCTCATGAATATGATCACTTTTTTTTTTCAGAAAAGTAGTGAGTTATTGAGGATCAGATTAAAAAATCTCAAATCCTTGAAATAGATATCAGTATCTGTTATTTTTTTTAAATAGATTAAGAGGATATGATATCATTGGTCAATCATATTCTCAGGCATCACAAACCAAGCTCATGAAATTCCAGGAGTCATGGACAACACATTGATAGCTGTGTGCTTTTGGAAACACAAAATCATCAATTTGCCCTCCCCCCGGCCCCCAAATTGTAAAGAGAATTGTAGATGCATACATGGTTAGGTAGGTAGATAGATGGATGATAAATAAATAGGATTAGAAAATTAAAAAACATCTAAACTGTACACCTCAATTTTGCATAGTTTCCCATGAGCTGGAAAGATAGTTCAGAGGCAAATAAGAAGGAAAGCAGCAATGCCAAACATCCTTGAGTAATAGTTATTATGTAAAGAAATAAAAACAAATTTGTTTTTTAATCTTTGGGGTTTACATGAAAGTAAAATTTTATGAATTCTATGCTACCTTTGAATTAATTTTTAACACAGAAAACAATTTGGAATGAGATGGAAAATGCATATTAAATAAATTTTCCCTTAGGCTCAATAGTCCTGAAGGTATTAATGTAAAAATAAAAACAAATCTTGGAAAATTATTTTTATAATTCTACTTGGGCTTCTGTGTTGTCAGTGAATAGCACCAAGTTTTAAATGTCATCATGTTCTGTTCCTTGGTTGTATTCTCTGTTATTTTGAGAAAAGCATACATTTTTTTCTGAGTCTCAGTTTATTTACCTGTTACATGGAGATAATTGCCATTATTTCCCAGGGTTATTAGAAGACGTAAATTTTAAAGACCATATGTGAAAGGCCTAGGGTGTTCCCTGTGAATCTTCTCCACACCACTAAAGACCAGACCTAGTGAATTGCACAGCGAATTGATCCTATCCGTGTGTTCTTGGTGGAAAGGCACTGCAATAGGGGCTGGAGGTTCTAGATGCAAGTAGCAACTCTGCTGCTAATGACCTACGTGACCTCAGTTGCTGCCTCTACCTAAAACAGAAGGCTTCACCAGGAAGTCAGTTCAAGAATGAATGGATTTTGATTTTGATCACTTATGTAGGCACTCAAAAACAGATTTGTTGAATGACTGAATCTGAGAACGCAGGGGATTGCATGAATCATTGATGAAAAGCCCTGGCTCTAAGCAGACACCGGGTGGGGATACTGGTTCCATCCTGTATTAGCTACATAGCCTTGGGCCAAGTTACTTATTCTCCCCGATTTTCCCTTTCCTCAACGGTAAAATGGCACTTTGAAAGCACTTAACTTTTGAGGGTCATTTGAGGATTCAATGAGGTACCAGATCAAAAGTACTTTGAATGTTTTCAGCCGTGTCATAAATTCTTCAGAGTGGGCTTAAATGCTCATTATTATTACTACAGCTTTGGTATTCTCACATTCATGAATTTCTTTACTGCTGTTTCTAAAAATTTGTGTTCACATGTCAGCACGTTAATTGACGAAATAATATCTATCTTCTTCTGCCCCTGTGGGGATGCCCCTGCTGGTGCTCCAGTCACTGGGAAGATTCTCATTCTTAATTCCCTTCTCCCGGGTTGTAAAACTTCTGCACTGCTGAGGTCTAAATCCAGTGACTTGATCTACAAAATGAGGAGTGAAAGCATCACAGTGTCCTGGTACAGAGGCCAGACAGCCAGACTGTTCTTGTGCTCCCATTATGACCAAGTCCTGCTTTAACCAAAAGTTTTATTTATGTTTGTTTGTCTACACATCTAAGAAGTACAATTTATAAATGTCCCACTGTTTGGGCTCTCTACTACATTCACGTGGGAGGAGCTTCACCATTTGTGCAATTGATTATTTGCCTATATTTTTGAGTCACCTTGTGGAGCTCCCAAAAAGTTTATATAAACTTTATTTAAAAAAGAAACAGATGGGTGCCTGGGTGGCTCAGATGGTTAAGCATCTGCCTTCGGCTCGGGTCATGATCCCAGGGTCCTGGGATCGAGTCCCGCATCGGGCTCCCTGCTCCTTGGGAAGCCTGCTTCTCCCTCTGCCTCTCTCTCTCTCTGTCTCTCATGAATAAATAAATAAAATCTTAAAAAAAAAAGAAACAGACATGCACAAATACACTCACTCATACAAACACAAAGACACAAAAGAGACTAGGTTATACCAAGTAAAAGCAACTTGGGAACAAAAACAGCATTCCTGTAAGGTTTCTGATTTTGAGATTATATTCCCCTAATCTTTTCCTTTTTATTTGCCTTAACATTTCAAGCCAAAAAGGGCTCAATACTGTTATAAACATTTCAAAAAAAAAAAAAAATACTTGAGCTGTCCGGGTTACTACTTTTATAATTGATCAGCCTGGGAAAACCTTTCTTTTCTAATAGAAACATTGTTTGGACACGAATGATTTAATTACTATTATATGAAATGAACAATACAAAGTTCCTAATTACCTTGGTCACATAAACCTAAATATAATTTTGTCCCATGTTTGGATATTTCTAGTAAAGGAACAAATCATTAAAGATTAAGTGAATACACTATTTTAGAGGTGGAAATACAAATTTCCTATCTAAGAGTAAATCAAAACATGAGTCTTCAAAGAAAATCTCTCCACAGACATCCTATTAACTGTCCTTCCGGTTTACAAATTTTTTTTCTTTAATCCAACTTCCACATTTCTGTCAGACCTATATTTTCTAAAATATAGCTCTGATGACATCATTTCTTTTGGTGACATAATATAAAATTCTGAATATTGTAAAACATGGCCCTGACTTTATATCCAGCCTTCCCAATGAGTCCTTCTCCACTCATTAATGTACTTTGCGTTTTAGATGCCAGGATACCATTGACTGTTATAATACATCAAGCCTTTTCATGCTGCCCCCACTATATGGAATAACTTCTTTTTTATACATGGAAAACCTCTGTCCATTTTTTAAGGTTAGGCCAAATGTTATCCACATAGTGGTTATAAAATTCCCAGTATTTGTAATTTTTCCATATATGCACATACTACTATATAATTATGCACATTGTCAGCCATGTACATAAACTCTTGCTTATTGAACTCACAGAATATTTGAAAAATCAGCAAGAGTAATGTCATTATATATATGCCATTATAGATGCCTCTTTGGAAAAAAAAGTCTTCATCTAACACTGTTTCATAGCTACACAGGGTCTGTTTGTGAGCTGAAGTTATTTCTAAATAGGTTTTCTATAGCTCTGTGACCAAAAGAGAACCTTTCAACATCATATTGATCCAAATTGAAGAAATGTATTATTATGCTGACGGGATTAAGATATTTATTTACCATCCACCAGTCTTGCTAAGGGGTTTCTTGAAGTTTAGCTGCTAAATCATCTGTTTCTTGATGGCATGAAATGTTCTTGAAAACTCATCAGGAGGTTTGCATGATATATATTAAACAAAACCCAATGCAATCTTTCATTTAGAAGTTTTTCAAAGGTTCCATTTCTGTCTTAAGTGTAAAATAAAGGGGAACTTTTATATATGATACATGCAGAAAATCTTCAGAGAATATCAGAAAAATATTTCCAAATATTATTTTTTTTAAAGATTTTATTTATTTATTTGACAGACAGACAGCGAGAGAGGGAACACAAGCAGGGGGGGACTGGGAGAGGGAGAAGCGGGGCTTGATCCCAGGACCCCGGGATCATGACCTGAGCTGAAGGCAGACGCTTAACGACTGTGCCACCCAGGCACCCCTCCAAACATTATTTTTAAAATGAACTCTTTTTGGCATGCATGGATGCCTTTCAGAAAGCACTTGTTTTCGTATTCATTGATAAAATAATGTCCTTATCTTGAGAGTGGCAGTTAAGTTTGTGTATTTAATTGGCTAAATATCTCCCAGGTAGCCTACTGCTGACAGCCATTTTCCCTTCTAATGCGTCTGAGGAAGAGTTCAAGATAAGAGAGTATTAGCTCTGCCATTTTGTTGTTGTCTGCCTGTGCTTGCAATTAATAATCCATGGTCTTCTTTCAGGATAGTTTGTAAGTCCTTTGCTGATTGTATTAGTCTTAGTTTAATTAAAAATAGATAACATATCTAGTAAACCAGGCACATGTAAATGGCAAAACCCCGGAAGCTAAGGAAAGAACTCCAGTATATCGTAACGTTGCAGAGAATGCCTGGTGCAGATGCCTTCAGACCATCAGGTCATGGCATATATTTATGATCAGTAAAGCTTATTTCCTTTATTTCTAAAAACAAAACCAGTCTGTTAAAACCGATCAGTCTTTTATCTATGATTGCACTGAGTATGTATCTTTGTTATAGCTCTTATCACTTTGTACTTTAGTAGTTTACACATTGACAGAATATAAAGTTTTCTGGGGCAGGAGATTAATTTTTGAATCCTAACAGAAAGCACAGAACCTGTATATAATGATCGATACTTTGTTGTTAAATTAAATTAATGGTTTTATCCCACTCAAATATAAACCCTAAAGTCAGACTTACTAACGCATTTGTATCTGATTTTTGCAGGTACTGGTCCAATTTGGCTGAATGAAGTATTTTGTTTTGGGAGAGAATCATCTATCGAAAACTGTAAAATTAGACAATGGGGTGTGAGAGGCTGTTCACACGCTGAAGATGCTGGAGTCACTTGTACTTCATAATATATCATATTTTCTTTCACCTTTATGAAATCATTGTTGCAAAATGATTTTATTATTTCGCTCCATTGAAATCAGTTCAGTGAATATTTAAGAGATTAGGAATCTTGTCTAAAGAAAAGGAATATTTTGGGGTGCCTGGGTGGCTCAGTCGTTAAGCGTCTGCCTTCGGCTCAGGTCATGATCCCAGGGTTCTGGGATCGAGCCCCACATTGGGCTCCCTGCTCTGTGGGAAGCCTGTTTCTCCCTCTCCCACTCCCCCTGCTTGTGTTTCCTCTCTCACTGTTGTCTCTCTGTCAAATAAATAAATAAAATCTTTTTAAAAAAATAAAAAAAATAAAGAAAAGGAATATTTTAAAATCACTGGATAAACATATTGAACACCTTCATGCTTGCTATATATCTATATTTGAACCATTTCAACTTCCTTGGTTTCTAAATGGGACTTCTAATATGACATACATCGAATGGAATATTCCAAAGTTTAAGGCTTCTAGATTACAAATACCAAGGATAATGGAAACACCTTCCAATCATGGACTTCAATTGAGCTCTTCACAGGATGACAGTTTTTGGCATTTTTGTCTTTGTAATCTAATTGATTTTAATTTAATTACTTTCTTAATAATGAGAGGACTGGGAAGAGTTGGGTTTTTTTGTGCCAAGTTTGCAAAATCTCTAACCATACATTTTTGAGGAAATATTTTATCCTGGCCATCAAAATCTCTGAATGCGCAATAACTTGGCTGTTAGGTAGCAAGTTTATGATATATTCTGGGATGATGAAAAACTTAGGTTTCACATGGTCAGTAATAATATGATGATTAAGAAAAACAACATGGTTATTTTACATGGTCATGTATTGACAGTTTTTGTTTGTTTCTTTTTACTGAACCTTAAGTTAGAAAAAGCAGTGCATCTGAGAAAAGGCACAGGCCCCCCATCACTATATGCGTCCTGATAATTGGTGGATCAAAAATGTCCTTTCAACATGGAGCTCAGTTTGATGTGCATTTTAAATTAAGTTGAATATTTATCATCATTCTAGGACACTGTTTAAAATGTAAATACATTTTTAAATGTAAATTGCTCCACTTTAAATAACAGCATGCAAATATCTTGAGCACAGAAGCTAGTTTCAACTACGCTTCTTTGAAGTCTTTCATGAAGTCCATCAACAATTACAACCAGAAAGAGACAAAGAAACAGAGAGAGAGATATCTGTAGCCCTCAAGGGTCAGTGACCCTGAGCATGCCAAAACAGTACCTTACCAATGGTCAGCCCATCACCAGGGTATATCTTAGAGTGTGGAAGGTCAGCTGGAACCCAGTGCCTGTCCCCAGCTGTCTAGGTATACAGGCAGAAAGACCAGTGATTACTACTGGAGCCCAATCAAATATAAATCTAGGTTAGAGAAGAATATACTTTTGAAGTTTCCTAAGCCCCCAACCCAGAGGGGCATGTGATTAGAAAGTAGTACTAGTCTAGAATGGCTCTACTCTTCTTTCTTTAATGGTGATAAGCAAAAAAATGGGCTTATGCATTTCTTTCAACTCCTGAAGTCTCACTTCACAAATAGTAACCCAAGAGTAGATTCCCTGCCTCTTACTTGCAAAAGCAAAAATGTTCTCTTGGAATTGGAACTATTGGAAATGGCCTCCTGAAAATGCTCTTTTATCATGTTACATTCTTCTACTTGTTAAGTACTTGTCTTCTACTTTTCTCCAATGTAATTTTGTGACTAAGAGAATAGACTCACAATCTGAACAAACTGTCTCTAAACCCTGGCTCTACATTCAGCTGGTTATTAATTCCTTGGGCTCAACTGCACTGTCTAGGTATTTCCTTTATATGGTAAAGAAGACAGTATTAAAGAATCCTTTGCAGGGACACCTGGGTAACTCAGTTGGTTAAGTGTCTGCCTTCAGCTCGGGTCATGGTCCCAGGGTCCTGGAATCGAGTCCTGCATTGGGCTCCTTGCTCAGCAGGGAGCCTGATTCTCCCTCTGCCTCTGCCTGCCACTCCCCCGGCTTGTATTCACTTACTCTCTCTCTCTCTGACAAATAAATAAATTATTTAAAAAAAGAAAAAGAAAAAGAATCCTTTGCATATCAGCCTATTTGAGATGTCTAGGATCAGTGCCTATGGGCTGCACATGCTGTATTGATGTAGGCTATATGGATACTGGTTTTCCACCTAAATCTAGACATTTGTGTCTTTAAAACCAATAAAGTCCTTTTTGTAATTGATTTACTGTACTAAACTCAAGCTAGTCTAGAAAAGAACTTAACTGTGCCACTATATTTGGGAGCTTTCCTTTGGAATGGTGAATGACATTAACTCCTTCAAGAAGCAGTGATCTGGGGAAGGATGGACAGGAGGGAGGGAGGAAAGGAGATAAGAAGGGAAAGAGGGAAGAAAAAAAGAAAGACCACCTGACCAGAATCATTGCATTCCATTTATCTAGCCGTCTAGCATCAAAATAAATGCAGTGTGCATTAAAATAAATTTAAAAAGGGGGGGGAGGTAGAAAATAAGAATATCAGTTGATATTTGAGAACCAAACATATTTCCCCTCAGTTATCTGAGTAATCTCAAGTAAAAACTTCCATTTTTTCCACAAATTATGAACCATGGTAGTCTGTACTCAAAATGTTCACTTGAGGCATATGCCTATTACAAATCATATAGTAATGCTTGTGATTAATAAGAGGGAAATGAAACATTTGCAGCCTCAGTCATGTATGTGTGCTCAGGACTGCAGTGATGCTCACGCCTAAACCAATCACTGGCAAGAGATACAAACTTACCATCATCGGATTAGAATAATAAGAATTATTCACGCTCCAGAGTTGGAAAAGCTCAAGGTTCACGAAAGCTCAAGGGCCCTTCGTCACTAAATGAAATCAAGGTTCTGGCAGAGAACGGGAACAAGTGAACAGTTAACTGTTTCCACAGAAAGTATATTTAGGAGATGCTTATGTTGAGATATTTTTTAATACATTGAAATGGAATGTAGGAATTTTAGGAATATGTGTTTGGCACTAGATATAGTTTTTTATCAAGCGTATAACTGCAATATAGCCTGACTTTTTGAAGTCTGCTTTTTCTTTAGTGAAGGTTAGGGGACAGATTTTTACATGGTTTTCTTTAATCAAATCGATCTTCTTGTCACATTACAAAATGGAACACTATTCCTTTTCATATTTATCAGCTCTTTTGTTTTTACAGAGTACTCTAGGTTTCGAATTTTATTTATATCATTTGAAAAAGTTATCTTTACACTTGTAATATCTGTTAACAAAGGACTTGCTTTAGGTATATGTTATTATTTAGTATATTTACTGAAACAAAAATAAAAATTAGGGAGCATGACGTCAGCAAAATGGTGGAACAGGCAGTTCCGTGTGCTCACTGCCCACAGAAACATTGTGAAACAAGTACAAACTGTCAGACCCAACCTCCTCGGCACTCTGGAAAACAGTCAACATTTTCCAGCCACTGAGCAAATGCTGTGTCAAGAGAAGGGCAACTTCCAAACAGCAGGGACGTTTTGTCGCATTTTTACTCACCCTTGTCCTAAGCCACTCCTGGATTTGATCTTGAGAAAGCCACAGCTGAGGTTGCTTCTCTGGGACCGTGGTCCCCAATTCCAGAGAGACGCAGAGCAAACGTGCTTTGCAAATGCTTGCGTGGGTCAGTTCTTACTCCTGTGAGGCTTCCCTGAAGGACTGATGCAAGCTTGCACTCATCCCTGTGGTGCCTGCCTAACTTGGAACTCAAGCTGGAAAAGCAGCAAAAACTCTGCAAACTGAATTAACGACCCCTACATGCTGGGGGCCAAAGGTTACAGTTGAGACATACCGTAGACTGCACAAGGCCAGTGAAAGCAGGGCAGAGTTCTTCCACACTTTTGAAAAAGCCATGTAGGTGTACAGAGGCCTGCAGAAAACTCTGCGCGTGCCCAAAGCAAGATACATGCGCATCTGCAAAGACCAGGACAGGTGGCTTTTGTTGCTGTTGTTAGTGTTTTTTGTTTGGTTATGGGTTTTTTGACGGGGGGGCTTTTTTTTTGGTTTCTAGTTCCTGGCGTTCAAAAACACTAGTGGGACACATGCTAAGCAACAGAGACTTCAGTGACCTCCCACAACAAAAGACACGCGGTCTTTGCAAAATTAGTTCAGAGAAGTAACTAAGCAAATAGACTACCACAGCCTTCAAGGAAGAAAAACAGAACAAACCGTAGAGAAGGGGGGCAGAATCTGCCTTTCGGGATTACCACATGAAGAGTCAAAGATCCAGTGTTCAACAACAACCAAAAATCACAAGGCATACAAAGAAATAGGAAAGTAACCCCCTAAAAAGAACAAAATAAACTGACAGAAAATGGTCCCTGAGGAAGTCCAGGGTTGGACGTACTCAACAAAGTAAAACAACTGATTTTTTAAAAAAGATGAAGAACTCAGGGCCATCAGAAATAATGTATTAAAATGAGAATACCAATAATAATATAGAAATTACAAAACAAGAAAAATGAGCCAAACAGAAACATTGGATCTAAAATGTACAATCACCGGGTGCCTGGGTGGCTCAGTTGGTTGGGCAACTGCCTT
>NW_027397079.1:22569214-22664149 GCF_003265705.2 Callorhinus ursinus
TCTGACCCTCTTCCCTCTTGTGCTCTCTCTCATTCTCTCTCTCTCTCAAATAAATAAACTCTTTAAAAAAAAAATGTACTATTACCAATGTGAAAAAATCACTAGAAGAGTTTAGCAGCAGATACGAACAAGCAAAAGAATCAGGTAATTTATCATGTTTTTTTAAGATTTTTTTTTTTATTAGAGAGAGAGTACAAGCAGGGGGAGTGGCAGGCAGAGGGAGAAGCAGGCTCCCTGCCGAGCAGGGAGTCCAACGTGGGACTCGATATCATGACCCCAGGATCCTGACCTGAGCTGAAGGCAGACGCTTAACCATCTGAGCCACCCGGGCACCCGGAAATCAGGTATAAGGAGGACAATTGAACTTACTGAATCTGAGACACAGAAAGAAACAAAAATGAGGAAAAGTAAAAAGAGCCTAAGGTACCTGTGGGATGTCATCCACTGAACCAAACTATATGCATTGTAGAGTCCCAGAAATACACATACACACAGAGAGAGAGAGAGAGAGAGAGGAGGAAAAGCATCTACACTAGGACTACGTTTTCCAGAATTCTCTTTCCTACATTGTTCTGGCTCATTATGGACCACACAAGACATTTTGCACGGGAGTTTAGCCGCAGCCACAGTTCATGTTCAGAAAGTCACCTCAGGGACAGCAGGGCCCAATACGTCTACACAGCTCGTCACTGCTCTGCTGGTTCACCAGCTTTGAAGGACAGCAGAACCTGGAGCTCCTAGAATTCCCTCTGGAGCCTCCTTCGGTTTCTCTCACTCCTGAACCAGGTACACGGTTAGCTCCTTGAGGAACTCGCCACCTTCTCCAGCAGGCCACCTGGGCCATCAAGTTGAAGGCAATGAGAAAGAAATGCAGGCTCCAGCTCATCCGCGTGGGTTTCTGTTCTCTCTCCATTTGTGTGCAACCTCCCTTCTCAACTGCTGAGCCCGCTGACTTTGGAGCACACAGCACCAGGCACTAAAACAGGAGACTTGCACAGACTACTGACCAGCAACCCCAATCCACTATTGCATAAGACCAAATCCCTTAAAGGGAGAAAAGCAAGAGTAGCTCTGGATTTTGAACCAGTGGCCTGGGGCACAAAAATGGACAGAAGAATAAGGGTATTTAATAATTGCAGTCGTGGGCTTGATATTTAGAGTCTCTTCCAGTTTATGAAGCATCTAAGTAAAAACTGAAATTATTTTTAATTACTTTGGCTGTGGAATTGTGCTTTCTAGAGGCAACGCTCTGAGACGGGAACACATGAACACAGGTTTTAACAGTTACATAAAGTATCAAACTTTTGTGCTGTAGGTTTTTCTACAAAAATGTGAACTGCACCAAGAATTTTAAAAAGGGGATTTACTATATTACTTTAATAACTCTGAAATTGAATGTGACCCTTAAAGCTCTTTGGGGTTCGCTGAATGAAAAACTTTAGAATTCCATGCCTAGAGGAGTTTTAGGTGAGGGAGAAAAACAAGACTGAAATACATTTGCTAATCATCCATTATGAACCTCCCTGGGGCCATTAAGTTCACCCAAACCTGTAAAACATTGCAGTTTTTTCAGAAAACATCTCTGATGCTTCATGCTTGCAACACTACCCTAAAAAGGCTGATAAAATTACTGACATAAACTGATTTTTTTCTTTTGTCAAATCGCATAGAATTGTCCCACTCTAAGGGTTCTATGGAAGAATAAATTGAAAACAGCTATTCTGAATAAGCACCTGTTAGAGAAATCAGGACTGCTATCTTTTAGAGACTTGATATGTCCTATATCCAAGTCAGCTGCCAGTGATTGGGCATAAAAAGGATAACCTGAGAGGGTTTAGAACAAAAAAAAGAGGGAAAGAAGGAAGGAGGGAAGGAAAGAGATACGAGGAACAGCAAATTTGTTAATCATCTCTTCATCCTATGATGAAAATTTTGAATGAGGTAGGTCGGTTTGTGATATTTTTAAACATCTTATGCTAAAGAAATGAGGTAACAAATGAGTTGGGGGGAAAAAAGCGTTGCGGAACTACAGTAATATACAATTATTTTTATCTTAGCATTCAAGTTCTAAATTGAATTCCTACTCAAAAACAGTTTAATTCCACATTGCTGTAGTGAGGGAATCCAGAACTTTAAGGGAACAAATTTACCATAAAAATTTCCTACCAGTGACTGTGTACTCGAATTATATTTGGGGGAGATATCCACCCAGAAACTTGACGTATGCTCACATAGAGACACCAGAAAGGCATTTATTGTTGTGTTTTTTGTTTTAAAATAGAATTACAATGTTACTTTCTTTGTTATTGAGAAAAATTATGTCACATTAAGATAAAGCACAAAGGCATAACATTCTCTGTGGCTTACGCTCTTCTTGTAGAAATGAACTTAATTATTTGCCAAGTGCCTTCCATGTGAGTAAGGAGGCTTTGTCATTTCAGGAAAAAGGCTGATATTTATTGGGAAGCCGTAGGATGTGGTCAGTAGAGCGGCCCAGAGGGGGAAGACCCCCCTTTCTATCCCGGCTCTGCCTTGTGCTATCAGCACGTTCTTTAGGGAAGTCACCGAGCCTCTAGTCCTCACACCCGAGCACAGGAAGTGGGACTGATTCTATGTGACTGCTCTAACTCAGGGTATGCTTGCGAGGACCCGATGTGAACGTGAATTACTGACAGGTCAGAAGTGACTCATTTTCAGGCAGTGTTCCTATTTACTAGCCTCCCCACATCCAATGGTATTAAAAAAAAAAGTAAAGAAACTGAATTACTTTGAAGTTGGTTTTGTTTGCAAGACTTTCCTTTTCATTTTGATGTGACTCTGAGACCCCCACACATCATGGCTTCATTGGAGTGAAAGCTCTGAGAATGCCCTGTAAATAGAATAGAGAGTTCACTGTGTATCTAGAACTTCTCATTCACTCAGTTGTTTAGGGAGGACGAAATGCTGTGTGAATCAGCTTAGTCTAATTTAGTGAAGGAATTATAAACTGAAAAACACATAAAACAGTAAGGGGACATTTCCAAGGCCTCCTGGGGGTACTTGGCTTGCCTGGTGGAGACACTCAGCTCTTGACATCCACAGGAGTCCTGAGAAAGAAAAAAAGGGGAGAGAAAGAGGAATTTTCACAGACTGATCCTAAGCGGAGCCCTATCAGAAATCCCAGACTGAGAAGCATTGGCCAAAATACTCGCAGGTGAATCTGCTTCCTCTGCCTTCCAAAGTTTTCAGCCCTTTCCTGAGTAATCCCTTTTTTCTCTTTACATCGTTCTTTCCCATCTCCCGTTTCTTTATCTCCCCTCCCCCTCCAGAAAAGGCTTGGGGTTTAATTTAAAAGCTGTTAGACTAAAACCGGCCAGTCCTCAAGATCACCTGCCAAGGTCTTAATCCAAACCACTTACTCATTGTCAGTGAGCCAGCATCTGACCCAGCACAGGCTCACCCCGGGAGGGCTGTGGAAAGTTACAGAGAAGTAACAAAAAGCGGAAGGGAAGAACTTGAGCCCTTCTTAAGGAAGTGGTTATGATCTGAAAGGAGGAAAAATGTGGTTTGCCACAGAGGAGATTGTATAAGCAGGGCCACAAAAGGATAAAATTTGACCAACCTGAGGAGAACACGAAGAGCTGAAAGCCAATTACTCCAAGAACAAAAACTCCAACTCAGGAGATTTTAATTGCACTTAAGAGGCATCTGGGAACCACTGCAAAGTCATGGAAAGGGAAATGATTTCTAAGGACGATCATGGCTAGAAGAAAAGCTGGTTCTCTGCAGGCTTGAGGGACTGGTGGTACATAACACCAGGCATCCGTTAGCTCGATTATGGGCTTATTTAAACTGAAACTGATAATCCTCTCTATTCCTCCACAGATTTAAAGCAGGTCGGTAAATCTGGATTAGAGCCTCCCGATGCCCCTGTTGATTAATTAGCATGAAATTAAGCAAGCCAATGGCAGTTTCTTTTCTTAACATTTTTTTTTATCTTCAAAATAATACATTTATACCTTGACTCCAATTGTGGTGTCATTGTTATGATAAAATTAGAATCTGATATGAAAATCTGTGGAAGCTGCACAGCCTAACATTTTTTTTAAAGATTTTATTTATTTATTTATTTGACAGGGAGAGAACACAAGCAGAGGGAAAGGGAGAGGGAGAAGCAGGCTTCCCACTGAGCAGGGAGTCCGATGCGGGCCTCCATCCCAGGACCCTGGGATCATGACCTGAGCCGAAGGCAGATGCTTAACTGACTGGGCCACCCAGGCGCCCCACAGCCTAACATTTAAAATTAGCATTATTGTTATTATTGCTGTCCAGGAAGAGAAGGTGAGAGAGAAGCAGAGAAAACTTGTCTCTCTTTCATACTCAAGGCATGAGTCTAGCTTGGTATAATTCTGAGTATAGAATTGTGTGTATAGGATAAATTTTTAATAGATGATAATACAAGTTTCTTAGTGGTTCTGATTAATCATTGTGGCATAATTACCTTGCTTTATTGTATAATTCATGTTATGACATTACCAGGTGCTGGCCTCGTTAGTAATAGAGATGCTGCTTTAATTTCCATATTTTTCTTAAAAGGCTTTTAAGCAAGGCCCACCTTGGCCTATTAAAGGCACAGTTTTGTGTGGAAAGTTTTAGGGAAAGAATTTTTGGCACAGACTGCCATCTCTGATTCCTCTCTCACTTACAGTTACCTCCTGTTGTTTAGGTCTCCTGGCCAGTTGTGAGTTTGGAGCTGCTTCCACCAGATAGGGATTTAAACTCTGTAAACCTCAATCCATGAGCATCAATTGTCTCACCTGTGTATATGCAGATAATAAAAGTACTTACAGACTTCTGGTTAAAATCCATAAAATAATGTGAGAGGACTTGAGGATGACTTTTAAAGGTTGGTATTATGTAAGAAATCACTTAGAAAGACGAGTTTCTCAACAACAAAATAGTGAAGGGGACTTTATTAAAACCTTTACTAACAAGGCTGATGGACAGAGATCTGTACTATATACCCACTTTAGTGTGTGGTGAAATTCTGGCTTCTCCGCTCTAGAGTCTTAAAAAATACACTTTCAGGACATGAAAGTACGTAGTTGTATGCTAATTTAAGGAATTCGTCATTTTGAAGGATTACAAATGTGTTTTTATGGTGATCAGAAGTTCTCTATGATCCGGATATGTATTATTTTCATACCAGTTCCATATTGAATTACAAAGTTGGAAGATAAAGCTTGTAGAGAATCTCTTTTTGCTCTAATGTTCTTGGAACCGGGACGTCTTTTAAAACTATATGCTTTATTTATTTTAAAAAAGATTTTTTTTATTTGACAGAGACAGCGAGAGAGGGAACACAAGCGGGGGGGGGAGAGGGAGAAACAGGCTTAACCAACTGAGCCACCCAGGTGCCCCAAAACTTTATGCTTTAAATTTACATTAAATGGATTGATTTCCCTCTCTACCAGCAGAGGGAGACCTAGGTCCGTCCCTCCCAGTCTTTCCAGGAAATTTACTGGAGTGAAAATCAGAAGTAAGGCTTCACCTGTTCAACCCAGGTTTCCCTGGCCTGCTTTCTCTGAGTTCGTTAAATTTCGGATTCATTTTGGTGTTCCAAGAGTACAATTCTTTTCCTTCTTTGCCTCATTATGGACACCATTTGAATGCCATCATGCCCAAAATATCACGCAGAGCCTGAGATTTCAAAGAAACAGGGACGATTCCCAATAAGCATCCCTGTTGAAGTCCCCTGCCACTGGGAATGTCTACTTGGTTGACCTTACTTCCCCTTTGCTTCTCAGATACCTACCTCTTGCTCTTTCTTCTTAGGCTCTCACATGGTGCCTGAAGCCTATTATTGCTTGTGTATCGCAGATCATTTTATTTCATCCTTTTTTCACTATGTCCCTTGCCAAGGAGTCTTACTTTTCTTTAAATCTACTGACCAACATTTACCCAATAGTTACTCTCTGTGAGAGGATCTGTTGTGAGCTGCTCATCTTAGTTTAGTTTTGAAGAGAGAACACCACCAAACATTTATTAAGAACTCAAAATAGGCAAGAATTTATCTGGGTTCTGTGAGGAAAACAAAAATGAGTAAAATACAACTGTTAAACAAGAGATGGACAGGAAAAATCACGATGGTTCTAGATCTAGGAGTTTATTATTCGTAATCTGCAGAAGGCTTTAGCAAATAGGCTCTGTTGCTTAATCATTCGGTCTGGGTAGTTGTTGAAAGAAGGCTGAACGCATGTTAGAAACCCACTCGATCAACAGGTGTGATATCAAATTATAAGTGAGGCCATAATCCTGGTACGAAGGCTTCCCGGGACCTTGCTGGGGGTCTGTGATCCCAGTTAGTCCCTGCCAACAACGTCTCTCTCAGTCCAGTGGGAGCCTCTGGGCCAGTAAACCTGAATGTTCCCCGGCTTGTGTCAAGCTCCGCTATCCTGATCTCTGGTATTGTAACGGATTATTTGGACCCCAGTGGAATATCCGTCCCCTTTATCATAGCATTCAAAAGGGATGGAGCTCTCTTCACCCACTCCATCACTCTCATTCACCAAACTCCTTGATCCTGCGGCAGTATCTCTTCAGCTATCATTTGAAAGTAGTTCAACTCTTTTATCACTTTATTCTACTGGTAATGTAATACATAATATTACAGCCCGGTGCTTCTGAACAATACTCCATTTACAAGATAATGTGAATAACTACTAGTTCAAGCACGGAGTTGTTAATAGACCATAGAAAGGTATTTGTATCACTCATTGCTTTCCTAGCATACCCTTTCAGCCCTGCGTTAATGTCTCTATGTGGTGGTAATTTAATTTTTGAGCTTTAAGGTAAGTCTTTAAATGACTTGAGCATCTGCTTAACTGAAGAGCCATAACCTTTCCTGAGTGTTGGTGCTCGGCCCTATTTAACTGGGCTCTCTGAATACTTTGTGACTTCTCACAGCACATTTGCGCAAATTAAAGCTAACGGAAAAAAAATTACGACTTAAATAGTAGACGACTGTAAATATAACAACTTTGTTATAAAACTTTCTCTAGCAGACTGTTCTCTCAAATAATAATGGCATCTCGGAATCGATTGCTTTCGCCGAATGGAAATGGCTATATAGAAGACACTGGAAATAAATAGAAATGTAAAAGAAAACGATTTCCTAGAATTTGCAATTTCTGAGCATTTATCAGGAAGGCAGCGTAGCAGAAGGAGGTGAAGAATGACACCCCCTTCAAGCCGGGGCTGAATGAAACCTAAGGTGGGCCTGGCTGTTGAGTGAGATTTGTCAAGGTTCAGGCACACACTTTGCTCTTGGATATCTGAAATGATGCAGTGGATGGCCCAGCCTGCAGAGGGAACACAGAAATAGGGAATTTGAGTGCTTGGAAGGAACACAGCATCCGAAGTGCAGGAAACCTGGCTTCAGATCCAGACTCTGCATTTCATGAGTTGACAACTCATGTAGCCTTAGGCAAGTCATTCAGCCTTCCATAGACTCACTGGTCTTATCTCTCATAGTGATGTCATAATAATTATAAAGAACCATGGAAATCTTCTACCTCATTGGACACTTCACTAAGTGTGGTGCATTGTAGTCTGGTTCAGGGGAGCAGACCAGATGTCAGCCTCTTTGGTCCTAAATAATAGAATTGAGGCTTCCAGACCAAAGGTGAAACAGGGAGGGGCATAGCAAGAGAACAGGGTCTATGAAAACTCAAACTGATATTAACAATGGAATGAAACAAAGGACTCTGGGCCACCTCGGAGCCTGCAAAGTTGGGGCAGAACCCAAGTGGGATGAGCTAGATCACCCCAAGGGTGGTGAGCAATTGGGGTCATTGCATTCAGCCTTGGGACATGATTAGCTGCTGAGGTCTGCAGTAAGGATTGTGAGCACAATACCCCACAGGAGCCAAGGAGTTGGCACTGCTGCGCTGTCCCAGCCTGACCTAACCAAGGCAGTAATTACATTCTAAGAGATTTTTCTATTCTTCTTCCTGGAGGTTGTTCCAGAACAGCCTGTCTCGAGGTGAGATTCTATTCAAACTAAAGGCTGTTTTGTCAGCAAAAAGAGATTACTCGCTCTTGGCTTCCCTTAGAGATTTATGAATAAACTCCTCCGGTATTTCCCTACCAAGCCCTTGGACAATGGTCTTCATTACTTCAGAGTTAGTTGCTAGGCAGTTTCTCTTAGGTTGTGTTTCCTGCAATAGCTTCTTGTCTAGACAGTTTGGTATTGCTGAAGTACCATGTCCGGAATCTCAGAAGTAATCCATAGGATCTGCCTCACTGTGATAGCCTCCAAAAACAGAGGCTGATATGTTGAAAAGCCAAGAGACCAGGACTAAAACTAGATTTTTGATTCCAGGTTTACACAACCAGGTCTGTATGCCACTCCTGAGCTCAGCTGCTGTGTGATTCTACCCCAATGGTTCCTTAGCCTCTTTCTGCAGGTGGGACTCAGGAATCCTACCCTTTGCCCTTTATTTTCCCCAATCCTAGCTAAGTGAGGGTGGTGGAAGACTAGAAGTGTGCTTCTGCTTCAGTAGATCCTCAGAGATTCTGGCCTAGTGTGGTTGTAACAGTCACTCTTTCTACTGCTTTTCACACCTTTTCGGTAGACAATAGCATGAATTAGGCAAGTCCTCAAAGGTATATGCTTGTCCCTATGTTCAACCTCTCTACCCCAATACCAATGAAAAGTATGATTTCTTAACCTTAAGTATTTATGAAAAATCTCATAAAAATCTGATTACGTTGGAAGAAAATTACAAAAGTCTTTGAAAGGCACTGTTTTTGTTTTGTGTTTTGTTTGGGTGCTCCAAGAGGCAGATATCAAAATGCACCTACAGTGAAATAGATGAGGGGAATGTCTAAGGGATAAAGGGGAAAGAAGGAGAGTGTAGACTGTGACACGGGGCTGATACCTGTGGATGGAAAGTGCAAAGAAGGTTGGTTGGGTAGGAGTAGTCTTGGACCACAAAGCAGTTCTGAGAAGTTTCTTCCAGGCCAACGGGGAGTCCCTGAGCCAAAGATCCCTGTCAGAGGAGACCTGAATTCAGCCAGAATGGTCTGCCGTAGGACCCTCCTGTGCTCAAGCATCAGTTAGGGGCAGCCTGGGGCAAGTGCCACGTCACCCACCATGGTGAGAGATCTAGAGGGATAGCAACTGGGGCCTTCATCAACCCACTATGTCCTCTACAGTAAGAGAGTGAGAAGTGCATGTTCTTGGTCCCTACAACATACAGCCACAAAAAAGTAGCAAGAGATTTCATCTTCATGAATAGAGAGATTGGTTTGGGAAGAATTGAGATTTTTTTTTTTTTTTATGAAATCCAATCTAGTGTCACATAATTCCAATTAAAATGGCAACAGGATTTTAAAATCCGTGTGTTGTTGGTTTTCTTGTTTTTGTAGAACTTAGGCTGACTCCAGAATTATATGGAAAAGAAAAACAAAAAGACACGCTTGAAGAAAGAATGGGTGGGAAACTTACTTCTCCAAATATGGAAGTATCATAGCACTATACTAATGAAGAAAATGTAGTAACAGTTCTGGAATAGACAAATAGAACAGTGGAATAGAATTTAGAGCCTGAAGTAGAACAGCACATATATAGAAGCTTGATATATGATAGAAAGTTGTAAAGGATGTTCTTGATTATTCTGAGAAAACTAGTCACCTATATATGGGAACCAAAATTGAAATCACTTCCTGATTTATACCAAACACAAAAATCAATTCCTGGTCAACTAAAGATTGAAAAAAGCCAACCTGTAAAAGGAGAAGAAAAAATAATGCAGAAGGATATCTTTATAACTTCTTTGTAGGTAAACACTTCTTGAATGGGACCAAAAAATATAAATTATAATGAAAAGATTGATAAATTTTACTGCATTAAGAAACATTTATAGGAATCTAAATATACTAATGAAAAGACAAGCCAAAAATTGGAATGCATATCATAAGACAGTACTTGTTTCCATCAAACTACAGGGCATGTAAAATCAATATAGGGGAAAACAAATGACTCAGTAAGATAGTGGACAAAAGATATGACAGGGAACAAACCAAGTGGTAACTAAGAAAGCAAACTAAACCACAATAAAATATCACTTAACTTTGGGGAAAATTTAAAAAGTCTAACAGTTGCAAGGGTGGAGAAAAGAGAATTCTGTTTCAATGGGAGTTTAAGTTTTAACGATCAATTTGTTGAGCAAATTTTCCAATTATCTAATAAATTTAAAAATGCACATTCCTTATAACCAACTATTATACTTCCAGGTTTTAATCATGTAGAAAATGGCATCACAGAATTGTTCATAGTAGCCCTGGAAAAAAATTAACTGATAAAGTTTTAAACTTTTTAAAACTTTTAAAAAGTTGTGGTGAGAATTTAGGCAGAATCACATCATGGCAAGTTAAACAATACTTTCCTGCCCTACAGCTAAATAAAAGTGAGCTACATTAACGATAGCCCTGTTAAATGATATGGAGAACAAGCAAAGTAAGTTAGCCTGCCCTGAGAAATACTTCTGGAAATAAGCCTGTGAATCATCTAAAGTAACCTGCTTTTAAAATCTAATAATCATTTCAACACTCTCAGGCTCATGAGGATTCTCTTTAAGACCCCTACTCTGTGCCCCCAAGGACATAATGCTAAACCCTGGCCAGTCCCAAACTTCTCTGCCTTGCAAGGCCCACCCTAAAATCCTCCAGCCCAGTTCCTAAAACTGGAAATATCATTCTTTTCTTTCCCTTCTGAAACGCTTTTTAAAACAATGCCAATCTTGAGTTCTCCTTTACTCAAGTCCAATAAACTTTACTTGATCAACAAATTTTGGGGGTGGTCTTTGGGAGCAGTCAACAGTAGTATATTTAAACAATTAATATACTATAAAAAGAAATTTTTTAGAGTTGTATGTACCAATATGAATAAATGTCACATAGTATTGACTTAAAAATAATAGCAATAAAACAAAAGTTGCTATAGAGAAATAGTTTAGTTCCATATATATATATATAATTTAAATAAATGCAAATCAAAAGTAAAATTTCTTTAAGGATACATACAAATATGACCAAAGTTAAACAAATACAGATGATATACACCAAATTCAGGATTGGGGGAAGGAGAGAGATGCGACTGCAGTCAGGAAATATCCAGAAAGCTTTAGGTGTATTGGTCATGTTTTAACTCCCAAGATAGGTGGTGGCCGCCTAGGTGTTCATCTCCTTATTATTTAAGCATTTTTTTGCAATTTTAATTATTTCATAAATTTTAAAGGAAAAGGTATTGTTAGGGTATGATATTTGGAGGTAATTGCCGAAGGAATGATAGCATCAAATGTTGTAGAGAGTTCAAAAATAAAAAGTAAAAAGCATCCTCTGGATTTTAGGATCCAGTAAATTCTTGTTAATATGGTGGCAGTGGTGGGGGCGCCTGGGTGGCTCAGTCGGTTAAGCATCTGACTCTTGATTTTGGCTCAGGTCATGATCTCAGGGCTGTGAGATCGAGCCCCACCTAAGACTCACTCCCTCTCCCTCTCCTCCTGCCCCTCCCCCTCCACACATGTGCTCTCCGTCTCTCTCTAAAATAAATAATAAATAAAGATTTTAAAAAATGGTGGCAGTGGAGTGGGAAGGATGGAGGGTGAGAAGAGATTGGAAACGGTGGTGGTAGAGACAGGGAATGGCTTTAAAAAACAAAATTCAACCGAGAAAATCTGAAGATCTAACTGGCTTTTTAAATGATTCATAAATCAGGCAGCATCCCATCTAGCAAGTAAGGGGAGCTCTACTGAGCTGTAGAAAAGGGAAGGTTTTTAAAGCCAGAAAGGGAGCTGGAAAAAAAAAGGGGGGGGGAATTTATTAGCAAAGAACGTATTTTTTCAGGCAAGGTTACCCTCCTGAGAGAAACGGAAGGGGGTGGATTATCTCCTGGTGTTGACCAGGAAATTCCAGTTTGGCCCCTTTCAAGGTTGTATTGGTGGTGTTTTTAAAGATTTTATGTACTTATTTGACAGAGAGAGAGACAGCGAGGGAGGGAACACAAGCAGGGGGAGTGGGAGAGGGAGAAGCAGGCTTCCTGCCGAGCAGGGAGCCCGATGTGGGGCTCGATCCCAGGACCCTGGGATCATGACCTGAGCCGAAGGCAGACATTTAACAACTGAGCCACTCAGGCGCCCCGGGGGGATGGTTTGAAACTGAAGTTAGATTAGTTCTTAAGCCTTGGTTTACTGCGATGAGACCTGAACCTAAGTGACTCCATTTTGGGCCTGTGGTTTTCTTTTCTTTAAGATTTTATTTATTTATTTGAGAGAGAGAGCGCGCGGATGTGCACACAAGTAGGGGAGGGGCAGAGGGAGGAAGCAGACTCTCTGCTGAGCAAGGAGCCTGATGGGACTCGATCCTGAGACTCCAGGATCATGACCTGAGCCACCCAGGCGCCCATGTGGTTTTCTTTTTAACCATATAGACAACTTTTAGGAAAGAGCTATTTTACTCCAACTTATTCTGTTGTAAGATGGTCTGGACACAGTTCAAAAGCAAACCTACCATGAAGTAGTTTATCATGTCTTTTTCTCTGTGTACATTGCCATGCTTTAAACCAACAGTGTAATCAGCCCCTCTACTGAGAGGCAGCAAAAGCACGAGTATTTGTAGTCGAGTGTTTTGCAGTTTTAGAGACCATAATTGCTTTGACTACAGGCCACTTTACATAAATGAGAAACAGCCAAAAAAAAGGTCAACAGGGTGGTTACAGTGGAGTAAATTTACCTAAGAGTTTCCAGTTGTTGACTTAGCTGTTGGCGGATAGGAGGCCAAGGAGAGCGGGAGAGGCATAGATCCAGGGATCAGGAAGAGACGAGAGAGAAAAGCAGGAGGAATAAAATAGTATGAGAAGTGAGGATTAGGAAAAGCCTTCCTCAATTTGCAATCACTGACCCATGAGAGCAGATTTAATACTTCTTTTGCCTTCAATAAATACATTCACAATTAAAAACACATTATCTGCGCATAACACATTGTAAAACTATGTGCTCTCTTCTTGAAGCTGCCAAGCTCAGGTATTTAACTAAACGCTTACAAAAAATGTTAATCCTGTGACAACAACGTCTGGAAGGTTCTGTATACCAAGTGAAGTCAGAAGTAAATTATCGCAAATGAAGGTTAAACCGCAACATTGTACTAAAATATAAAAGTGGCAAGTAAGGATTTAATAGTAATAATCAAAGTGAAATATAGTTGTTGATTTACTGGAGTTGCTGGGTTTAAAAGGTAATGATACAGAGTGGCCAGTTGAGTTTGAATTTCAAATAAACAACAAATATATTTTTGAAATATAAGTATGCCCCATGCAACATTTAGGACATACATTAAAATCATAATTTGTGGATTACATTAACTTCAAATTTAACTGAGCTTTCTGTATTTTATCTGGCAGCCCTAGTTTGTAGATGCTCCCACTGGCTTTACAGTCCGAATTAAACATTTATGTTCTTTCTCTTTTTCACCCTTAATTTCATTTCCAATTTCCCTGTCATATATCTTTCTGGTTTTCCTGCATTGTACTTTTTTCTGTGAAGTAACAAAGTAAATAAGGTTTCATTTCTCCAAGATCTTGTATTCTAGACTAATGGCTTTACTGACAACCTTCTCTGAATTATCTAAGTCATGCTTTATTTGATGTATCTGGTAATAAAGTTCATTAGCATGCTAGTCTTCCACAAAATCAATTTTGTTCAGAAGACCTGGTCCTGGACTTTATGTCTTTGAATTGAAGGGGAGGAAAACAAATATTTTTTTCCTCTACCCATCTTAGGTTCACTGGCTGGGGCACTGCAAATGAGAGACAAAAGACAAGTTAACAAGAGAAAAACAGAAGTTTTATTAATGCATGCACAGCCCAGACACACAGGAGTGCCCAGTGATGACTATCTCAAAGGGGTGGTTAGAACCTGGACTTACCTAGATCTTAACAAAGGAACAATACATTTGCAGGAAGTGGTAAGACAAAAGAAAAGGACTTTGTGTTCCTAAGGGTGACAAATTGTAGGAAAGTAAACATATGGGGAAATTAATGGAAGGTAAACGTTAGTCAAGTTGGTCATGTGGATTCCTCTGGTGCCATCTCTTGGGTTGTCTTTGGTGATTAACTTCTGTCTTCCTGGTTGGGGAGCCGGGGGGGGGGCACCTTCATAAATCTGTGCCCCGCTTTTAGGCAAATATGGGGAGGGTGTGAAGTTCTTATATCTGGTTCTGAATTGCCTTCAGTCTAAAAAGAGAGAAAAACACTGTATAGTTATACCACCATTGTTTTCATTAAAGAAGGAAGCAATGTCATCTTGGCAAAAACAAGCAATTTTTAAAATTAAAATAATTATTTTGAATCTGCTCTGGGAAGTAGACATGGTTAAATATGTTAATAAAGATCAATTTTACAAAAGTAGCTCATATGAAACTATGTACCAATTTCCATCAATCCCTCTTTGTAAGCTAAGTAAAACTCTGTAAAACAGAGTCAAGATACTCGTTTAAGGACACCATCACTCCACCTCCAAATAGGTTTCATCACTTAATGTTGTAGTTTAAGAATATCTATGTAAACAAGGATAGAAAATATTTATTCCAGAGTGATAAATTTTTCTTGGTAAATTTTAAGTGTACATTGTTTTTCTTTGTTATATGAAGATGTTTCAATATATTGGATTTTTCTAAAACTTTCCTTGTTTTGTTATTGTTCTCAAGTCTATTTCCTGTGAAATAAACTACTTGCATTTGATTTGTACTGCATACAACCTATGTACATTTTAAAGGTTCTTTCTTAAGGTAAATAATCTTAAGAGAAACAGCATTCTATTCTTTTCCAAATGAGGTATTTTTCCACATTATTGATTATATTGAAGTCTTATAGCTTCGATCTTCCCAATAGCATCAGAAGATGAAGCAAAAGGCTTTGCAGTAAAGCTACCAGGGGACTAGCTCTAGCTCCACAGTTTGCTGCTGGGTGATCTTATAAACCTGAATTCTCAGTTTTGATTTTCATTTTTGTGTAAGTGACCTAATTAGAACTACCTCATAAGGTTGTTGTGAAAGCTAAAAATACGAATGCAAGCAGAGAATTTAACAAATTGCCTGGCTCATTCTAAGTGCTCATGGCAGTTCTTATCAGTGGGAAGTCAAAGCTGACTCCTTCTGTCCATTTAAGGCAGCACTGATTTGTATTATATGGACATTGCAATCATATGGAATTCCTTACACCTTCCCTGGAGAAGGGGGAGTACCTAGCAAAGTCAGGCCAGAACAATCTCAGAAGCCTTCCAGTGCCCATTTCCATTCTTCCTCGCCCATGTTGCCCTCATCTTCCTGTTGCAGTGGCTCAGTACCTTTATATTGTCCCCCATCGGAGTTGTCACAGGAGGATGGGGCTAGAAACCTCCTAAGCAGATATCACGTCTCCAAATCTCCTACCAAACTTAGATCTTCAGACCTATTTTCTTACAACCCTTTCCTCTGTTAGCTTTTATATGATACATTATTTAGAACTGAAGTATGAGTATCAATTAAAATTCTCTTACCTTTCCCATTGTGGCAAAGAACATTTGCATTTATCAAACCTATCTGTTTTCTTCCTGGGAATGCAGTTGCAGAGAGTATGGCCATACTCCCAAGTTCTCACTGAAAAGGAACATGAGAAGAAATGATATACACCATTACAGGCCTGGCCCACAGCAGTCTCCCTTTGTGTCCTCCCTCTTCCTCCTCTATTATCAATCTGGAAGATACCACTAAAGATGACCTTAGAAGCCATATTGTAGGAATCACAGCCTCTGCCAGCTTGAGTCCTACTGGATGATAGGAAAGCAGAGCTACCAACCAACAACATATCAGAAACCTTTATGTGGGTGGAAACTAAAAAAAATTTTTAAAGATTTTATTTGAGAGAGAGAACATGAGCAGGGGGAGGGCAGAGGGAGAGGGAGACTCCCCGCCGAGCAGGGAGCCCGATGTGGGGCTCGATCCCAGGACTCCGGGATCATGACCTGAGCCGAAGGCAGACACTTAATGACTGAGCCACCTAAGTGCCCCAAGAAGTAAAATTTATTGTGTTAAGTCAGCAATATTTTGGGGTTTATCTGTTATAGCAACTAGTGAGCATTTCTTCCTTAACCCATATGTATATTGTCATTTAACAAGAGCTTTTTTTTTTAAAGATTTATTAATTTATTTGAAAGAAAGAGCATGAGCAGGAGGAGCAGAGGGAGAGGGAGAGGGAGAGATAATCTTAAGCAGATTCTGCGCTAAGCATGAAGCCAGAAGAGGGGCTTGATCTCATAAACTTGAGATCATGAAATGAGCTGAAACCAAGAGTTGGATGCTTAGCAACTGAACCAGCCAGGTGCCCCTAACATGAACTTTAAATTATCCACCCAGAAGAGACATATAGAAAATTTGAAATAAAACAGTGAGATTTTGAGGTGAGGAGTACTTTTAGTTAATTCCGTTTCTTTATGTTGTCTTGTTGGCTCTTTAATTCTGTATTTAGAAGATATAATCTGGAGGGGTGAGAATTACACTCTCTCCTCTGTGCCACAGGAATCCAGCTGACATACCCATCTATATTTTCACCATGACCATGAATATAACCTATAATCTCCAGTAAAGTGGGAAAATCCAGTATGTTGGAAGAGATAGTGGCTGACTAGAATGAGAGAGGATCAGTTGCTGCCCCCTATGGCACATCCTCCCTCCATTAGATTTAAGATGGAAGCCTACATTTGAAAGGAATAGCTTATTAAAGTCTGCATAAGCAGCAAAAATTATATAAATAAAGTAAAACAAAGGGTGTCAAATATGATTGCTTGTGTGAGGTAAGAGGAAACTGACCTAATTAGTCAGGGACATCCCTAGGGTGTTCCTTCCAAGATCTCTGCTTATATGAATAATCTGGTTAAAATGTATTAAAAATAAGTGTGAGGGGGGTGCCTGGGTGGCTCAGTCCTTAAGCGTCTGCCTTCGGCTCAGGTCATGGTCCCAGGGTCCTGGGATCGAGTCCCGCATCAGGCTCCCTGCTCCTTGGGAAGCCTGCTTCTCCCTCTCCCATTCCCTCTGCTTGTGTTCCCTCTCTCGCTGTCTCTCTCTCTCTCTCTCTCTCTCTCTCTCTCTCTCTCTCTCTCAAATAAATAAATAAATAAATCTTAAAAATAAGTGTGAGGAATAGTAATTTAGTGATAACATTGAGAATAATGGGTACAGAAAAGGGACTAACCTATGTGCTTACTGTCCAATTAGCACATGTGAAGGCTGTTTCTGGTGCACTGGCACTTTTTTTTTCCCCCAAGTCTTCTCAGAAGTCTTTAGTCTATTAATGGCCTTACTCTGTTCCTAAAATGTGGTCTCTTTCAATGCTGACCACACTTCTGCCTTTGGTGGCTAACAAGGAGGGAGCACCTCTTATACACTCCTATAGAGTAAGAATTTAGAACTGCTTATTTCGTAAAGAAAATTAAACGCTTTCGGAAGGAATTTAATATTTAAGAATTAGAAGGGGGGGGTCCTAGGTAGTAGGAAAGTACACAGAGCTGACTTAAATGCAGTCTGATATGTGCAGGGGTCAGGACATCAGTGATTATTATGGAAGGACATGAGAAGAATACCTTTCAAAACTAGGGAGTAGGAGAAGTGTTCATGCCTACTTGGGTGACTCGGAACCTAAAAATAATTTGGAGTAATTTTAGAATGTTAGCCAGAAGTAAAGATGGTCAAAGATGCCCATGTCTTCATTCCCCAAAGCTGTGAATACCATGACATTACATGGCAAAGGGGAATTAAGGTTGCAGATGGAATGAAGATTGGTAATCAACTGAAAAAAGGGAGATTATCCATGTGAGCCCAACAGATCACAGGAGTCACTGAAGTAGAAGAGGATGTCAGAGGGAGGCAGCGTGGGAACTCAGTCTGCCATTGCTGGCTTTGAAGATGGGGGAAGGGAGCCCTCCACCAAGGAATGCTGGCAGCCTTTGGAAGCTGGGAAAGGCAAGGAAATGGGTCTTCCTGCAGAGTTTTGCAAAAGGCAAGCAACCTTGCCAACACCTTGATTTGAGCGCAGTGAGACCCCTGATAGACTTGTGACTACAGTACTGGAAAGTGATAATCGTGTTGTGGTAAGCCACCAAGTTTGCGCTAATGTGGTATTCGGGCTTCAGGGAGCGTCTGGTGTGTCAGCGGTCCGTGCCTTGCAGGTGTATCACTCCAGTCTCTGCCACCAAGAGCCCCTTGGCTCCTTCCTGTGTGTCATCTCCCTTTGTGTCATTATTATACCATCATTTGTGATTGGATTTGGTGCCCAAACTGGAAAATCCAGGATGATCTCACATGCAAAGCTACCAGGAAAAAAAAAAAATGATCCTGTACTTTTTTGATTCTAAATTTTAAAAACACTTTGCATATTATTGGGAAGCTAACATCAAAATCCAGATGACAGTGGATGAGTCAATATGAAACATGTGCCAAATAAATAAATGAATAAATAAAAGACTTTTAAAAGAGGACCAGTTCTTTGGACATCAATGATGTCATAAATTTGAGCAGCATATCAATTGATAATAATAATAAACAGTGGAATGAAGGGAGAAGAAAGAGCAACCCAGCAACTTTGGGGAAGATTATTCCTCTTCCTAATCTAAAGGTGGTTTTTTTTTGTTTATTTCAGAGATGAGATTTTTTTTTCTTATAATAGTTGAGAAAGATTACAATTATTGTAATTTTTAAAGTTTACATGACAAATGCCAAGTAATGGATATTTGGAAACATTTGAACTGAGACTTTCAATTTTGTAATTTGGTAAAAGCTCATGTTATCTCTAACTTAGAGAGAAAAATAAGTAAACAAAGGGTTTAAGTCACATAGAATGTAGAAAAACTAAAACTGGAACCCAGCTAAACTGACTCCAAGTTATTCTGTATTATGCCACACTGCTTTTTGTGAAGTTTACCAGCTTTTAACCCCATTACTTCAAAAAGTAGAATTTTTTTTACATCTACAAAGTAAAAGTGCAATACTAAACAGCACTTATCCTGAGCTCGACTATAGTAGATCTTATTATTCCTCCCTCTGTGAAGGAAGCACCTTGAGCTCCACTTCACACTTCAGTTCCCCTATTCCTCTGCACCCCTTCTACCTCTATAGCAGAATTTGCCCGGACTCTAAAGCTTCAAGGAGACCACTGGCATCAGGCAAGCATATCTGCTTCACCGGCTCAGTCCATGACGGGTTGTATGTGTGTCTACACAGTGAGCGGCTGGATTGCTGTGTAACTAGCACTCCAAGTTAAGGGGGACAGGTCCTGGTGGGAGGTTGATGTAGTCTCATTTGTTGGTGCTACTGTGTCTTATGTCTTTGCTTTTTGCCTGGCTCTTTGAAGCATCTCTCTCTTCCTATCTATTCTCCTCACTGGTTTTGACCCATTTCCTTGCTCTCATTTATAGTATAAACAATTTTCTAATGAAAGCCATGCTCTGTTGCTACTAGATTAGGCAAAGATATTACAAAATTTGAGAAATTAGCTTATTTGTATCCATTTTTTTATTATTATGGTATACGGGCATTAGTGATGTGATTACTCAGTTAAAGCCCACTCGAAGTTATCTAGGATCAAACCACAGAAGAAGTTCCAGTATGCATTTCTCTCAAGTTTTCACTCCCCTACTGCTGCGGACATGATTTTGATGGCCACAGATAGCCCCACTCTCCGCCCACCTTCCTGTCTGAATAGAATAACCATTCTTCCCTGTCACTTTCCAACTATCCTAACCTGGGGTTAAAATGCCATTATCCTCCTAATTTTGGCATGAGTGCATTCTGTTCTTTCCACTTATCCCCTTTCCCCTAGGAAAGGACCTCTTTCCTAAACCATTTGTCCAAAATGGAGAATAGACTCGTGTTCTCTGGCACTTTACTCCCACCCGTTCCCCACCCCCTTTCCTACCCAGCACTTACTTACAATACCTCCACTTCCAGGTAAGAAGTTCTGTAAATCTCTAAGTATCTATTCTTGCAAGTTGATATTGCAAAGTAAAAAGTTAAATATATATATACATGTATAGCTTCAGTTCATCTCTGTAAAAGTCTTCAGTTGCTGGTAAAGGAAGGAAGGAGATCAAATGGTAAGCTATGGGCTGAAACAGCAACAGGAGAAAAAGTTATATTTAATACTGCGGTAGAGCCATTTGTCACAGCATGGGGCTTGGGATACTGAGAAGATGGGTACGAGTATTCCTCCCAGAGCTTTGGCGGCAAGGATGGTCTGACAGCTGGGACTGAGGCGCCAGGCTTCTAGCAATCATCTCCTTTATCGCTGCTCTTTCAAATGAATGGATAGAATTTTAAGCAGGTCTCCTGAGATGGATCATCCTCTCAGACCACTTCCACATCAATATTTCCTAAGATGATCTGCTATCTTTCATCTGCTACAAGTCAGAAAAATTCTTGGACCCACCTGCAATCCATGGAGAAACTCATCTTTTGTCAACCAAGAGCAATCAAAAAGCCTTTTTCTCCTTTCCTTTCTAGTCCCTTTGTGTTCTCCAGACAAAAATTGGTGGAAAGAGAAGAGGGAGCAATAATATCTTTGTAAAAGACCTCTGTCATTGCTTTAGGGTCATTCTTTTTTTTTTTATTTTTTTTTTAATTCATTTGAGACAGCATGAGAAGGGGGAGGTGCAGAGGCAGAGGGAGAAGCAGGCTCCCCGCTGAGCAGGGAGCCGGATGCGGGACTCGATCCCAGGACCCTGGGATCATGACCTGAGCCGAAGGCAGAGGCTTAACCATCTGAGCCACCCAGGCACCCTCTTTAGGGTCATTCTTAGGAAAACAGCACAAAATTAACCTTTGTTGACAGAAAATTTGACAAGAGATTTTAAGAAAAAAATCAAAATTTAGAATAAATGTGGGCCAAGAAAGGACATTTTTTGAGTTCCAGAATTAGAGTAAAAAAATAAAGACCCAGTATGAAGCATAGGTTATGTACCATTACACACATGACGATGTGAATGCAGGAAAGAAGGGCCCTTCTCTTCAGACTCCACCTTAGGTGTGGTTCCCCCTTACACTGCCTTCTGGGGGCTCACAAAGCTGCAGGAAAATAAGCTGTGTAACGTAGCTTCTGCGGGATGGATGACTTGAGGATTTCGCTGACTCCTCTGGGTAGAATGGACCTGAGAACACTAACAAAGAGGCTCAGCTCTCTGCTCCCGGGAACAAAGGTGGGACCCATAGCTTTTAGGGAGAGATGCCCCACTTCTGTTTAACAGAAGGGACAGAAGAACAGAGGAGTAGCCAGACATGGTGACTTCAAATAACTGCCATACCAAACCCTTAACTCAGTAGAGCATCTCTCCACAGAAGATGACAATAAGTATTTTATATAATACTATCATCAATTTTCTTCCAAGAGGCAGTTTATAGTTAAAAACTTTGAAATTGTTGCCAACTTTCCATGGACTTTCTCTATAGATCCTGTTTCTAATTAAGAAATATTCTCTCTGCAGGGACAAATTTTGCTAGATAGAAAATATTTTCAATTCTAAATTTTTTTGTATTAAAAACGTATAAATATTTCAGCTAAAATATTTTCACAGGCACTGATTTTTTTGCCTCACTTCAGAGTACCCTTCTATAAACGTTTTTGTGAGACAAAAATAACAGGGTTCTATTTATGGTACTTTTGAATGTTTTGTGAACTTTAGATGCTACAAAATTATGGGGCTTCTCATTTCATTCCAGTGCAGAACTGAATGTAAATGTATTCAATTATAAAGAGAAGCACAATTAAAATACTCTTCCCACACGTTGAAATATTCTTAAGCATACATGTAATTTCAGAATTATATCTTTTATACTAAGCTTTCATCAATTAATTTGTTCAGTTCCACCCTTGTTCTTGCTGAGATTACTTTCAACATTTTTCTGTTTGCAACCTTTGTGTCACTTAGGCATTTATTGATTTTTTTTATTGTAATACATTTTATTTTTAAATTTACATAATGTATTTGTTTCAGGGTACAGGTCTGTGATTCATCAGTCTTACACAATTCACAGTGCTCACCATAGCACATACCCTCCCCAATGTCTATCACCCAGCCACCCCCTCCCTCCCACCCCCGTCCACTCCAGCAACCCTCAGTTTGTTTCCTGAGATTAAGAGTCTTTTAAAATTATTTTTTATCCTTTTTTTTACAATAGCATTCATAATATCCAAAATTGCACCTCTGACAAGGAGAACTCTAAGTTACGTTATGAGAAATACATCTTAAAAATGTAGAATCATTCCAAATTATGAGGGAATGGAGTAATAAATTTTGGAAAACCTTCCCAGAGATTGGAATAAGGAAAATCATTTCCTTTCCACCTATTTTCCATATATATTGAAGATGGGTGCAGAACAGAGTTAGTGAGTTATTCATTAAGACTCCAATCATCTTCCACGTATCACCCTGGTTGTTTTATTCCCAACCCCTACATTTGATGGAAAAACTCCTAACATCTCTGGTTATCAAGCAATTTAGCCTCCTATTACAAGATTTGGACAAAAGTAGAAAAATATGCGGACATGGCTTTTTAATAGGAAAAAAAATGTGTAGATCCATCAGTGACACTGGATAGGGAAACTTTTGCTCTGAAATGAAGCAAATTCACCATTGAAGGGAATGTTAGCTTGGATTCATGATAGTATGGCAGAAAATTAAATTGATAAAAGAGGGTATAAGTCAGTATAAACAACAAAAAGGAAGAAATGGATTTGAATTTGATCTATGAGTACTCGGTATGAGTTTGATGGAAGAAAACATGTTAAGTATGATAAGCACCCCACTTACAACCACCATCCTGCAATGACAACCAGAGATCTCTTTTGGCCAAAGAGTCCCTTAGAAGCCACTGCTGTTATCAAAGGCTCAGTCATGTTTGTGTCTGTGCTAAGGAGGATCAGTATCGGCCAACCCTCCCACCCTCATTTCTGACAGCCTAGGGCTAAACAGGTTCTATATGAGCCCCTCTAAGGATAATATAAACAATACTTTCCCATTACTTGGGAACAATATCAAACTTCACAGGTTCAATGAAATCTTTTTAAGGCATCCATCACCTCTCCACACTCTTCGGATATCTAAGTCAAATAGTGACAGTATTGGCTGTTGCCCCACAAGCAAAAAATAGTGGTGGGGTCCAATATTTGATTTGTAGGCAGTCTTGACAATTTATAAATTTCTTTGTCTACTTAGTGCATTGGTCAATACATGGGAAGGACCGGATACATGCTTAGCAATTGAATAGAAAACATGAGTGTGAATTAGTTCTGGAATTCAATTTTTAACATAGAATCAATTTGTAGGAGTATGTAACTGGGGGAGATGAACCATGAGAGACTATGGACTCTGAGAAACAAACTGAGGGTTCTAGAGGGGAGGGGAGTGGGGTGATGGGTTAGCCTGGTGATGGGTATTAAAGAGGGCACGTACTGAATGGAGCACTGGGTGTTATATGCAAACAATGAATCATGGAACACTACATCAAAAACTAATGATGTAATGTTTGGTGATTAACACAACATAATAAAATAAAATTTAAAAAAAAACTGGATATCTTGGCTGACAATTTCTTAAATCTGGGAAGCCTATTGTTTCCTTAAACTCTATTTCATTCTTGAAAACTTAATTTTTCCTCCCTTTAGTTATGCTAATATTGTACTTGGAAGTCAGATTCAGAGTAAAAGCCCACATTCTGCAAATTTTATGAGGTTTGAGAATACTATCTTTTTCTTTAAAGTGCCTACTGAAAGAATTAAAGTTTACCTGACTGGTTTGAATGTTACGGAATCACTTTCCTCCCTCTATAAGTTGGAAAACATGTTTCCTTAACTCTTATAATTGAAAAATCTTGCCATTATTTAATTTTTTTATGAGTCATCAGCTCCTTTTCAGTGTGTGTGTGTGTGTGTGTGTGTGTGTGTGTGTGTATACATATATATACTGAAATATATATTTCTATTTTATCTGTATGGTTTTCTTATTTCTCTAGTATCCTTGACTGATTTATAAGGTTTTATGTATAATTTACACCATCCAGTTTTTTTTTTTTCTTTAGGGGTTTGGGAGGTTTTTGTTTTTGTTTTTGTTTTACTATGGCCAGTTCCTTTAGAAAGAACACTTTCATCATCTCTAAATAATCAAAGCTCACTTATAATTTCCTCTAATTTGTTTCTAAACTTAACTCCTTTCTTTTAGGGGTCAACCTAGAACTTTCTCAAATTTCTTGCCAGAATGAATTGTTTCTCTTTCTCGGCTCTTCAGCTCAGTTTTTTAATATCATCATTCAAGTCTTCTCTCACTTGACTATGTTTCTACCTATTTTCCTACATCGCCTGACAGAGATTAATTAAGATATATGTTGCAGATACCTCGTTGGGGGACATCATCACCATTTTTGTACTGGAAAATATAATTTATCTCCCCATCACTTTCCTATTATTTGGGGGAACAATTTGGTTCCTCCTCTATTAGACAAAGGTGAAAAGTCTTATAGCAAATGAACTACAAGGGAAAAAAAGGAAATAGATAAACTGGTAAGTCTATAAGCAAGTATACTTTCCTGGATTGTACATTAAGTGTGGAAGCAAATTTCTTATCAAAATAATTAATGGTGATGGAAACTTTTTTTTTTAGAGATTTATTTATTTGCTAGAGAGTATGAGTGGGGGGAGGGGCAAAGGGACAAGCAGACTCCGTGCTAAGCAAAAAGCCCCCATGCAGGCTGATCCCAGGATCCCGAGATCATGACCTGAGCTGAAGTCAGACGCTTGACTGAGCCACCCAGGTGCCCCAGAAAATTTTTAACATAGAATATGCTGAGTAGTACATGAGGTTTAGAGTTTGGGGAGCTAGAAAAGAAGAGTCTATCTTCCATACTCTTTGGTAGTTTGTAGTTTACTCACGAGATAACCTACAACACAAATAATTGAATAAGAAAATAAGAGTTAATGCAAGGTCACATATTTGATTGAGGCAAGTAAGTGGATTAAACCATCACAGTTCTAAGTCCAGAGAGGAGAACAGAGTTTTACTACAAAGATCAAAGCTCTGATACTTTTGCATTATTATTTTTTAAGGCTCTCTGATAAATAATAGTGCAAACTTTTCTGTAAGTTTAAAAATATATTTTTTAATCTAAATTTTGAAGTCAATAGCTCTTATTGATTATTGGGAACCGAGCATCTGTGGCATTTGAAAAGGAAGCTTGGAACGTCTGCAATAAAAACTTTGAAATGTTTGCAATTTAATTAAAGACAGAATAATCATGAAATATATGCATAAAATGGCAGTCTTTAAGAAGCATTCATCACCATTTAGAGCTGAGAACAGAACACCTAACTGCTCAGATGCCAGATAATCAGGAATGAGTAAATGCTCACTGCTGGGATACCAGACGCATGGGGCAGACAGTCTTAACACAAGGAAGAAAATTGAAAGTGAAATTTAAGCCAGTAGCTAAAATCATGGATTATATTAAATAAATGATAAAATAGCAAGGTTTAAGATAAAGGTTGTTAGTAAGTGTAAACCATTTTAGCTTCATTTTTTTTTTTACAATTTTCTGCAATTTTCCACTTTTTCTGTTAAAGCTGTCAAGAAAGATGACCGCAATTTTGTTTGAGATGTTCTGCGATTTTGTCATGGCATTGATTAAAATTCAATGGCAAATATTTTGAGCTGCCCCCACATCCACTTGAAAATGGATCACAATCACAACGAAATAACTGAAATCTTTCTCAAGAAGCAATGTGCTGCCATTAGGCATTATGGGTGAAGGGAGAATGTGCTGATGGAGCACTTTTATTCTGATATTCTTGTGGATCTCCCCTCCTCTCACCATTTTAGATTTTGACAACACAAATTGGATATACTCAGGATGTATGATGCTAAAGTGAGTGCACTTGAGTTTTGAGAAAGCCCTTGGTAAAGTGAGTGAGGGTGCAGACCACGCATCCTTTGAACAGCACTGACATAATAGTTTGGTCAAGGTCCAGTGAAGGAGAAGGTTCTGGGCTCACAGTTTCAGGCTATTTGCTTATAAATTATCTGGAAACATATTATAGACAAGAGAGTTTTGGTTTGCTTATAAATTTCCTTCAAGGGTCTTTAATCCCCTTATATGAGAAATGATTTTTTAAAGTAGAGTAAATCACTCCATTTACTATCTTGAAAACCCTTAAGATTGATTCTATGAAATTTCATTCCAAATTGTCCTATAGTCAAAGTCAACTAGTTAAGCCTTCATCACCATTGACCATTGTGCTGCCTGCAAGATTCACCGTACCTACCAGGGAATGAATGGCCCTTTAAAGTCTTTCTCTGAACTTAATGCTTCCCCTGCCCAAATGATGCCACTTCCTGTCTGGCATGAGGTTATGCTGGCTACTCATGATTCTACCAATACTCTAAGCATTTCCATACCTTTGTACATCTGTTTATTTTTTCCTCTGACTAAAATGTCCTCTTCCTTTCTCTGATATTCTCCTAAAAACTTAAGAATTGAAAACTTCCCCAACCCTCCCATTCTACACTTTGCGTGCCCCCTCCTCCCCAAGGAACCGCCGTTTTCTTTCTCTGGGTTTTCCTGCAGTACCTTGTACATATCCGCTTGTTGCCTTATCACAGCAACACTATTTTAGTTTTATCTCCTCAAGGACAGGGACTGTGCTTGTATTACTGGAACCAAGCTTTGTGACTGACATAGGGTAGAAACTCATTAAATAGAGAAAAAAATAATCCAAAAGAAAGGGTCATGGAAGTTTGGGGAAGACAGAACAGATAGAGAAATGAGGACAGAAAGGGAGAAAGAACAGAGAGAGAGAGAGAGGGAGGTGAAAGAAGAGGGGATGGGGGAATTGCATAATTAGAAAATAAGTCTTGGGGCACCTGGGTGGCTCAGTCGGTTGGGCATCTGACTCTTGACCTCAGCTCAGGTTTTGATCTCAGGGTCGTGGGTTCAAGCCCTGTGTTGGGCTCCTCACTGGGCATGGAGCCTACTTACCAAAAAAAAAAAAAAAGTCTCCAACCATCTGAGTAAACCAAACATGTCACTAATAAAAAATAAAAATTCAAAATGTGTTAATTTGTGAAGTATAGTAATCAGAAAATAGTAGATATCTATAAGAAAGATCAGATAGGTGAAACTTAGCCAATAAATATGAAATGGATTCTATGAAATTTCATTCCAGATTGTCCTGTAGTCAAAGGGACTAACTAGTTAAGCCTCTGTCCATATTGACCTACTTTTATTGGAATCAAAAATGAAAATCAGACAGCTGTCATCAACTAGAGGTAAAGATGATGAAACATCAATTTATCTGATCCTGAAATAAACATTTTAGAAAAACATCTGCACAACTTCTATCTATGACCATCATGAAAGGACTAGTGACATTTTCTAAGCTTGGTATTTTTTAGAATTTACTGGCAGATTAGAGTGATAACGATGGAAATAATATGGTATGAAAAAGAAAGAAAAAGGCAAAGATACTTTACCTGAATATATGCGCATCTACAAATTAAGTCTATTCGAAGTGATTGTCTATATCACTGCTCTCCATTAACTTAAAACAAACAGTAATTTTCACATGGAAACAATTTATATATTTGAGAAAACCTTTACCATTTTAACAGAAAAGAATATAAAAACACAAGATCCAAGGCATATTGTCATGTGCCTATAAAAAAGCTTCCAACTTCAGGATCCATCCCAATGAGGGGAGGGAAGGAAGGGGGAGGCCGAATAATTTATATCATCAAATAATCTAAGCACCTCATTTTGTCAATCCCAACTGCCTCTTCACTAATCTCATTCATGGCCTACTCACACACAAAAAAAATTGATGGACTGGAATTCTCTCATTTTTATTTCCCTCTTCTCTCCATGCTGTTGGCTAACACAGAGTGAAAGAGTCCTAAACAGCATGGTAGTGGGGCACCCGGGGGGCTCAGTCAGTTGAGCATCTGCCTTCGGCTCAGGTCATGATCCTGGGATCCAGCCCCGCGTGGGGCTCCCTGCTCAGTGGAGAGCCTACTCCTCCCCCTCCCTCTGCTGCTCCCCCTGCTTGTGTGCTCTCTCTGTCAAATAAATAAATAAAATCTTAAAAGAAAAAAAACATGGTGGTGTAGGTGAGGGAACCTTCTCAAACCACAGAAGTAGATAATTAGACCCTGAATAAAGGGCTTTCTGACCTCCCACTGAGGTGTTGAAACCCCGGAGTTGAATTTAAAGGTGTTATTGCATATTTCTTTGCAGTGGCACGGTTAAAGGCATGGAGAAGACAACTCCATTTGGCTACAGCATTAGCTGAAAGAATGTGGTGAGCTGCTCCAGGGGAAAAACCGCTTGTTGGTGAGTGCCTGGCATATTTAGTACTCAGAATTAGTGATAAATGGATCAATTAATGACTGGGAGGCAGTAAGCAGGAATAAGAATTGTATTCGCTCTTTGCACAGACTCTAACTAGTTATGTGAATATGAATGTGCCATGTCATTTAATTATCAATTTTCTCATCTAAGAAATGATAACAGAAATATGAGTTCTGGCTAATGAACAAGTTATCCTGAGCTTCACATAGCATAATGAATGTGAAAGTACTTTTTAAACTTACCTATTACTATTAGAATGAAAACAAATGTACCTTTTGACTCAGGACCTGCTTACATGAGTTATATATGCCCTGTTCATGATCCTTTTATTTATCTTGAGCCCACCAGACCAGCTGGATTGGTTTGGTACTTAATGGAACCATATTAACGCTCTGCTAAAGCCAGCTTTGGAACATCCTCACCTGTTCCTAATTTGTATATAGATCTGTTAGAAATTGCCTGATGCACCAATTTCTCACAATTTTGAGACATGTGTCTTATTTCCCTCCTCTCTGGTCTTTGAAGCCCTAACATTAAATGGGCTCTAAACTCTCAGCAAATCCTTGACAAGTAATTTTTGGGTCCTGCCTAGACCTGGTCTAGCTATGGGTCTTCTCTCTATCCTAACCCTCAAAGCTGATTCAAGTCTCAGACCTCTTTTCCCTTGTACGATCTTGAACTAGCCTCCACTTGCTGCATTATTGCTCACAAATATGTCCTCCAGACCCTGGGTCTCAAAGCTAAGCTAACCCTCTTAGCTTAGTAGAGAATATCAAAATCCAGAAGCTACTTCCCATTGCATCTGAGGTGGCTGATTTGTAAAGTCTCAGACTTTTTTTAATTAAAAAAAATACTTAGTTGTGGGGCGCCTGGGTGGCTCAGTCGATTAAGTGTCTGACTTCAGCTCAAGTCATGATCTGAGGGTCCTGGGGCCAAGCCCCGCATCAGGCTCCCTGCTCAGCAGGGAGTGTTTCTCTCTCTCCCTCTCCCCCTCCCCCTGCTTGTGCACACTTGCTTTCTCTCAAATAAATTAAATCTTTAAAAAAAAATACCTACTTTTGAATGGGTATCTACATAGTCAAAAATGTTTTTAAAAATACACCCAAAAAATCTAATTTTAGTCTTACTCCTACCATCTTAATCCGTCCCCCAATAGAGCAAACAATTGAAAAAAATTTTGAAAGAGATCTAGGGTGCCTGAGTGGCTCAGTCAGTTAGATGTCTGCCTTGGGGTCAGGTTGCGATCCTGGGGTCCTGGGATCGGGCCCCCGTGTCAAGCTCCCTGCTCAGTGGGGATTCTGCTTCTCCCTCTGCCTCTCCCCCCCCCCCCCGCCCCCGGCTTGTGCTCTCTCACTCACTCTCTCTTTCTCAAATGAATGAATGAAATCTTTAAAAAAAAAAAAAAAACGCGATCTGTATACTGATAGTCCTATACTAATAGCTCTATATTGCTGAGTGAAAATTTATGGGGAAGAACTGTGTAGTATATGACTTTCATGTAAGGCCCTGAGGAAAGTAAGAATTCATGTGCATATCTTCATATTTGTCTGTATTTGAATAGGAACACCAGAAAGGTAAACAACTAAAAAAAATTATCAATTTCTGAAAAACAGAAGTTAAAAATCTCAAAATACATTTTGATTTGTTTATTTCCCTCTGGAATTCTCTCCGGTGTTTTATAAGACTCTATTTCCCTGGCAGAAATGTTTATGATCTTTTTTTTTCTCCCCTTGATGGAATATCACTTCTATCTGTGTATAACTTTCTTCTATGTTCTTTTACCTTTCCACACCTCCAGTCTGCCTTAGGACTGTTAAAATAGCTACCACATCTTATTTTTGTATATGTCTGCTTTTCATGTAAATGTCCACTTATATTTATATGGACCCCAAAGAATCGGGACAAATAGCCAGGGTACTAGAACAGGGTCCTGGGTGTCATCCCTGTGTCAGGGTGTCCAGGAGCTCCCCAGTGAGAGGCCAGGAGGCCAGAATGTAGGGATATGTTATTTTTTTTTATTTACTTTTAAATCATTTATTAGTTTGGTTTGCAGGTCTTTCTTTTACGGTACTTATGTTTCTCAGATGTTTGGATATTTAGTCTCTTGAACTAATATTCCCTTGGAAGAAGCTCAAGGTGTGTTGTTGGAAGTGGTCAGGAGGAAACGGGGTGAGGTGAAAATGCAGCTCCTAACGTCCACCCTTTCTGCCTATTTAAAGATTGGGGTGTCATTTGCTGGAGGGCAGAGAGTTGCTGATCCTCAATAGAGTTCTATCACTTCTCCATCACACTTTCCCTCCCAACAACCCATCTTGTCTTTCAAAGAATCTCTCAATACCTCCATTTTAGGCACTGCTCTTTTAAAAGAACTGCCCTGGGTTTATTTATTTAGATGTGGTAGATGAGGAAGAATCCACGGTGTTGCACCAATTAACACAATATAAAAGTCTTATAATCTACTCATTAGCCAGCATGTCCTTGATGCCACCCCAGTGAGAGCAGTCAGCACCAAACTGAACCGGATGCTCTTCTGCCTCCCAATGTTGCTGGAACAATAAATGATCCAACCAGGGCACAATCCAAAGAGCTGCCAAGGGGTTCTGTTTGGCACCCATTCCCTTCTACCCAGACCATTACTTCCTGAACTTATATCAGGACACAGTCACTACCTAGATGCTGAGCGGTTTCTTGCAGTTTAAATATTAGGGGGTCTGGGATCAACCAAATATTCTCTTGCTTCTGTGATCCTATCTGTAGGATCATGTTTGGGGGTGGGAATCAGCAGCTATCCATTCACCATTTTTTCCTGTAGTGGACCTTCGTCTCTTCCCACCCATTCTGCACAGTTTACAGTGAACTTCATAGTGTTTATCCTAGAATCATGGTAGAACATATTTTTGAAAACCTCCAGCCTTGATTGCATCTCTCTATTATAAATCATTTAGACACACAGGAACCTTGAAACTTGAGACCATATACAATTGATTATTATGTTTTTTCCAAATATCTGGCAAAGCGCTTTGAGCTTAGTAAGTGCACCAACTAAGTTATTTGATTTAATGGACATTTTTAACATAACTGAAGTTCAGAAAGATAGTTTTTGTATAAGGACAGGGATATGGAAATGCATGCCCTCTAGGTTATTTTGCATATGAGAAAGATATTCTCTCTCTCTCTTATGTGGTGTCTGAATGAAATGTTTCCATGGATATTTTATCTTGAATTATCTCTATTTCATTCGTTTTAAAAGCCCAAAGAAGAAATCCAGTGTAAACCTCCTTTATTGCAATGCTTGAGAGCTATACTCTGTTTTCTTTATGTTCTAAAACATAACCTCACCACACATTGAGCCCAGAAAATGCAAGTCATAAACTCAGCTTTTAGAGAAGAGGTAATATTGTCTAGTAAATCCTAGGTTTTAAGACACAGTTATTTTGCAATCATATTTTGCCTTTAAGAATAGCCAGTAAGGGGAATTTCATAATGGATTAAAAATGGGATGTGAGAGAAAAAAGCAGAATCTAGGATAATTCCAATGTTGGGGCCATTTCATATATTTTTTTTTAATTACTGATCACCCATGCATCTTGTGGCAAACCTCCAGGTTGGAGAAGGTGAACAGCTAACAGGTGCTGGTGGAACTCTAACACCTATCATTTTCAGGGAATCAAATCTTTATTGACAACTATGAGTACTTTCTTGCCAATACTCTAAAGTCCCCTGATACTTAGTCCTTTATTCACACTGGTCTTTCCATCCCCAATATGTACAAGACCAACTACGTATTTTTGTTGCTGGTACCTGGGTAGCTAGATACAGCTAGAGAAAATTATACAAGATGCGTGGATACCATCCTAAATGAAGAATTGTTGGCTCTCAAAACTGTTTACTGTATTTCTATAGCTAACTCAATTTCATGCTTCCTGCTATGACAATTAGAAAACTTTCTTTTTTTTTTTAAGATTTTATTTATTTATTTGAGAGAGCGAGAATGAGAGAGAGAGAGCACATGAGAGGGGGGAGGGTCAGAGGGAGAAGCAGACTCCCTGCTGAGCAGGGAGCCTGATGTGGGACTCGATCCTGGGACTCCAGGATCATGACCTGAGCCAAAGGCAGTCACTTAACCAACTGAGCCACCCAGGCGCCCGACAATTGGAAAACTTTCTATAATTTTTTCCAACTGGCCTACCATCATCCCTTGCCAGAACTACGGCCTCCTAACCTATCTTCCCAATGGTCCTCTTGCTCTTCTCAAATAACTCCTCATGAACAGCCAGAGTGAGCTTTAGGATTTTGTTTTGTTTTGTTTTGTTTAAACTTATTAAAGTATAACATATGTGTACAAAAGTCCACATATCAGAATTATGCAACTTCATAAATTTTCACAAACTGAAAACTCCCAGATAATCATTACCCAGTCAAGAAACAGAAGATGGCTGGCACACAGAAGCTTGCCTTGTTCTCTCTTCCGGTCACTAGCTGCCCCGAAGAGCAAATACTTTTGTGATGTCCACCATCATATTTAATTTTGTCTGTGTTTGTAGTTTATATAAATGGAATAGAGAATATATTCTTTATTGGCTGGCTTTTTTTCACTGGAAATTATGATTATAAAATTAATCCATGTTGTGTATATTTGTTGTATGTATTCTGTTGTGTGCATGCATACAACTTAGCCACCCATAAATGCCCATTTATATTTTGGGCATTTGGTTAGTTTTCAGTTGAAATCTGTCACGCAATAGTGCTGAGATCCACATTTCTGTTGGTAACTTTATGAACATTTGTGTACCTTGCTATTACATATGTACCTAAAAGTAACCTAGATAGAATGCATCTATTTACTTTTTCTATGTACTTCCAAATAGTTTACCAAGGTTTTGTACTAATTTACACTAACAACAGCATATAAGTGGGAGTTGGAGTTGCTTCAAGTACTTCTCAGCACTTTTTGTTATCCATTTTTTTGGTAAACCGTTCTTGAAGATGTGTAGTTGACTTTTATTATGGTTTCAATTTGCACTTCCTTGAAGACAAATGAAGTTGAGCAGATTTTTATATGTTTATTGGACATTTGAATATCTTTTGTGAACTTTCCATTTTCTATTGGTTAACTGGCTTTTCTAATTGATTTGGAGTTCTTCATATGTTATGAATATGAATTCTTTGTCAGACTTATGTATTGAAAATATCTGCACTCACTCTATCCATTGCCTTTTCAATCTCTAAATTGTGACTTTTTAGGAATAATTTCTTAATTTTAATATTCTTCACTGTATCATTTTACGGTAAATATTTTATGTGTCCTTTAAAAGAAATATTGGCCTACTCCAAAATCACAATTTTTTTTCCTCTGAATGCTTTGTTGTTTTACCGGTTACATTTAGATCTACAAATTATCTAGAATTGACTTTTATGTTTGGTGTGAGGTAAGGGTCAAGATAAATTTTCCATATGGATATCAAATTATTCAGCACTGGGGTGCCTGGGTGGCTCAGTCGTTAAGCGTCTGCCTTTGGCTCAGGTCATGATCCCAGGGTCCTGGGATCGAGCCCCACAGCGGGCTCCCTGCTCTGCGGGAAGCCTGCTTCTCCCTCTCCTGCTCCCCCTGCTGGTGTTCCCTCTCTCGCTGTGTCTCTCTCTGTCAAATAAATAAATGAAATCTTTAAAGAAAAATTATTTAGCACCATTTATTGAAAAAACAGACTTTCCTCCCTTGCACTGAAATACTATCTTTGTCATAAATTAGATTACCATACATGTTTGGGTCTATTTGTTTCCCCACATTTGGCTTATCTGTTTTGGATCTAATACTACATTGTCTTAATCATCATGCTTAATAATAGGTTTGATTCTTGATACTTGGTACTATAAGTATTCCAGCTGTTAATTCTTCAAGGTTGAAGGTCTCTTTTTGGGCCTTTGCATTTCTAAATAAATTTTAGAATTGATCCCTCAATTTCTTTAGGACAAAGTCCTGGAATTTTGATTGGGACTGCATTGAATCTATTGAGTACTTTTTGGAGAAGTAATATTGAATCTCCTGCAATAGAAACATGGTATATTGCTTCATTTATTTATGTTACTTTAATTTTTCTCAATAATGTTTTGCAGTGTTAAGTAAAAATGTCTTGCACATCCTCTGCTGGATTTATCCCTAAGTATTTGATTTTTAAAAATGTTATCATTAATGGTTTCATTTTATAGTTTCCTCTTCTCTTTGTAGCTGACATATAGAAATACAATGTTTTTTTATGTATTGACTTATGCTATAACCTTGCTAAATTCTCTTATTCTAATATTGTGTCTGTACATTCTTTTGGATTTTTCAAGCACTCTGTCATGTTATCTGTAAATAGTGACAGATGAATTTCTTCTTTTCCAATTCTAATGCCTATTATTTCATTTTCTTGCCATATAGCACTGAGGTTGCCAGTATAAAGTTAAATAGAAGTGGTGATCGAGGGCATTCTTGTCTCATTCCTGATCTCAGTGAAAAGTTTTTAATGTTTTACCATTGATTATGTTGCCCACTGAAGTATTTCGTAGTGTTATTAAATTAAGGATCTTCCTTTGTATTTCAAATTTGTTTTTATCATGAACTGGTCGTGAATTTTATTCAATGTAATTTGTATGTTGATCAAGATATTCTATTTTTTCTTATGATGTAAACTTGATTAATTACATTGATCAATTTTCTAATCTTTCATGGCCCTTGCGTATTTGAAATAAATCCCTCTTGCCCCTGATATATTTACTATCCTTTTGATATTGCTAGATTTGGTTGGCTAATACTTTGTTAAGGATTTTATGTAAGGTATCTTTGCCAAATTCTTTTTTTAATTTTTATTTATTTATTTATTTATTTATTTATTTATTTATTTATTTATTTATTTTTAGAGAGGGAAAGAGAGAATCAAGCCCTACATGGGGCTCAATCTCAAAACCCTGAAATCATGACCTGACCTGAAGTCAAAAGTTAGAGGTTTAACTGACTGAGCCACCCAGGCGCCACACTAAATTCTTTTTTAAATTGAAGTATAATTGACATACAATATTACATTGATTTCAGGTATACAACATAGTGATTTGACATTTATATAAGCTATGAAGTGATCACCATACGAGGCTAATACATCTCTCACCATACAACATTAATACAGTATTATGTCTATATTCCTCATACTGTCTATCATATCCCCGTGACTTATTTATTTTATAATTAAAAGTTTGTACCTCTTGATACCCTTCACTTATTTAGCCCAACTTCCAACCCACCCCCCCCCTTTCTGGCAACCATCATTCTGTTCTCTGTATCTATGAATCTGGTTTTTGTTTTGTTTCTTTTTTTGGCATATTTTTATTTTTTTAAGTTTTTAATTTTAATTCTAGTGTTCTTAAAATACAGTGTTATGTTAGATTCAGGTGTACAATATAGTGATTCACTAATTCTTACATCACAGTGTGCTCATCAGAAGTGTACTCTCTAGGGCGCCCGGGTGGCTCAGATGGTTGAGCGTCTGCCTTCGGCTCGGGTCATGATCCCGGAGTCCTGGGATCGAGTCCCGCATCGGGCTCCCTGCTCCTTGGGAGCCTGCTTCTCCCTCTGCTTCTCTCTCTCTCTCTCTCCCCCCCCCTCTGTCACTCATGAATAAATAAATAAAAAAAAAAGTGTACTCTCTAAATCCCCATCACCTATTTTACCCATCCCCTTACCCAGCTCTGCTCAAGTGACCATCAGTTTGTTCTCTGTAGTTAAGAGTCTGTTCCTCAGTTTGCCTCTTCCCGCCCCCCCTTATTTTTTTTACCACTTTGCTCATTTATTTCTTAAATTCCACATATGAGTGAAATCATATGGTATTTGTCTTTCTCTGACTGACTTATTTCACTTAGAGTTATATTCCCTAGCTCCACCCGTGTTGTTGAAAATGGCAAGATCTCATTCTTTCTTATGACTGACATAGGTGTGAGGCAATATGTCATTATGGTTTTGATTTGCATTTCCCCGATGATTAGTGATATTGACCATCTTTTCATCTTTTTCATATATGCCTGTTGGCCATATGTTTGTCTTCTTTCAAAAAATGTCTATTCAGATCTTCTGCCCATTTTTTTTTAGATTTTTATTGTTTATTCATGAGAGACAGAGAGAGGGGAAGAGAGGGAGAGAGAGAGAGAGAGAGAGAGGGAGAAGCAGGCTCCCAAGGAGCAGGGAGCCCAATGCGGGACTTGATCCCAGGACTCCGGGATCATGACCTGAGCCAAAGGCAGACGCTTAACCATCTGAGCCACCCAGGCACCCTTCTGCCCATTTTTTAATTGGACTTTTTTGCTGTTGAGCTGTATGAGTTCTTTATGTTTTGGATGTTAGCCTGCTAAATTCTTTAATTAAGGTTATGCTGGTCTCATATAAAATAATTAGCAATTCTTACTATATTTTCCTGTTCCCTAGAAGAGTTTGTGTGATATTACTACTAACACTTTCTCATATGTATGGAAGAATTCATCAGTAAAGCCATTGGGCTTGGAGTTTTCACTGTGGGAAGTATTTTAAATAATACATTCAATTTCTTTAGTAGACAGAAATTTTCAATTTCCTATTTCTTTTGTGACCGATTGTAATTTGTATTTTTCAAGGAGATTAGCCATCTTATTTATGTTCCTAAATTATCAACACAAAGTATTTATGATATTTATAATTGTGGGGTATAGATATGAGAGATTCTAAAAATGAAACTATGTGTCATTTCTCTGCTTAAAAATTTCAGTGATATTTCTGGCTCTAAGAGTGCTGTTGGGTTTTTTTTAACATTTTATTTATTTATTTTACTTGAGGGAGAGTGAGTGAGGGGAAGGGCAGGGGGAGAAGGAGAGACAGAATCTCCAGCAGACTCCCCGTTAAGCATGGAGCCCAATGTGGGGCTTGATCTCAGGACCTTGAGATCATGACCTGAGCCAAAACCAAGAGTTGGAAGCTTAACTGACTGAGCCACCTAGGCACCCTGAAGACTGTAGTTTTAATTTTGTCCAAAAGACTATGCCTAACACCACCCTAATTCTTTCCTTGATCTTTTCTGGTGCTATTCTCTTTCCTCTGCTAACTACTTTCTAGTCAAAATAAGTTTTGTCAGTTTCTTAAACATCACATTCTTTATCCCATCATAGGGTCCTGGAACATTCTTTTTCTTTACCAGCAGTTTTTTCTTATACCCCTCCTTTTATGTAGTCAGTACTTATAGTTTTCTTTCAGCGCTCATCTCAAATATTACTTATTCAAAGAAGTATTTCTTAACACCCTTAAAAGTCCTTTGCCTCACCAATGAACCAAAAACTCTGGAGTTGTTTCCTAGAATTTGAGTTTTTAATTTTCTTCAGGTATTTCTTAAGTATTTTGAAGTTTGAGGACCTCTTTCTTAGTGCTTGAACAGAGTAAAGCATACTCAAATTAGAGTGGGATGGTTACTAATATTGGACATGGGGGAAAGTAAGATACCTTATTTGTAGGGTAAAGAAACATTTTCTATGTGCTTTCAGGGCTCTCTCTCTTTTTTTAACCCATTGAGTGATTCCTTTCATTTTTTTACTAATGAACACTGGGTCATAGGGAACCTGACATGAGGAGTAGAACATACATAATTCATTTAGGATCTTTGAGATGTATATAATATGCTGGAAAGAACACTACCTTTAGATTAATGAGAACAACTCTGCACCAATAGCCTTACTTTGCCAGTCTTACGGGATCATTGTTAGAATCAAATGAAAAAAAAAGTGTGAATAAACTTTGTAAATTACAAATTGAAAGATCAGCCATAGATGGATAAACCATAAAAATGTAACGTTTCTTGAAACTTAAAGAGAGCTGAGATTGCAGAACAGTCAAATTGCCTGAAATCTAAGGACAGATAGGACACATTCAAGGAGACCAAGTGAGGAATCACACCTGTTTGTAGGTTCTTCTCCATGGACCCAATAAGGTATTCAAAAGAAAGACTGAGGACAGATTGAGACTCAGAGTTTCCTTCCTGGTGTATATCTGGAGGGGTGAGGTAGCTCCTAAAGGAAGGACATGAAGGCCTGAGTGGATCCTTCTTACATCTGCATCCTCCTAGCAGTGGAACTTCTCAACCGAGCTCACCTAGATCAGCTCACCTCCAGCTGACTGGGCTCTGTGGCCAGGAGGTGATTAATTGTAGCATTGGATCTGTGATATAATAATACCAAAGAAAAAGTCTTTATCCCTGGTTCCTGGCACCGAGCTTCAAAAACCCTTGAAATTTCCTAAGTGATAGAAATGTGTCTTTTGTTATTCAGAACTAGTCCATTTTAACCATACCTGAGTTTATGCTAATTAGGTAACTCATGGTGGGTCCCTGGATAGCTTTAGGATGGGAGTGCTCACCAGAAAGACAAACAACATGGTTAGAGAACTGAAAGTATCAGCCCCAACTCCCACCTCCATGTACAGAGGAGGAACTGTATATTGAATTTAATCTCCAAGGAGCAAAGACTTATTTCATGCTTATATAATAAAGCCCCATATCAAACTGTGGTCATCAAGGCTCAGTGGAGGTTCCAGATTGGTGAACACATTGTGCGGGGCAGGTGACATGGCTGGATTTCACATGGAGAAGATTTAGAAGCTCTGTCTACCCCTCTCTCTGGACCCAACCCTCTGTGTTTCTTCTACTTGGCTGTTCATGGGCTGTAATTTTTCTAATAAAACTATAATCATAAATATAGTTCTTTTAGTGAGTCCTGTGAATTCTTCTAGAAATTATTGAACTTGAAGGATGCCTGAGGGAACCTGTGAATTTGTAGCCAGTTTGGACAGACATACAGGTAAAACCTGGTGCTGTGGATTAAATAGTGCCCCCCCATTCATATATTGAAGTTCTACCCCCTAATGTTATGGTATATGGAGAAGGGTAGAGAGTTGGGTTTAGATGAGGTCATGAAGGTGAGCCCCTACGATGGGGTGAGGACTCTTAATAGAAAAGACACTGGGGCACCTGGGTGGCTCAGTCTGTTAAGCCCCTGCCTTCTGCTCGGGTCATGATCCCAGGGTCCTGGGATCAAGCCCCGTGTTGTGTCGGGCTCCCTGCTGAGCAGGGAGTCTGCTTCTCCCTCTTCATCTATGTCTTCTATCTCTCTCACTCTCTCTCAAGTAAATAAATAATCTTAAAAAAAAAGAAAGAAAAGACATTGGAGTCGTGGGTTCTATTTCTCCAATTGTCTTTCTCCCCACACCTTTGGATCACATGAAGATCTGTGAACGGAGAAGAGAACTCTCACTAGCAACCAAAGTTGGCTGTCATATTTATCTCAAACTTTCCAGCCTCCAGAACTGTGAGAAAATAAACTTCTGTTAGGACACTCAGTTCATGTCATTGTGTTATGGCTGCCTGAGCCAACTAGGACTCCTGAGGACCCCAGTTGCTGCTGGTGTCGAAAGTAAGGAAAGACTTGTAACAACACCGTGCCCTTGACTTCGGAGATTTTCACTACTTCTGAGTAGTTAGCATCAGAATTTAATTAAACTGCAATATATACAGTTCATGTCAGAGAATTGATGTTGAACTCTAGTATCAAAAGTGTGAGAAACTCGAGCGCTGTGAATTGTGCAAGACTGTTGAATCATAGATCTGTACCTCTGAAACAAATAATGCAATATATGTTAAGAAAAAAAAGATAGCAGGAAGGGAAGAATGAAGGGGGGAAATCGGAGGGGGAGACGAACCATGAGAGACGATGGACTCTGAAAAACAAACGGGCTTCTAGAGGGGAGGGGGGTGGGGGGATGGGTAAGCCTGGTGATGGGTATTGAGGAGGGCACGTTCTGCATGGAGCACTGGGTGTTATGAACAAACAATGAATCATGGAACACTGCACCAAAAACTAATGATGCAATGTATGGTGATTAAAACCTTGTCACTTCCTGTTTTAAAGTAAAAAAAAAAAAAAAAGTATAAATTAGTAAAAAAAAAAAAAAAAGTGTGAGAAACTCCAGGTGCCTTTCTCTAAGATTTCTGAGGTATAAAACAGGACAACCAATGACATTTGTTCTCTGAACTCACCATCTGCTAAAGGATAAATATCTGTAACTTTTAGACTGCTTCAGATTCCATGGTCTGCATCCTCAGTTCCGTCCCTAGCATGTAGAACAATGCTGGCACATAGTAGATGCTCAGTAAATACTTGTGGAATAAATGAGTGAGTAAACCAATAGCCTTTATCCAGAAGACCGGAGTTTAAGTGCCATTAGTTTTTCAATGAGGGAAATTTTGAAATTTAGAAATTTTTCTAAAATAGATTATATCCTTGCAGGTTAGGTTTAACCCAGATGTTATATGGGGTATTCTCAGTTCATTAAATCTAGCTGGGATTTTCTTTTTTTTTTTAAAGATTTTATTTATTTATTTGATAGAGAAAGCACAAGTAGGCAGAGCGGCAGGCAGAGGGAGAGGGAGAAGCAGGCTCCCGGCTGAGCAGGGAGCCCGATGCAGGGCTCGATCCCAGGACCCTGGGATCATGACCTGAGCCGAAGGCAGTTGCTTAACCAACTGAGCCACCCAGGCACCCCTAGCTGGGATTTTCAACATACCATAGGTGCTTTTTGTTTTTATCTTAAACTGACTTTTATGCAAAACTTATTCCTGTTTATCAGTACACACACGTATACGCACACTCTCTCATATCAAGCATTTTGTAAACTCAGTAACATAACAGATTTGGGGGTTGAGGTAAGTGGGAGCACCTGATACAGATTATTCTTTTCCTCCTGTGCTCGTCCAGATTCTCCTTGCTCTGAAGTCCTAACACCAGGTCATGCCCATGCCCTGCAGAGACTCATTTACCCAAGTGGGCTAATCAAGGCATTTTCCAAACAAAGGCACCTTGATCCCTGAGTCACTTTTTCCTACCAGCTATGAGAACTCAATTTTCTCCTTCATTACATTCTCCTGCAAGCAAAACAGTTATAGCTTCTAGCAAATTTATTTCGTAAATTCTCTCCCTGAACCTTAGGTGAGTAAAAGAAAAGAAACACAATGACAAACAGGTCCACTTAGTTGGCCCAGCCTCTCTCCTTTCTCTCTAATCTAGGGCTGTGCAGGGCTCCTCCCTGAGGTCCCTGAAGAGTATCATTTCCAGATATTTTCCTGTTGTTTACTACCTTCCTCAATGGGCATTAATTACCCATAAGGGTGCTCCTCTGTATTCCAACCCAGCAACTAGCTCCCTAGCTCCCTGAAGCATTAGTGCTTGCGGCCCCAAGGATGGGCAAGAATTGTCCTGCTGTATTTGATTCAAACAAGAGCGTCTTTAGACTTTTTTGTAAAGATTTATTTATTAGAGAGAGAGAGTGCACGCACGAGTTGGGGGCAGGGGCAGAGGGAGAGAATCTTTAAGCAGACTCTCTGCTGAGGGTGGAGCCAGAGTGGGCTTGGTCCCATGACCCATGAGATCATGACCTGAGCCAAAACCAAGAGTCCATTCCTCAACCGACTGAGCCACCCAGGCGCCCCCTGAGTGCCTTTAGATTTAATAAAAAGACAAAAATAAAGACTGATTCCCATCCAGGGGCTTTGGACACAATATTTCCATTCACAAACAAGACCCAAACCCCTTTTGTCCAACCTCCACATACGAGGGAAGTGTATCAGGAATGTGAGCCTCCAGCCCAACAGGGCCAGCAAAGCCCACTCTCCCTGACCCCATCTGGAGTTTCGAACCTTGCCAATTCAAGATCATGGTGGAGGGCTCCACAGCAGCCCTATCTTCTCCGTGACCAGAGCCCTTGGTAATACTGTGCTTTCCTTACATCTGCCCTATACAAGTGTAGCTTGCTGGATGCCAGGGTATGTGTGTCCACAGTTCCTAAACATTCTGTTTCTCATACTATTCTCTACACGAAAGGCAAATTGATGGGCATAATCTCTCATAGGGTCCCAGGGCTTATTCAAGGGGATCGTCTGACTAGAGGTGGACACCTCCTTCCTTCCACTACCTATGGGCTTATCTGTTGCGTATTTAACTTCCAGAGGCTACATGCACTCGGCACATCTAGACCCAGCTCTACACTGGGTCTTCACCGGATGGAAGTTCATGCTGCTTCCTTTTCTTCTGCCTCCTGAGATGACTTTCCTAATCATGAGTCTACATGTGGCTTGTTATAAAAGTTTAATTTTAAATGTTTTAAACACATAGCAATCTTTTCTCCCACCTGTAAGAGAATCTAGTATCTAAGTCCCTGTGCTTCCCCATATCATTGATACCGGTAGGAATACGGTCAGGCATTCTGTTCAGAAAGAGCTCCATATGTTGCTAAATTTGTCACCACATGATTACTTTTAAGAATAGTCCCTAAAACCTTTCTACCAATCATCGTTTGTTCTTTGCCTCAGAAACCTGACAGTCCTGTAACATTTTAGTAGTATATTCTGCCCAACTCAAAATCTTTCTGTCCAAGTTTTGACACAGCCCTGCACGTAAACATCTCTAATTTTTCACAGAGAAATGCCCTAAAATATCCGGGGGGAGAAAGAAAAGAACCATTATTGGTATTTGTTTTCCAGGGCATTCTGTCTTGCCTTTAAAGTAGGACAGGGACCATTTGGGAGTCTCATATATCAGCCATAAGCCTCCTTCACCAGTGAAAACAAATTTTTAAAGGAGATAATTGCATATTTCTTGATATCTGATGCTTCTTCAAGGGGAAACTTCATGAATTTTGTCAATCTTGTAAGCTTGTGTAATGCTGAATTTTAGAACAAAGTGTCTCGAAAGCTGTGAGTCTGATACCAGATATCTTTCATTTGGAGGTGATATTTCCAGAACCTTAATGCCCATGCAGGGCTGTGTTCTCTTCCCTTAAACCCATATATCCAACTGCTTTGGAGTCATGTCATCAATGTACTTCTGCTGGGCCAGTGTGGGCATTTCACCTGACAAAAAGCAGAGAAGTGTACTCTAGGTTGATTTTTCCTAGAAGAGCTCCCAGGCATGGGTAGGTGATGGTTGAGATCACCAACCTTGAGATCAGGACATAGTGCCTTGAACTACTAATTCTATACAGTGGGAAGAGTCCAATCTCCTCCATCTGCTTAGTCCTCATGCTCTCCCAGGTCTTCTTTATTCTTGGCTCCTGAGGCCTCAGGTGTTTCACTTTTGCCCCCACGGAAGTCTAGATGCAAAACCTCCCCCTATCACCATCTCTCCAGATGTGGAAGCTCACAGAGAACTTCACCTGTTTGATGATTTTAAAGTTCTGAGAATTCGCAGGGAGGGTGATGCTGTAGCATGCGTGATCTTCCAGGATCATGCTGACCCACTCTCTTCCTCCCCTCACCCCTTCTTTACACCCTTTCCATCCTCCCTCCAACCACAAGCAAACAAATGGCGCATTTTCTCCAGCAGTGTTGTTTTATTCTCTTAGTGACAACCAGGCTTAGCAAGTATTCCAAACACAGCCTTTTCCAAACTCAATTTGTTCCTCAAATTTAAAAAACAACAATCCTTTTAGAGTTAGAAAATACATTTATTTATTATTTACAGAAAAGCACAATGAGGTCATTATTATTCAAAGTCCCATCGACCAGCAATAACTGCTGTTACAGTATTTTGGTGAATCTAATTTGGGTCTTTAAAAAAAATACAACTTTTTTCATACACACGTATATACACATGTCATCAATTACACAGAATTGTTTCTCCTTTTTATCATTTAATATCTTGTCTTTACATATTCTTTCATAAACAAATGTTAATAAGCACATAGCATTGTACTGTATTAATATTCCTTAATTTAAACAATATCAAATTCCTGAACATTTACAGCTTTTTTCTAATTGTTTAAGTTGCTATAAGCAATGCTGTGAAAAGTAAATATCTCATAATTATAGATTTCACATAGAAAGATAGGTTTATGATGCCCTTTTAGGTTTAAGCAGAAAAATCAGTGCACTCTGTCCACTATAAAAAAGAACAAAGAGTAAAGTAAGAAATAAATTTACAAATTGAGTATCTGAAATATGGACTGCGGAAGTGTTTTTAAGGAACTGTTTCTCTGAAGGGATTTTGCCCAACCTCTTTTTTTTAAGTAGAGCAGATAAAGTATTGGAAAACATGATGGATTCACTGACAGAATTTATCTGAAGTGTGACAACTAAACCATCTATAGATATTCACTTCTAACCAGTGGTAGAATTTCATGATACTTGTTTTAATAAAACAGGAGAGCTGATCCCCAGAAGCAGTTCTTTTTTGGACTGAAAGATTCAAGGGAAAATGGCGTTTCCAAAAAGCAACAGCCACCAGAGAATTCCCCTTTTTAAAGAATCTAGGCATTGAAATCTTGGAGAATCTGAACACTGAAAGAATAGGCCAACCATGATCTGTGTTTTGGATCCACAAAAATTTTGTCAACACTCAGAACACTTGTACAAAGTTACTGAAGAATAGTTTATCAGTTACGTCAGAAACCTTCCTGTATCTCACTCTCATTGACAGATATGAACCTACTTTCTTCAGTGTGGGAAGACAGTATAATATAATGCAATTTGGGTGTAAGTGTGCGTACTGCCCTCATTAGAGAGGGGGCAGATATTAAATAGTGACAGGTATAAGTGTGATTACAATAAGAGCTATATAGGAAACTTCAAGTATAAATTCTTAGTTACATAAATTTTCATATATTTATGGACAAATGAGATATATAATATGAAATATGTAGAATATTTTGTGTCATACACACAAGCACAAAGATGCTTTATTTTTCTATATTAAAAGATAATAAAGATCAATTACATATTAAAATTTTAAACTAATTTTCACCAGGAAGGAAATAACTTTTATAAAATGTTCTAGAGAAGTTTTATATTTTCCTAAAGATGTGGTTGCTTTTTCTCTTCCAAATGGAAAACCGTGTAACAAATCAGGTTTCCCTTTTTGTAATAATTTTGAGCGAGCTCAGAGTCGAATGTAAAATTACGTTGAATATAATGCCTGGCATTTGTATCATTTATCTTTGTTTTGATTTTCTATTTCTATTGCATCAAATGTATTTCTCTTTTATTATACACCACTTAAGGAAACTTTGTAGGAAAGATTTGGAACATATAAATAAATTTATTGAACAATTAAGAACTATAATTCTGTGACTATCTATATAGATATAAAACAAAATGAAGTTTCAGTCATTCATATAATACTTATTAAGCATCTATTTTGAAAATGACTCTATGAATACAATAATTAAGAAGAGACCATCTATGATAACCACCCTCCCTTTCTCCTTACCTTTATTGTATAATCCATGATAGAAGCATTTAAACTAGCAATTAACAATAACTGGTATTATTTTCCTTCAATCTATTAATATGTCTGAATATCCTACATAATTTTTATGAAACATATATTCATACAGTTCTCATTTGTTCATAAACATATAGTCTGAAAGTCTACATAAATGAGAATTTATACTTGAATTTTCCTACCTAGTTCTTATTGCAATCGAATTGATTCATTGATTATTCAATACCTGCTTCTCCTCTAATAAGGGTAGGATCTATGCTTACCTTTTTCATCCATTTCCATGTCCCTGCAGAGTCAGTAAGTATCTTTTTAATAGGTTAGATGATAAATATTTTAGGCTTTGCCAGCTAGAAAGTCTCTGTCAGGACAACTCAGTTCTAATATTCTAACATGAAAATAGCCATAAACAGTAAGCAAATAAATGGGTGTGACTACATCCAATACAATTTAGTTGATAAACACTAGTGGCAGGCATCGTTTGTTGACCCCTGCTATGGAGTACAGTCACCAGTCAGTATTTTTTTTTCTTTAAATTTTTTATTGTTATGTTAATCACCATACATTACATCATTAGTTTTTGATGTAGTATTCCATGATTCATTGTTTGTGACCAGTCGGTACTTTTCATACTGACTGAATGAGAATCTTAAATTGAACATGATGAGATCTGGAGAAAGGATAGATTGCATCTTTAACAACACTAACGGTCAAACAATTGTTTCTTTTTTTAAATCACATATTACTCCTGAGTAGCAAACAATATTAACTATTGCAAAAGAAATTAGGTCCAAAGTTAATGTACTCACTGTTGGTCAACTCTGGATCGTAACATAATCTAAAGGAATATTTCAGATTTTTGCAATATAATTTCCGTGGCTCACTAGTACATTTTTTCCCTAAAAGGAAAGAAATTCAAATTGTGTATCATTAAATATGTCCAAATTTCAAATATGTTATTCACTTTTGCTTTCAATCGTCTCCTCAAGTTATAAACATTATATTAAAGAACAGATTTTAGGGGCACCTGGGTGGCTCAGTCAGTTAAGTGTATAATTCTTGGTTTCAGCTCAGGTCATGATCTTATGGGTCGTGAGACTGAGCCTCATATCGGGCTCCATGCTCAGCATGGAGTCTACTTGAAAGGTTCTCTCCCTCTGCCCCTACCCCTGCTCACTCGCTCTCTTTGTTTCTCTCTCTCAAAATAAAAATAAATATGTAAATAAATCTTTAAAAAAGTAAACAATTAGTAAGCTTCAAATGAATGGTACTTCTTTTAACAAATCATCTAAGACAAAATCTATAGTTGCAAAGGTATTGAAAAATAAACAGGAAAGCTAAAGTTATGATCCCAATAATTCAACCCCAAACAGTGTCCAACCATTTTGTGAGAAAGTATTGTTTGGCCTGATTTATCAGTGTAATTAGTCAATAATGACTATCTTCTTTCAACTATATCCAGAGATAATTATAAGAGCCCAACAGCAAATATAAAATATATGCATAGTAATGTATGTGAAGAATGTCACCACAGGAAGAAACCACTATAATTGAATGACTTTAAACAGTTAAAGCTTCTTGAAGTACTTGCCTCTTGATCTGTGTTTTTGAAGAGCAAGAAATGGATTGCCTGAAATCTCAGGAAAGGACATTGCAGACAAGGCATAGCAGATAAAGGATGTATGGTAAGGCAAACCTTAATTCTCCACTCAACTTTGCTAACTTAGGCCTAGCCTAAGTAAAGAAGTATTAAATGAATCGCTTCAAGTCATTTAGCTCTTAAAAGTAAAGCTAATTTGTCCTCCGACACAGCTTTCCAATAGTTAACCTAAAAGTTTTTTCTGCTGCTTTTCACACAGACTATAACGTGCTATTGATTTCTGTAAGCTTTGCAATTTCTATTTTTTCAGTCTACCATCTCTTTCATGCTCTGGCTTAGAATTTATCTTACTTGCTGGGCACACTGGTGGAGGAAACATTTAATCTGAACTTCGGCCATTTTCCATTTGGGCCTCAAAGGAAAAAAGAGTTTTTTGATTTCTGTTCATTTATTTACTGGGGAAAAAAATGTAACATGTTGCAGAAAGAATTAACTGGACCCAAATTATGTTGAGATAGCAACAGATCTTGATGAGCTATGTACCATTTTGCTGGCTTAATATGCTCTATGGTTTGTGTGCACAGATTGGTTCCTTTGCAAATTGGCCTGCTGGACTTACAAAGTAAAGAGAAAACTTTAAGATTTTTGATACTAAAACAACATTTAACTTGAAAGAGAAATTGTATAGAATTAGGAAATAATTGTGCAAAATGGTCAAAGAAAATCAGAAAATAAATTTCAGTATTGATCTAATCTCTGAAGTTTGGGGTGGGAAGCAACACTGAAAGAATCACCTAAAACTTTTGCAAATACAAGACAACAGACTGGAAAATATCTTTGTAGATAATACGAAAGTGAATTTGTGAATCTTATTCTATGAAGAGCTGTCTATAGAGATAGAAACATGGTAAGCAGCTAATATATAAATTTAAAAAAGGAAATAAAAATATACAGAAGATGAATAGAACTTTGATAACAAATATAAGGACACATCTCAACACCTGTAAACAAAGATTGCCATATGGCAACATTTTGGTCAAATTCATTAATCTGTTTTAGGAGCACTCCACAATGTTAGTAAAGGTTGGGATTGAACATGCTGTTGGCATGAAACCTTTTTGGAAAGATTTATTTATTTGGTAATATCTGCCAAGAGGTGAAAAATGTTCACACTTAGAATCAGTTATCCCTCTTCAGGACACTTGTGCTGAAGAAATAATCTAACTGGAAAAAGCTACATATCTATCTGAAGATTTTTGTAGCATTTTAAAATGAATAAAAAGCTTTAAAAAAAACCCTAAATGTTAGTAACAATGGCACATACAGACATTTAAAATAGCATTTGCAAATACCATATATTGCAAGAAAACTGCGGATAATAGTAAATAAAACTCTGGATAAAAATACTGTATGTTCAAAGTTCTTGTAAGGATTAAATGTGATACACCTAGCTCCATTAACTTAAATTTATTTACTTTTCTATTTTAAGTAATAAAGTGAAAACTCCGAAAAGAATATCCTAAAATTCCCTGCCCTGATAAGCAAGAGACCTGGTTCTTATCCCACGCCTGTATCAGTGTGAATAAAATGTGCTAATTTATTTTAACAGCTGTAATAAGGGAATTATAATTAGTTTGTACTATTTTGATGAGCTATTTAGGAAGAAAATAAAAATCTATAAAATTAAAAAAGAGTTTTCTAAACATGTGCTTCCTGGATAGCCTGTTTTAGTCTCAATTGCTTATCTATGAAGTGGGACTGGTCCGGATGAGTTTACTGAGATTCAAACTTTACTGCTCCTTAAAAGCAAGAATTATGCAACCACATGCATAATTATAATTTTTTTCCACACCCCATTTTAATAAAAAAAATTTTTTTTAGTCACTGGGAATATTTGTCTCCAATTAGGAATGTTCTTAAACCTTAGATTTGTAATTGGAATGGAACTCTGAAGCCACCAAATATCTAGCAAAAAATTGAAAATAGCCACAGCCTAGAGTTTTGCTTTTGTTTGATTATTGGACATGAGTCACAGACTTTGCTGAGTCAGCCTAGATTGTGCTAAATCAGCTGAGATCCTGCTAAATTTCCTGGGACTGGAGTGAGTCTGCAGAAAGTATGCTGAGTCCGCAAGGACTCAAAGGTAGAGATGCATGTGAGAGACCCCTGGTCACATCCCCAAATCTCCCAACTCCGTCAAAATTGTGTTCTTATTTATAACTATTGATTTACCACATGCTACAAATAATATAGCTGCGCAGTGATTCCAATTATATTTGAAAATTCCCCTAGGGGCACCTGGCTGGCTTAGTAGAGCATGCAGCTCTTGATCTCAGGGTCATGAGTTCATGCCCCACGTATGGTGTGGAGCCTACTTAAAACAAAAACAACAACAAAAACAAAGGAAAAGAAAATTCCTTTACATCATCCTGTTAGCACCTTAGATGTCTCGATAGCCTTAACTATTCCATCCTGGGTTTTGATGACAGGCTTATTTTTTCTGGCTGTAAACACAGGATTGTCTTAAACTGAAAACAGAGGAGAAAACTGAAAGGAAAGCAAAATCCATTTTTCACAAGAGAGACTCGTCAACCTGAGTAGTAAACACTCAAGCTCCACTTGAAAGTCAGGCTTTCTCTTCTCTGTGGGGAAAAACAAAGATCTGAAGAGGGAATGAAATATAAAAAGAATACAGAAAGGTGAGTGAGAGCTCAATCAGATGTCAAAGGCACGGAGAGAGAGCCAAGCCGACCTGGCGCCGTGTGGAGCCACATGACTGCACCCTCAAGCCAGAGTCCCTCAAAGAAAGCTGCATATTACAAAGTAGATATGGTTTCAGAACTCCACAGAAGCTTTAAGAACACTCTCCATGTTGGTGAGAATGTGATTAAAAAACAGGACTGAAGAAAAAGCGCAGACAGGGAATGGCAACAGGGAAGATTCCAGGCATTATTGGTAAAGTTTACAAGCCTGTTTGTTTTAGGGTTCATGTCCCTGGGCCGGCAGCCTTGCCGCAGAAGACCTGTCAGTGGCAAGGTCTTCCAGAGTGCACAATATTACTTTTTTATGACTTCCTTTTTTACAGCAGATATTACCTAATTAGGAAAATAGGTTCTACTGTAGATTTTATTTTACTGTAAAAGTCAAAGCACTTTCAGGAAATGAGTGTAGCAGTTTCCCCTGGTGCTCAGCTAAATGAGAATTCCAAAAAATGGCTACTGGCAAAATCATCTCCTTCCCTGTGAATGATTGGTGAAAAGAATAATAATGGAATAATTGTCTGATTTTTTCTACATAAATACCTATTAATGTAGATTAGCTCTCTAGTATTGGAAGTTGTAAAATTCTTCAGAGAATTTTATACAAGTATCAACCATGGGAACGGCAGACTTGAACTCACGTATTCATTCAGCTTTGATTATCTACTATGTACAGCATTGTGCTGGATGTTATAGATTCAAAGTGGTCCTAGTAATACCATTCCTCACTCCATTTCCATTCTGAACCCATTAAGAAATATGACAAGACAGGGACCTGTCCCAGGTTACTGATCCCTTAAGAAAGCCCAACAAGGATCCTTGCATGATTTATAGATCACCCATCCTCATGGAGAATGCCAGTTAGTAGTTCTCCAATAAGGAAGTGTAGGCGATAAGTTTTTCATAAAGATACTAATAAAGCAACATTAATACAATAGGAAGGATTACAGAGATGGGGAAGGAAGAAGATTTGGTAGGTAGAGTTGTAAACTGTAATACAGCTCTGAGAAAAGTTCCTGCTAGGTTGATCTGGAGTCCTTCCTGCCTATCAGAAGTCTAGGGAACCGGCCGTACAAGTTTGCCCCCCAGGCTCGTTTGCTGGGACCAGCTGTGTAACAAAGGCTCAAAGCAAACACCGTGTCCTCCAGGGGGCAGCAGTGAGGGTGGACAGTCAACTATGCCCCCAGCAGCAGGAGATCAGGGTGTGCTGTTTCCACGGCCACTGCACACTGTATGGTCATGATGATTTTTTTCCTTTCCAACTGAAGTCCAGTCAGTATAGTTAAATATTGGTAGAAAAGTCTCTCAGCTTTTTCATCTTTGTTTCACCTGCGTGCTTTAAATATATCCCCTGTGCAACAACACTGTATTGACAGATATTACGACTCAGTCCTTTGAAAATATCATTGCATGGCTTTCTAGCTTTTGTTTTGTAATAAGAAGTCAGACTGAAGTCTAATTCTCTATTTGAAAGTGTATGTTTCCTTCTGGTTACTTTTAAGATTGTTGTCTTTGATGTTCTGCAATTTCAGTACAGTGTGCCTATGGATCATTTGGATGGATGTGTACTGAGATTTGCTGGCATCACTCAATCTGGGCATTTATTTCTCCTACCGAATCTGGAGATTTTTTTTTCTTCCACTTCTATTATCTCTTTCTGGAACCCAGCTTAGACTTTTATATTCAATGCCCTTTCCCCAACTGTTGGGAGGTATCTGGAGATAGATTTTGCTCAACCGAAGGAAGAGCTGATTAAAAATTAGATATTTTTAAAGATATCCCATGTTGCCTAAGGAACTAGTGAGGGTTTTGTTTTTAGTATTAGAAATGTCTGAGCAGAATCTGGGCATAATTGAAGAATATCTTTTTGCTGATATTCAAATATGATAGGGGTAAATTTATAAGATGATCTTTAAGTTCCTTCAAATCTTGAAATACTATTATTTAATAAAATAATGTTCAAATAATTTTATTTCAAAAACCTTCAAGGGTTGTTAAATATAGTACTTTAACCTAAATCCCATAGTGAACGTGCAAAAAGGGCCTATCTTTCCATTCTTTCAATAATGCTGCAATTAATTTTAAATGTTCTAGATAGTTGACCTTGATGTTCACTCAACATAGATTAATGTTGACATGAATAGTACAGTTACCTGTCAAAATTATTTTAGATTGCCTCAGTGTTCTTGTGAAGCTTTAATCAATTTAAAAGCATGTGTTAAAGAAGCAAATCTTCTTTCTTTGGCTACAGTTCCCATTTATTGTTCTGTAATTCTTTTTTTTCTTATTTTTTCTTATGTCATGTTAATCCCCATACATTACATCATTAGTTTTTGATGTAGTGTTCCATGATTCACTGCGTATAACACCCAGTGCTCCATGCAGAACGTGCCCTCTTTAATACCCATCACCGGGCTAACATATCCCCCCACCCCCTCCCCTCTAGAACCGTCTGTTTGTTTCTCAGAGTCCATCGTCTCTCATGGTTCGTCTCCCCTTCTGATTTCCCGCCTTAATTCTTCCCTCCTGCTATCTTCTTCTTCTTCTTTTTTTTTTTTAACATGTAAATTCTTAATCTCAGGAAACAAACTGAGGGTTGCTGGAGTGGTGAGGGGTGGGAGGGATGGGGTGGCTGGGTGTAATTCTTTTTTTAAAAAAATTCTTGCCTAGGAGCACCTGAGTGGCTCAGTCAGTTAGCATCTGACTCTTGATTCCGGCTCAGGTCACGATCTCAGGTTCCTGAGATTGAGCCCTACTTCAGACTCTGCACCACTGGGTGTGAAACCTTAAGATTCTCTCTCTCTCCCTCTGTCCCTCCCTACCCCTCTTGTTCTCTCTCTCTCTCTCTCTCTCTCAAAAAAAAAAAATTCTTGCCTATAGGGTCTTTGAAAAATAGAAAACACAAAAAGCCAAAGAAAAAGAAAAACAATTGGAATGATGGAAATGAACTATTTAGTAATTAGAAGAACAAATACTTCTGTTTGTCCAAATGCTTGTCTTAAGAAAGCACTTCTGTCACCACCACCCCAGATTTCTTATAGTCCTTAGGTTCATAAAGTAATTTATATCAGCCTACTTTCCCTCCCAAACCCATACTATTAGGCCGCTTTATTATCACTTCTTTATAAATCAAGCCAAAAAAGTAAATGAACTCATATACACAGAACATTTAAAACAGTGCCCGCAGATAGATGGGAAAGAATATGTCGGCAGGTGGGAGCTCACAAAAGAAAGGCTTAGGATCCCTTTTGCCCTCTCCAGGGTCCTTTGGATCATTTTTACACAGCCTTCCACTGTGACTGATGGTGTACACTCTCTGTCCAGTCTAAAGGACCCTCTTAGTTACAGCACAAAAACATCATAGTTAGCCTGGTGATGGGTATTAAGGAGGGCACATACTGCATGGAGCACTGGGTGTTATATGCAAACAATGAATCATGGAACACTACATCAAAAACTAATGATGTAATGTATGGTGATTAACATAACATAATAAAATGTGCATGCCTCTCAAAAAAAAAAAAATCATAAAGGCAGCCCAGCTACACAGAGCCTGGAAAAACCTTGTTTCCTGACCAAGAATCAGGTGTTGGGCATCAGTGTTTTCTGCAAGGGTTACAACCTGAAACTTTTTAAAGAACCATCTACTTTTGGGGGAACGATTTCTTCTAAAATACCATCATGAAACACCCATTTGCTGATAAGAGCTGTCATCTAATTTGATGCACATCCAGATCTGGATGAAAGATTAAATTGTCTTCCTCCTTTTTCTATCAAGTGTACAGTTTTTAAACTGTCAGTAGCATTTCAAGTCTTCTGAAGACAGCCTGGCAGTATGTCCGTGGTTCATAGCCCAGTATAAACAACATCTAAACTAAAGCAGTTTCTATTCAGTGTTTTCAGCTGCTTGAATAAATCAAATCTTTCACTGAAAAAAAGTGTGTTCAATAGATGTTACTAGTCCACTTTAGCCAAGCTGCCGTATCGCACAACTCCTCGGAGCATCCTTGTAAAGGCACCCGTGTGTTTCTGTAGCTCACAGCTTGTGTGGCTGTAGAGAGTGGCCATGAACATTCATGTTTCTGGCAAGAAGTTATCACATTTTCTTGCAGAGTTGAGAAAAATGTTCTTATTGCATTGGTCATAAAGAAACTCAATAACTCTTATGACCACTCTGAACCTCTTCCAAGTAACATTAATTATTAATGTGCATCCATTTGAATCAAGGTATTTATTGACGTGTGTATGGTAATTTATAATTTTCAGAAAGTTAAAACTATAAACCTCATGCAAATACAAAATAAACACAAATCGGCAATTTTATTCGACTAGGGAATTAATGAGCAAACTAGTAATAGTAAAGACTGGTTAAAAGAATTTGAAGAACATATATACGTGTGTGTGTGTGCACGCTGGAACAAATGTGTTATATGATACTAAACAGGTTAGTATCTCTTAGGGCAATAAAATTAAATGTTTGTGGTTATCTTTTCTACATGGCAGAAATTACTGGTCTCTCCACGGAATGAAATTCATGTGTGTTATTATGGATAAATATTGTTTACATTACCAATAGTTCTATGCAAATTAATTTCTAAGTCACAAAATTATAAAATAGCCTACAAATAGATAATTAAATGTGTACCCTCATATAGAATGACATAATCGCTGGAGGGATTCTTAGGCAATGCCCACTGAAATCCTTTGCTCATTTCCAAGTCGCAATTCAAAGAACTCCTGAATACATTAGGGATATGAAAAATGTGAATACGGTTGAAAACACATGAACTGTATTGTCCTAGAGCTGTTTTCTCTCAACATATAAATGAAGGCTGAGTCTGTTTAATTACTTATTCGTATAGTTACATTTATCTTGCAACTAAGAGTAGTATTCTTGAGAAACAATTATTTTTTCTGTCATATAGTCTTTCTGGGTTAGTACTTCCTGTGTGTGTTATATCCTTAACATATTACTTGTGTAATACTTTGTATATGTGTGTGATTACTTATATCTTTAATATGTTGCCTGTAAAATAATTAAAATGTAACATCAGTGGCTATAAGTAAAAAGTCTTTACCATCAAGCTCAATATTATGTTCACTTTTTAAGCAACTCCAAAATAAGATTATTATCTATTAATTCCATCCGCTGTGACAGTTTATATAATGATTTCAGTGAATAATATCTCATAATTGGGAAATTTTTCTTTCAGATATCTAAGGAGTGAATTTATTTGCAAATTCTTCTCACAGAGTTTAGATATGATCCATGTCTAATGATTGAGCCTGATTTTTTTTTAAAGCTCTCTTAAATTGTTCATCTTTGTGTAGGGTGAGATGCCCTCTGTTCCTTCCTCCTATTACGTGTTCCATTCCTTGGTCATATTCCAAGGCACTGACTGGCCCATATTGACCAATGGGCAGAGTCACTGCAGCCTGAAGGGCACACTCTCATTCCAGCTTCTGTCACCTCCAGGTAAAATCAGTAAGCCAGCCAGCCCTTCCTGCTTGTCCCCTTGGCCTGTACACACAGCTAAAGCATACTAGTTCTCACTCTGGATTGTTCAGCCTGGTAGGAGGCAGTAAATGAACAAGATTAGGATTTAGGCTAATGGAAAGAAGATGCTCCGTGTACGTCCAGCAAACTGCATGCCCCAACAGAGTTTTATCCGAACTCTGCCCTTGAGGTATTAGACTCTAGTCCAGGTCATACCGTAATCACAGCTTTTTGCCCAGCAGTGTTGCTCGATGTCTTCGTGTACTTAGTTCCCTCAGGAAAACTGTGTAGATAAGGAATGATTGGTCACTTTTCTTACACACCTAATGGTGGTGACTATTGATTTTTTTCTTTTCTGCAAAATGCATATATTGGTAAATGATATATAGATGACTGTACCTTACGTTAAAATTGTTCATGTGACATAAAAAGAATAATGTTTTCATTAAAAAGAATAAGAATGGAAAAGAGGGGTTTTTTTAAGCATTTTTCTCTACCCCTCCCCACAATGCCAAAATGTCATCAAAATACTTAAAATACAAAAAGGAAAAGAAAGCCAAGCAAAAGGAAGAGAAATTAAAGAAAAGGGAATTGTGAGCTTTTAGCAAGTCTCTTTTATGTATCAGGGGCTCTGGCACTCCTTGAGAAGTGTGTGGCCACTAGGATAGGTTTGGACTGTGAAATCATACTCCCTGGACTCATAATCTTCGGCCACTTACTGGGCTAGGTAACCTTGGGCAAATTCATTCACCTCTTTTGCTTCTCAGTTTTCTCATCTGGAAAATGAAAATAATGGTTGATGATAGAATCAGGTCACACGCTGTCTATAAAGCACAAGATAAATGACATGATTGTATATTTTCACCCTCATTTTTCGCATTCCTCCTGTGAGAAGCACATAGCATTTCAATGAGGAAAAGTAACCAACGTGGAAGATCACTTCTAAATTATTAACACTGCTTCCTCTTGTAATAGATGGTATAAATATGTGTCTGTATTTTAGATTTCTTACAAAGAAAATAAAAGGTTTGGCCTAATTGGGAAGTCTTCAAGAGTTAAACAGTAGTCTCTAAACATTTAGGTTATCTATTTTTCTCATCAAGACAGCACTAAAACTATAGCAAAGAGAAGTAACACACTGAAGTAATTTTCTCTGTTTTCAAGAAAGATGTTTCATTTGGAGAAAAGTTAAATCCCTTTTACTAAGTCTCCTTTGTACTGTGGCCACTGCTTACCTTTTCCAAATCACTATCATTAGTTCTAACCTATCTCAGTGCTCTGGGCAAACAGCACCACTTGCTTTTTCCCTTATGTGCGCCATTTTTTTCTTGTCCCTGCCATAGATACTGTGGTATTTGAGTCAGCCCTCGAAAGCATTTATTCTCTCTGAATTATCTTAATCATAGTTCTGGGTCAGCCAAAATGCAAACAATTCCAAGAAGTCTTGACTGAATGCCCCACGTGAATGCAATCTGTCCCTCCTCTAAACAGACTTCAGACCTGAAATCAAAATCTAGAAGATGAAGGGAAATGCCAGCAAAATATAGCTTGTTCCATATAATGTTAGTATGTTCTATACTACTCTTCTGTCTCCTGCTAGAACTCTGAGAAGAAACTTCACAGAGAATTAATCCCTACAATGGCCAACCTAGTACCATGTGTGGATAATGTAAATAACCATTTGAGAAGCAAAATAATGAAAATGGAATAGTGTGTAAGTAACAGGATTCATGATTTTTAGATCCCAGCTATATGTTTGGCAACAATGATGCATCATGTATTCCTTATTTATTTATGTAAACATTACATATGAGGAACCATGTTAGGTGTGTGAAGAGACCCAATTAATAATTATAGTTGACAGTGTGAAAGCAATATAATTAACAAAATGACAGACCTAAGGGGAAGTTAGAAATCTGGCAAACTAGTTATTTCACATTATTCTTTTATCAACAGCTGTGTGGTTGGCCTTGAATTTCTCCCAGTTTTTCAGTATATCAGAAATTTAGGGAATAAATGCTTCATATTATTGCAAAAGACAAAGCACAAATAATTTAAAAACTGCCTCACATTTTATAATTTATCAAAATAATGTTATTATTCACAAAGTACGAATCATTTGTAACATAAGGCTACTTGAGAAAGGACTCTATAGCCAAATTCAGGAAATACCATCTATTTCATTTTCTTAGAAATTCACAAAGCATGAGCATTTAAAGACCCTAAAAGTAGTAACAGTAAATAATCTTACTAAACTAAATGAATAATTCCAAAGTTACCTGAGTAAAGATTTTTGTTTTCATGGTATACTGGCCTTCTACTGAAATGAATTTGAAAACTGTTGATTTTTCAAAATATTTAATTAGAATGAATTAAATTACTAAAATGCAGTGATTAACTTTAATTCTTTCTTGTTTGTCTTTTTACTAACCAAAATTGATAACAGTATGTGATAAATTTCCACTTCCTTAAAATGTTTAACCGTATAATCAATTTTTTTTGTTACAACAAACTTTACCTTCATAAATCCAAAAAAATTATTTGGCATTCATACCTTTATATAACTACCCACATAGGTATATGTGTATATTGTGCATGTATGTGCATATACATACATGTATACACACGCACGTGTGCATACACACATACACGCATATACATACTTATAGCCACAATAGTGTGAATTATAAAAGAATGTGGGAAGTTGAAATGCTCAACAAATTAAATGAGAAAATAATTTTCAAAGAAATTTAAATTTTTAAAAAATTTTTTTATTATGTTAGTCACCATACATCATTAGTTTTTGATGTAGTGTTCCATGATTCATTGTTTGCATATAACACCCAGTGCTCCACGCAGAATGTGCCCTCTTTAATACCCATCACCAGGCTAACCCATCCCCCCACCCCCCTCCCCTCTAGAACACGCAGTTTGTTTCTCAGAGTCCATCGTCTCTCATGGTTAAATTCTTACCTTATAATGAATACAAATATACTGAAATGTGTATTTTCGTTAAAACTAAAAAGATAAAGCCATAAAAATTTGAAGAAAGTAGTGGAAAATATTTAGCTAATATGTAATTATAACATGTAGGCATATGAAAAATGAATATATTATTTAAAGTCAGTATATATGACCATGCTGATATAAAAATATCTGTACATTGAAAACATCATAAATAAGATTGAAAAGCAAACATCAAGTTGAGAAATAGGCCACATGGAAAGGAATCAACCCATTATGTTGACGATGAAGTGGCAGGAAGAGAATGAGCCAAGGGGTATAGGGAGCTCTGGAAGCTGGAGAAGAGAAGGAAAAGAATTATTTCCTAGACGCTCCCAAAGGGCTGCAGCCCTGTCAACACCAATTCTAACCAAGTAAGATCCATTTAAGACTTCTGATGTAAAGAACTATATAGCATAATAACTGTGTATTGTCTTGAACTACTAAATTTGTGGCGATTTGTTAAAACAGCAGGAGGAAACTAATATATCAAGCATAACTAAATGTGTTTTAGTATTTTGATCTCATTCTTCCACTTCAAAAGGTGGAAAGTATACATTCTAAGCAACAACAAAAAAGGAATAAAGTTAAGTGTCCTCTTTTCTCTCTGACATAGAGTTTGAGGTTCTCTAAATCCTGGGTTCAGCTACAGACTATGTAATTCCATCTGAAGGGTGTCTCTCAGTACTGCTAACTAGTTCAAAGAAGAGTTTATCCACTGGGCAGACGACTATGATGGAGAACCAAGAAACAAATCCACGTTCTGAATACTCAAAATCATTGTATTTATATTTCCATATTAAATTAAGCTATTATTTTCTGTATAGTTATCTTTTTAATTGCACCTTTTGAGATACCTCAGCAGGAGAGACATAATTATAAGGTGTGATATGAGCAATTTCACTTTCTTTTCCATTTATTCAGTGGCTAAGAATGGTTGAAAATTGTCCTTTTATTTTTCTGGTAGAGTATTCAGATATTTAATCTGATTTGAATAAGACTGCAAGGGGTTTCTAAGCAATTACTTTGCTCACACATTGAAACCACAGCCCTCATTAAAATATAATCATCAAGTTCTATTTTGTTCAAGAATGGAAACACACAATGCATTTATTGTCAATTTACTCTATAAGAAAAGAAGAGATATTTGTGGGAGGAAATCTGCCTCTTTAAGGACAAATTACCAATGCCTTTTAAATCCACAAATGATAGTGCTCTAACAACCATCCAAGTCTATGTAAAAGTTTAAATTGAACAAATGAAGAATGGCTCAGACTTACTTTCAAAGCAAAACACCTATTTGCCTGCATAACATACGTAGGTGTACACATTCTTGGGAAAAAGAACCGTGTTTTTAAAGCATCACTGATGCGGGTAATACATAATAAGTGTGGTGTGTTTTGTTTACTGAGGTTTACAAATATAGTTCATTGCTGGCCTACTCCACATAATAAGCTAGTCAATCCTACAGAGCTTGTAGCCTGATGATGAAAGATGTTGAGCAAGCCCCTAAGCATTACCACATCCTTGCTGTCAAAATAAGAGGTTCTCACTAGATGCCAGGTGCTTAAAACAACAGATGGCTTCGTAAACATGTAACTGCATTTAGTCAAAATTTACATTTTGAACCGAAGACTTCACTTTAGTGAGCACCACTGAATATACACATTTATGTGTATATACATACAGGCATTTATATGTTTATACAGATACATGTACACACATCCCACGCACAAATTCCACAATTAAGACTGAATATAATCAAATTTTTTTCAGCCAAAACCTTTTCTAGTCATTAAAATCTATAGTTGGAAAGCAATAGTTATATTATTTATATTATATTGTATAGTTAAACTCTTTCTGCAAAAGGAAATCTAAGACCCCAAAATGTTAAGAAACCAAGCTGTATACAAATCAGGACTAAAAGTCAGTTCCTCTCAAGTGTTTACATCTGGTTGTTTTTTCTTTGCTTTATTCTCTACAAATAATACATAATATGTACGAAGTTTATAAGTATGTACAGGTTTTACATTAATTTTTATAGGAACACATTAGTGAGAGAGAGAGACCTACAAACTCATGTTTAACATACCTGACTTATCTGAGCAATGCATTAACTCAAATCTTTCCCAGATATTTCTAATACAATGTATTTACTTACTGAATGTGTTTGATGTCCTATGTCTCTTTCCTTCCTCAGCCACATGTTAAGTAAAATTTAACTGAATTCACACAGTTGTAGATCTTATGCAAATGAATTAGAAAACTAAATGTTTTCTAATATTCTTTGATCTGTTTGAAGTCTTTCAAATGAATCTCATCTAAGGCAGATTTAAATATCAGGTATTTTCTTTTTTTTTTTAAGATTTTTTAATTTATTTGACAGAGAGACAGCGAGAGAGGGAACACAAGCAGGGGGAGTGGGAGAGGGAGAAGCAGGCTTCCCGCTGAGCAGGGAGCCCGATGCGGGGCTCGATCCCAGGACCCTGGGACCACGACCTGAGCGGAAGGCAGACGCTTAACCAACTGAGCCATCCAGGCGCCCCAGTATCGGGTATTTTCTAGTGTGTTTTAAAAAGCAAGGCAAAGTAAATCTTTCCTGAATTTTTTTTTTTTTCTGATATACTACACCACGGTAGGGTAAGTTATGCACTGAGCTCGAGAGAGAGAGAAACAATATTCTTTCCTGTACCTCTTCCAAATGTTTTCAGAGTTTCTGTTCCCTTCTTCTTTTTGCTTCTATCCATGTAACACCCAGTCTCTAGAAGTGTGTTCCTCTCCCTGAAACACCAAAGTAGATGTATGTAAGTGAATATATGTATCCTGCTAATTTGATTATTCACTAAGCCTGGCTAAGTCTACTCCCAAATGGTTTGAAGTTTCAAATCGAATCTGTGATTTGCTAATGTCACCATTTGGAAGTTTCTCATTGGCATTGATTATATGTATAAGTAAAATGTGTTTTTTTATTTTTACTCTTAAAATCATATACAAACCACATAAAGACAGCCAAATCAGTTCATCATATTAGTAGCACTATGCAAGCCAGAGTCCACAGAGAAATATCATGGAAAAAAGAAAACCTCAAGAAAGGTCAACATCGTTCACACACTTTTTTGACATTTCTTCACTCGTGTTCTTCACAGCAACATCCCTTAATTGCTCTCTTCCCTGGTAGCCATTTCTCTCACTCTCCCACAGCTCCTCTAGTCTTTTCTTCAGACTGTCCTCATTCCTTGATTCATTAAACCTTCAGAAATATTTATGGAACACAGTCTCTCTATGTGCCAAGCACTGGAGAGAGAACCATGAACCATACAGTCTTGGCCTCATGGAGCATTTTTTTTCTGATGAGATAATTTATATCTAAATAAGTGACCTAATAAAAACAAAGTGAAGTCAATGACTAGAGAATAATGAGTGGGCCCCTGATTTCTGGGGCCCAGAGGCAATGAAGAGAAGTCTGGGTACTTTTGGGGTCCAAATAAGGAGAACTAGTGAGAAACTCTATCGTTTGCAGAGAACTCGTCTTCCTGGCTCTAAAAGTGGGGGGTAAGGTGGACAGCTAAGCGGTTGTTCCCAAGGCTGGGAGATACAATGAAGCCACACTCCCAGTGACTCACTCTGGGGTCTTTGCAAGGCATGATGACCCATCTTGTTTCTCTACTGTCCATCTGTGGGGTGGAGATTCTGTTGACTCCCACTGCTTCTGGGACAGTTCCCAGTTGTGGCCTGACCCTCAGCAGTCCATCAAAGACAAGGACAACCCACCTAAAAGAGACTAATATTCAAAGGAAGACTGGCCAGAATGCATATCCAGGGAAGTAAAACTGCTGAGAGATCCAGATGACAAGTGGTTAAAAATCTTGAGAGTATGTAAGGGATTCAAGTATAGAGAACCCTCAGGGAAAGGATATTTGTAGATTAACAACATGATTTATCAGCCAAACAATACCTGAGATGAGTTGAAGGAGCGGATGTTTACTACTCAGATGTGTGTCCTCGAAGATCAAGTGCAAGAAACATTCCAAATGGGGCACCTGGGTGGCTCAGTCGTTAAGCGTCTGCCTTCAGCTCAGGTCATGATCCCGGGGTCCTGGGATGGAGCCCCGCATCGGGCTCCCTGCTCGGCAGGAAGCCTGCTTCTCCCTCTCCCACTCCCCCTGCTTGTGTTCCCTCTCTCACTGTGTCTCTCTCTGTCAAATAAATAAATAAAATCTTTACAAAAGAAAAAAACATTCCAAATGCATGGAGAAAAAAAATGGCAGAGAAATCAGAGCAAAACCACGAGGGGAAAAAAAAGAATCTTGGAGGACATAACAGGAGACTTAGTATAAGATTAAAAGAACTTCCAGGAGGTAAAAAAAAAAAAATGGAGAGTCAATAAAAGGAAAAATAATAGGAAATTTTTGTGTGTGAACTAAAAGCCCAGTGCCGCGAATTAAATGGGCTTTCCGAGCCCCAGGCCAGATTGATGAGAAAAGACATGACGCCTAAAGACATCCTGTAAAATTTCTGAACTCTCCAAGGGAGAAAAAAGAGAAAGGCAAAAACATGTTATAAGATTCAGGGTAAAAAAAAAAAAAAAAAGGCGAAGGAAAAAGGTCGGAATCCTCATCTACAACCCTGGAGGCCAAAAGACGGTGATAAGAGCAGCTACCAACCACTGTGAGAAAAATGGTACAGTTCAAGAATCATGGACCCAGCTAAGATTTTATTTCATTTCAGGGTTAAAGACAAAAGTATTTGAGAAACTACAAGAGAAACTATCATCCAAGCACTCCATCTGAAAGAAAAAATAATAAAAGTGTCTTAACTAAAGGAATCAGAAAAGAAACCAAAAGAGCGTGTGTGTGTGTGTGTGTGTGTGTGTGAGAGAGAGAGAGAGAGAGAGAGAGAGAGAGAGAGAGAGATACAAGGTCAAGTGCATAATACAGTTTTTTCTTCTTCTCTTTAATGCTTTTCTAAGCTAGTTTTGAGACCCTGGCTAGAGGCCAATTAGGTCCCCTTCTTGCCTGGCTGAATAATTCCACACCATAGCCACTTCCTTTATCTGGGCCAAATAAACCTACTCTCATCTCCCCAGGGCCAGATACCAGACATCTAGAGACAGGTCCTATGCCCCAGGGCCCAGAGAAATTATTCAAATTAGCCAGTCTCCAGGGATGCACCCAAATCTGGGTAACCTACCCCACTCGCCTTAGGAAAGCGGCTCCCATAGCTTCGGTTTGTTGTTACCCTGTCCCTGTTACAACCCCCGAGGGGCCCTGCCTGGTAGCTTTCTCTCATCCTGAGTGTAAGTAACAAAGGTTTCTGCCTTTCTTCTATCTAAGTGTCATTGTATTGTGTCTCACCACTGAAAGAATCTTTAAATCTTTTAGAACAAAGCATGAAAGTACAATATATTTCTGAATACAAAATCATTAAGGAAAAAATGGTTTGCCCCCTAGAAAATTCTAATAATAATCCAGAGGTAAAAATACAGAACTACCTACAACCTTGGAGTCAAGTGGGGTGGGGAAGGGTTGGAGACTTGGTAAAATGGAGTTGTGGGGGTAAAGAGAAATCATGAGTTATATTTTCAGTATATCTCATTTAAATACCTCTTGGACATCCTACTAGAGATGTCAAATAAGCAGTTGGACTTTCTAAATCTGGCACTCACAGGCTATAAATGTGGGCGTCATCCATGAATATTTGCATGTTAGGAAGCTGTAAGACCTGAGATTACCTAAAGGAGCCATGTGGACAAATGAACCCTACTCATGCCTCCACTGAAAGGTAGAGGAGGAAGACCTAATGAGAGAGACTAATAGGAAGGGTCTGGGCAGATAGTGGACACCTGGAGTCAAGTGAAGAACACCTTTCAAGAATGAGAGAGAGATTAGCTTGATCCAGTGCTGCAGACAGTTGAATAGAGTGACTAGCAAGAATTGGGCATTGCATTTGGAAATTTGGAGGTCTTTAGTGACCTTGGCAGAAGTAGTTTCAGTATGGTGTGGACAAAATCCAAATGGAAGAGTTTCTAGAGAGAATGAAAAGCGAAAAAGACAGTGAACGTAGATAATGATTTCAAAGGATTTTGTTGGAAGAGAGAACAATGAAATCAGGCAGTGGCTAGTTGGAAATGTAGGGCCTAGACAGGTGTTTTGTTTAAAGATGGGAGATAGTCCCTCTTATTCTATTTTTTTTTAAGATTTTTTATTTATTTTATTAGAGAGCATGAGCAGGAGAGGGTCAGAGGAAGAAGGTGAAGGGCTTCCTGCTCAGTGGGGCTTGATCCCAGGACCCCAGGATCATGACCTGAGCCAAAAACAGATGCTTAACCAACTGCGCCACCCAGGTGCCCCTTATTATATTTTTTAAAGGTTATTTATTTATTTGAGAGAGAGATAGCTCCCCCTAGCAAGCTGGGGGAGGAGCAGAGGGAGAGGGTCAAGCAGACTTGGTGCTGAGCGCACAGCCCAGTGGGATTCCCATGACCCTGATATCATGACCTGAACCGAAAACAACAGTGGTTACTTAACCCATGAGTCCCCCAGGTGCCCTCACCCTTAGCCTGATTTAAACAATCCTAGGTGGGGGGAAATGTTGGAACAGTGGGGAGGAGGCAAAGGGAAGAAAGGAAGAGAGAGAGGGTTTTGTTGTTGTTGTTTTTTAGGAACAAAACACTTGAAAAGGAAACACAGAATGTTCTACACAGATCTATACTAACCCGTGAATGGTACATAGAGGGATTAATTAGAGGCAGAAACCGTTCATTCTTAAAACCTCAAGACTGACTCCCTGGGTCCAGGTGCAAATAAGTAGGTTTGGTAGGAGAAACTAAGAACATTGTTTTCTAGTGGTCTCATTTTTTTTTTTTTGAATAAAATGAGCATTTCTATCTGCTGAGAGAGAGGCTATGAGGAGGATGTTGAGGGTTTGAACAAGAGAAGAAGGTCTGAGGGTAGAAGTCTACTGACTAGGGAAATAATGCTTGAAGGACTGTGTTGAGGCCCAGCTGGAGATCTGATAAACACTTACAATGAGGTAAGTAAATATGACTGTACTTTTTCTTCAGCTGGGGCACCTGTTGATGGTTCTACACAGGCTGAGTGCATCGCAGTTGGGTCTGGCCGGGTCAGTAGGGATTCAGGAAGATGGGGAGTGGGAGCGTTCCCCCACCCTGCTCGCAGGAACACTGATCCTTGTATTGCTCCTCCCTTCCCCAACTTCTATCTTAATATGAGTTGGGAAAACTACCAAAATTTTCCATGAAAGGCAGGGAATGATAAGAAACTGTGACAGCAAAGGCAGCATCCTTTAAAGCAGACAAAGTGAAGAGAAAGTCTGCTAATCCATATACCTTAGTAATTATCCCGATTTGTTTTTCTTCTTGTTTAAGCTCTGTGATTTCTAGTACATTTTATCAGTGTGGAAATGGAATTAAAATGCTACAGCAGGGGTGCCTGTGTGGCTCAGTCGGTTAAGTGTCTGCCTTCGGCTCAGGTCATGATCCCAGGGTCCTGGGATCGAGCCCCACATTGGGCTCCTTGCTCAGCAGGGAGCCTGTTTCTCCCCTGCCTGCCGTTCTCTCTGCTTGTGCTTGCTTTCTGTCTCTCTCTGTGTCAAATAAATAAATAAAATCTTTAAAAAAATAAATAAAATAGAATGCTATAGTAGATGCTTGTAAGCTAGGTTTTACTGGCAAATTTAATGAATCACCAGGTATAAAACTAAATATTTCCTAATTTATGACCTGACATTCTACATAGTGCCTGACCCACCTCATGGTTTCAGAACCCAGAAAGTGGAATGAAATCAGCTCTATTAATTGAGCGGAAAGAGTTGCATGTGAAGCCATTGATTTGACCATAAAGATGCATATTTGTAGGCAAAAAATTGTTTTGTTGTTGTTTGTGAGTAGGAGTTCATTATAAAATACGGGCTACAGGGCGCATATACATACACTCAGTATGCTTAATGTTAATTTTCTAAAATATACATTTACCTCCTAGTTGTTGTAAAGTACATCATTTATCATTAGGAGTCTACTGGATAGTCTTAATTATTATTTTCTTAACCTCTAAACTGGAGAAGATTTTAATAATTATTACTACAGGGCACCGAGGGCTGTTCCAACTTAATAACTCAAAGGATGATACATGAAGATAATTTTCCAATGTACTTCATTAGCTTTTTTTTTTCTCTTTTGAGATTTTGCAGCACACATTACCAAGCAGTAACAGACAAGATATTTGTATTTAGGTACAAGAAAAGTGAGAAATGAGGAACCAAAGAACTAGCCAGAGCCATTTGCCGTAGTCAAGCTGGGAATTTAAGAAACAAAGGCTCTATGTACAAATAACTAGTTCAACTCTTTTATGGGAAATAGCCTATCTTCTCTAGTACAGAAAATCTCTTTTAAAAATCTTTATTAACATAGGAAACTGGACAATTTGGCTAGACCATGTTTCGATCCATAGATTTCTTGGAGTAATTTGGCCAACCTCATTACCTGGCAAGAAAGAGTGTACCCTTTTCCATCTCATGCCAAGTTTGTCTAGGAAAATGAGCCTCCCAGAAAAATGAGGACAGCTTTTTCTCAACAAGTAACATAAGAATGTTTTCTTCCTTCATAATCTCCCAACACCCCAAAGTAACCAACAAACAGTGCATCACGGGGCAATGAGATTTAAACATTGAAAGAATACTTGCCAGAGAATGCAACTCAAAATTAAAATAGAAATAATTACAAAATAGAATACTTTGAGGGAAAGCATATGTCCGAATATTCTGATTTGGGTTAATTTAAATTGTTTTTGAGAAAGGAAAATAAGAACTGTCCAATCCATTTTTGTGGTCAGAAACACAGTATGACAAGTGTTCTACCTTCAAGAAAACATCTTGTGTTGAGCATTCCACAGAAATAGAAATGAGCCTGCATATTTGTGTTTATACTCAGCTACCACACTGTGTATCCACAGACAGTATCACACTGGGTTTTGATTGATGCTTCCATTAAAATGGCTTGTGCTGTCATTTTGTGTTCCCGTTCTTACCTAGACAAACAATTGATTTCTTTTAATGTAGAAAAGCAAAGGGAATATAGTACATAAATGATATAATCTTCCTTAAACTAGAATCATATATTTTATAGATGTGCTGGATACCTTTGTAAAGATCTCCCTAATTTACTGTGCACGGGGGAAGAAGGAAACAAAGCCAAATAGCAATTGAGTCCTATATAGTAGTCACTGTATTTTTACAAACACATTCAGCAATCTGTTTCTACAGAGCCTTTCCCTGCCTGTGCTTTCTGTCTGGAAACCTCTTTCCCTAGGAATATGCATGGTTCTGTCTGTCCCTTTCCCCAAGCCTTTGTTAAGACCTCATCCCCTCACACAGGCTGGACCTAATCACCCTAACAGAGATGCCGCTTCACTTTGTTCTCCATTCCCTGTACTATTGTTCTTCATAGCCCTATTGCCATTTTACATGTTGCGTATTTGCTTTGGTTTATTGTCTGTTCCTCTCCTGCTTCCCCTGCCCCATTATAATGCAAATCTCAGGGGAGTAGGGATCTTGTCTACTTTATCACCTGCTATTTCTCCAGTGCCTAGAACAGAGCTTGACCCATAGTTGTTGAATGAATGACTAAATTCTTCCTTCTCCTCCAAGTCCCAGGAAGTCAAAGTTCCTTGCTTGGAGTTTTTTGTAAGCTTTCTGGTTAGTTGATTTCTGGTTAGTTGATTGAATGCTTTGTTGCCCAAAACTCAAGTCTCACAGTCTACCAAGCATTTACTCCGATGTCTACTTAGAAGTCAGAGGAAGAGAAGGTGGAAAGTAAGTTTGTAACAAACCATACAGGACAAACACTGGAAGCCTTAGTCTACATAGACTGTGACTTGTGAATGTCCCTCTCATAAAGGTATTTATTCATTTCATTTTTAGTCGACCCATACTAATTTGTGATGCCTATTGGGCATTCAAGCCGAGATGTTGAGAAGGCTGCAGGATTAAAGCCTCAAGTTCAGGAGAGAGGTCCAGACTGAAGATAAATATTTGGGAATCATCTGCATTTCAGTGGTATTTAAAACCAGGCTACTGCATGAGATCACGTAAGTACAGGTAGGAAAAAAGGACCTGAAACTGAGGTCTGAACATTCCAACAGTTAGAAGCTGGGAAGTGGGAAAGAACCAGCAGAGACTGAGCCGGAGTTTCAGAGACATGAGAGAAAAAACAGATGAGCATGGTGTCTGGAAGCTGAGCGAAAACAGTGCATGAAGTGTGTGTGTTGAGGGAGCAGGGGTGTATCTGAGTTAGATGCTGACAGGTCAAGAAACACAGGGACGGGAATTAGCCATTGACCTAGAAGTGAAGGACATTTCTGACTTTCATATGAGCAGTTTAGATGCAGGAATGTAGGCATATGCAAGCGAGTTGGAAGAGATAAAGATTATAAACGATTCTTTTAAGTATTATTTGTATAAAAGAAAGAAGAGAACAGAAGCTAGAGGAAGAAGAGAAGGTTTTGCTAGTCGTTGTTTTAAAGATGAGAGAAATAATAACATGTTATTTTCCCCTGCAGTTTCCTTCCCACAGGTCAATGGCAAAAAAGATTTGCTTACTTTGGTTTTATACAATTACAGTATCTGAAAAGAGAAGCATTAATCTAGTCACTTCAAATGCCAGAATTCACATCCTAAGTATTTCTTAACAGGAAACACACTAACACCTTATGGGTCAATGCACTGTCTTCGACAAGGCAATATTGGTTTTCCAACATATCGGAGAGAAAGGAGCTTAACACTGAGGAGAAAGCCATTTATTTAGCCTGCTTTATTTTATTGAAATAGAATGAAAATAAGTATATTGAGCCAGATACCTCTAGAGCACTGAGAACTCTCTGTTTTTGTTTTAACCTTTAGCTTTATAACTATTGTAGAACAGAAATGGAATGCTCCATGACACTTGGAATATAGATAATACTAGTTTTTAAAATATTGGCTGAAGTCTCCAAACACCAAGGTTGGTGGAATTTTTAATTCTAGCCAGTTTTCAAGGCTCCATCTCCACTGCTTTTATTATATAAAAACCCTGGGACCTGTATCACCTTTTAATATATCCTAAAAAATTGGACAGGCCCCAGTTGCCGATGTTGGGATCTGTGCTTGGTTCCATTGGTCAACTGATGCCAACAGCGACATTGGACACTTTTTCCCACTGGGCCAAGTTTGAATATAGGAAGCTCCTGGCCAAGGCTACAAAGCTCAGTGTTCAGTACTAACTGGCCACCAAACAGACATCCCCTTCCAGAATTCATTCTCCTTTATAAGAACTATCTTTGGACAGGTACAATTCTCTGTGACACCTGGAAAATCCCTATCCTCTCTCCCAGTTGTAAGGTATCCAATGGCACCCTCTCCGAGTCTTCCCCATCACCAAACTTCCTCTGGCTTTGGCAAATCCAGCTTAATCATTGAAGTAAGTCTAAGGTCTTCATATATAAAAACCTGTTTAGAGATTTTCTTCTGGGCAAACTAGGCACCTTGAAATTTCTCTTTTCTGCCAACAAATGCACAAAAAGTCTTATTTGTGCATCTGGAATGTATAGACTTTCAGGATGAAGTGTCCTGGGGAAAGGCAAAGCAGTGGAGATTGGGCTTCCTCAATGAATCACCCTGCTGCCCTAGCATTATTAAATGTAATTGTTGGGTAAATATAAGTCAGAAGTTATAAATTATTGTACCCTTTTCACTTAATCACCTTTTTATACAGCTCTAAAATTCAGAAGGCCTGTGGATTGTGGAAGTTGTTCTTACTCACTGCTGGTTGAATGTGAGTTCCAGAGTGTAGCATCCTGCTCGTGAGCCAGCTGCTAGCTCTGTTCTCTGAAAGCACGAAGTGGCTGTGTGTTAAGGTGATGTGGTGTCACACACAGTGCAGTAGAATACATCTTCCAATTCGACCCATTCCCACATCTATTTGAAGACCAACGTTGTTCTATGCAATATGAAAGATAATCATTATCTGTTCATTATTTGAACTTGTTGGTGAATCAGATGGATAGGAAAAGTAAATGAGTATCATTAAGGAAAGGCTAAGTGTGGTAAGGAAGAGAGGCAGAATGTGCTTCTGCGCAGAGAAGCAATAAAAGCAGCCTCAGAAGAAGGAGTAAAGCCAATATTTGACATCAGTCTTGAAGAAGTGAATTTCAAACTCTAGGCTTTGACTCTGGTGGTAGAAAAATAAATTTATTGAATACATGCAGTATTTTAAAGAATCAAATCAAATTGAATAGGAAAGAGAATGTCAGAGGGCATCATAAGCAGTAAGGTTAAATATCCTTCTTCATATTCTTATTTCAAAATATATGTGTCTCGGTGATCATATAAAATATATTCTTTTCAATGGGTCTTGGTTAAAAGTAGGTTAGAAATGTTTATTACTGTTGCATGGAACATAATTAGATAAAAATGAAAGATGGTATTTCAAACAGAGGTACCATCACAACCAAAGCACAGATAGAATAAAGATGTAGGTCATGCTTAGAGGTGATGACCTGTCTCATTTATCTGAATCATTGAGTAACAAAGACTAGTGAGAGGTAATAATATATAGATATCTTAAGAAAATAAAAATAAACACTTAAATGTCTAAACTTAAAATGTTTAAAAAGAGGTGTTTTCTTTCCTGTCCCAAATCCTTTTTTTTTTTCTTTAGTCTCACGATCTTTAATCATTGGCACCTCCCACACTGTTGCTCACGCCAAAGAACTAGAAGTCATCTTTGGGTCATCACTTTCTTTTCACTCCTCCCCACCTTAATCCATCAACAAGTCCTGTTTGCTATTTACAAAATATCTGAAAACCATCCGCCTGTCCTCAACGCTGCTACCACGAGGGTCCAAGTTTCCATTAGCCTTTGCCAAGACTATATCAATAGTTTCCCAGTTGGCATCTCTGTACCCACTTTTTTGTCTTTACCTCTGCCTTCAATTCATTCTTCACGTATCAACCAGAATGATCTTTCTAGCTCTGCTTCCTGATATGGTAGCAGCTAGCTACACGTTCTTTAAAATTAAATAAAGTGAAACAAAATTTAAAAATCTAATAACTTACTCTCAACAACCACATTTCAGGGGCTCAATAGCTACCTATTTTATCCAATATGGCAACCATACTGAACAGTGCAGAGAACATTCCCATTGCTGCAGACAGTGTTATTTGACAGTGCTGTTCCAAAGCATGAGGCAGATCATGTCATCATCCTGCTCAAAAACCTCCACTGATCTATCACTGCAGCTAGAATAAAATCCTGAATTCATACCACAGACCACAAGTCCTACATAATATCGTACCTGTGTATCTTGCTAAACTAACCATTTATCGTTCTCATTCCTCAGCGTCTGGCTTCCTTTCTGGTTTTTGCTCAAATCAAGGCCTAAATGGGGCCTTTGCACTTTTTTTTTTTTTTATGGTTGCTTAAAATGTTCTTTCCCCACTCTCTTCCTTCCCAGAGCTGGTCTATTTAAATCTCTTAGGTAAAACATTAGGTTACCTCCTCAGAGAGGATTGTCCTAGTTATTTTACATAGCATCAGCTTGTTTGTAACATTCATCATACTTCCCATAATCTGGACTTACGTAACTTATTAGTATGTTTATTGACTGGAGTGTTTACTGATCATCTATCTTCCTTTCTGGAAGACAAGCATCTTGCCAGCCCTGTTTGCTGTATCTAAAACACTTCACTACTGTATCTCAAACACTTTGTAAGTTCTCAGTAAGTATTTGGTGAATGAATGAACCCCACAAAAGAGCTAAACCTATAGAATTGGTGGGGAAAGAGTCTTAAAAGCAAGGCAGACAATAGCCAATGTGGAGAAATTGAATATTTATAGGAAGCAACATGATCAGGTGCATGCTTTTCAAAGATTAATCTTATAGCTGCATATATGCAGTCTGGGAAATTGAGATGGAGAAAGATTTAAAATTGTATTGCATTGGAGAAAGCTGGAGGAAGGGTGCATGGGACGCTATGCTGTTTTGCAACTTCCCATGAGTCTATAACTATTTCAAAATAAAAAGTTAAAAAAATTGCATTGTAGTATTCCTCAGCTGATGTAGTAATGACCAAAATTATAAAAGTAATGCAATAGAGTTTTACTTGGAAAAGTAATTAAGGGGAAAAGTGTATAATGTGCCTCAATTTAGTATGTTTTGCTTTATACATTTGCATTAATGTGAGCTTTCTATTTACACACTTTATTTGCATGCTCACATCAAATGCTTTGAACTTCAGTAGCAAGCAATACACAGAAATATATAATAGGCCATTGCAATATTATACATCTATTAATCAGGAGCACTCATCTGTAGATATGAGCTGTAGATGATGGCTTGGTACCCATGTCACATGCCCTGTGCCCACGTCAAATTCCATCCACAGTTGTCACTGTGTACTGACATTTGACTGCAAGAGCTCTGTGTATCTTTCCACCCTCTCTGAAGCTGCAGGAGAATTACAGGGGATTCCTGTACCCAGGAGGAGTTCTCAAGAATATGAGATAAGTACAAAGTGGATTAATGTCTCAGCCTTCTGTCCTTCAGAAGGATAATTCTGGAAGGTTAGCTACACATTCCTCCATGGAATCAACACCCCCTACCCCAACCCACAGCAGCAACCCACATAATTGACTCTTCCTTATTCCTTGTTTCACTCTTCCTTTCCCCTCCCTTCTGCTTCCTAGGATTCTCTTATTCCTAAATAAACCACCCTTACCCAAATCCTGGCCTCTGCTTTTGGAGGAACTCATACAAGGTTAGGGTCTGGAGTGATCCCTGAAAATAGAACCCCAGAATGGGATACTAGAAATGGATCACTTGCCAGTCAGATGGCAGCAAAGATGGTGGGGCTGGTGGAGAGTGAAGTGACATTGGCCTTTGGCATGCTGAGCATCACAATTCTTTCCCTTCACATGGATTGGGATGAAGTGCAGGTGGAAGGGAGAGTGTTGGATTATCCAGTAGCTGTAGCACATGAACAAGATGAGAGCAATAGAAATTATAAGGATCGTGCATTGGCAAGTTCTCCCTATCTGTCTTGGAATCAATCATTAAAGAAAAAAGAAAAGATAGGCTCCAGTGAATAAGCTATCATGTCAGGGCTTTCTTTCAATGCTGTAAGTGCTGTATGGCAGCATTTAAAGAAACTCTCACCTTTCACAGCATTAGATTGTACCGTGTTAGATATCCAGCCCAGGTTTTAATTAAAAGATTAGCAGGAACACAAAGAACACTGAATGTGCAGCTCGACAGACCTTCTATACGAAATTCAGTGCTTTACCACAGAAAAGGTAAGAGCCTGAGACCTGGTATAAGTATATTTGTGTGGCTGTGCTTGAATATCATGAAACTTCTCATTCTCTCTTCTATGGGGTTAACAGAAGCAATCCTCTTTCCCCTAGAATCGAGAAGACCAGCTCATGTGTCTGGACACACCTGTGCAGAAATCTTTCCTATAGCATATGCCTTGCAAAACAGTGTCCATCCTTGTCCAGATCTGTTCCACCTTCTCTCATTACAAGCAGGCCAATAGCTAGAGTCATGTCTCAACATAGGCCGAAGGGAGAAACACCGTCCCTACTCTGGGACTATTCGCTGAGAGTTGGGACCTGGCAAGTATGTACTGGTGGGAAATGGGAACAGTGTGGAAGTGGATCTGGGGTTGTTAGATTGGAAAGGAGGTGGAGTATCAGGTTAAGAGAGAGCTTATTGATGTGAAGGACTTTCCACACCTTGATGACTCGAGATTTTACTTCCTAGATTGACAGTATATAGCAACATTAAGAAAAATCTTTAAGTTTGCTTAGTCTGGACTCCCTCACCCTCTTGCCTGGCTAGGGAGTCATATCCCCAAATATCCCATCATTTTTTTCTCCCTCCAGTTGTGTTTATGTTCAAACATATTTCTGGAATGCTTAGAAAAAACCTGGCCACCTCAAGTAATGTCTCATCAAGAATCTATGGCATCACCAGCCATCTGCATTTACTTATGGTAAACTCCTAAAAGTAGTTTTAGGCCATGGAAAATAAAATGATCAAGCTTTACCCATTTTTACTTTAATATTTTGTTTTTCTTCCATTAAATTTTAAGATGTGTTTCAACCCTAAAATTCTGTAAGCTAAGATTATAAATTGTATTTACATATATCGGCTATGATACCTTTCAATAGCTTTCAATGGCCATCTAAAATAAGCTCTAAAAATAAGAAAATGCATCATCTCTCAGAACAAAAGGTCTAGAACTGGGGTGGCTCCAGGTGAGTTATGATCATCAAGGAAATGTCACCAAAGAACCCGGTTATTTCCTTTCTCTGCTTCACCCTCTTTGGTGTTTTGTCTTTGCCCTCAGGTTCGTACCCTTCATTTTATAAAAGGCCATCAGAAGTTCTAGATGTTCAATCCAGATCAGTAACTACAAGGCCATAAAACACATCTCCCCAATGTCTCCTTCAGAGCTAGAAAACAGATCTTGGACTCCCCTCCAGAAGGCTCATCAGCCTCATCTGGGTCACTTGTCCAATGCTGCATGATCAAAGGCATGAAAATAGGACTACCATGATTGTCTTAGTCTAAATGGAATTCATTCCAAGCTGTGGATGAGGTCATTCCTTTGATCATGTGGTAACTGAACAAAGTCAGGGTTTTGTTAGCAAGGAAGACAGGGAAATGAAAGTGGGTTATATCATCAACTGTATCTGTTGTACCCAGATATCAGTGAGGATCCTGAGGCGAGGACATGAATGCATTATCCAAGCAGCCTGCAGCACAATTGGCCAGGCCTGACTTAGGTGCCCCTTAGCAAATGTGATCTAGTGATTGCTGTCCATCCTTCTGACTCGGCCACAGAAAGAGAGAGGGAGTTGGCCCTTCACTTTTGCTGATAAAGTGTCACAGAATGACCAGAGCCTTATGTAACGTAAACTCCATGTTAATATCTAAGCTCACAGTCTTTGAAGGCAACCATGAACACGACGAAAAGCAGTTAATAAGAGTGGAGCAAGAAGCCTCGTTTTGTGCTTGTTGGCCATGACAAATGCATTTGATATATGACCTACACTTGCAGCTCTCACCATCAGTCCCTCATGGTCTTAAAGAATGATAGAGACATTTTGTATGGCTGGTTTTCCATGGGCTTGCCTCCAAGCCATATTCCTAATACAAACAGAAGCCTTAGAGAGGTGACTATACGTGTGTGGGTTTGGGTTTCCTTAGGCTTGCAAAAGAGTTCTGTAAAACTATGTTTTATCAGTCAGGATACGTTTTCAATGAATTGTTGATTTAACTTTCTAGAGCAAAGCTATGAGGGAAAGTACTGAATTAAGAAAAGCCTAGTTAAAGTAAATAATCCCTTCTTAATTCCTCCTTTGTGCAAATTAAGATTTATGTCCTTTGAGTTTTTTTTATATTCAGTTATGCTGATAAATTTATACTGATGTAAAATATATATCTCCATGATTGTTACATAACTTTTAACAATGTTAGAATAATTTCACATGTTAAGACATCTATTATTGGAAATAGGACTAGGGTAAATTCTATAAGACAAAAATACATGAAAACATTTCAAAATTCAATTAAAAATGTGAAATACAAAAAGTTATCAAACTATTTCAGTGAGTTTGCCTTTCAACAATGTAGATTTTTATGAAAAATTAGCACCCTTTTTCCATGTTCCCTACTCATAAGCAAAACTGTCAAATTATATACATAAGAAGGTTAGCCAAAAATGCAAATGCATTTGCATATTTTTCCTTCTCAATTTTTTTTGAGTTGCTTAATTCAACCAGATTAGAAGACATTTCTGTTCAGTGTAAAGAATCACATTTCTGCAGATTGCAACAGCCCTCAAACAGGCTTTGATAAAAGGAGCATTAATTTGCAATTGCTTTCATCAACAATTTCAAGCCAGAATGTAGACAGCTTTAAATTAGTTGAAAGATAACAATTATCTCCAAAGGTCCATCTGAATAGTTGACCCTGCTGCATCTTCTAATTAACTCATGGATGTCACCACTAGCCCTCACAGCCATGACAGAAAAAATTATGATAACTGTAAAGCAAGTCAGGAAACAAAGTCATGAGGAAATTACCATGTTTAATTCTTGGTTAAGTTTCTTTGAGACTGGGGAAGAATTTAAAATATGAGACTTTCTTTTCAGCTTTTTTTTTTTTTAATATAGGAAGTAGGTTACTTCCATACACTTAAGTCTAAGAACACCCAAAAGATAGCTATTTGTCAGACATAATCTGACAGCTTAACAGAAGTTTAGGGCTGAAAGCTTATCAGCAATCTAATTCAGAGTCCTTTGTTCTACAGAAGATGGACTCACCAGGCATTTAGTGCCAGAACTGAGACCCTCCTCATTTTCCTGGGTCTGTCCAAGATTTCCTTATGCCCAGTATTCTGTGCAGTCTCCAAAGTGATGTTTCCTAAAATGATTCCAAAACCACTCTACTATAAGAGGTTAACCTGAAAATAAGAGCTACAGTGAGAAGCAAATGAGCATTTATTTTGGGATCGAAGAATTTCAGGTTGAGGAGCACAGATTTGGGTAGAAACCCAAATAGTGTCGCACTTGGAGGTGAAAACAGAAGAGAAAAAGGAAAGGGAGCAATTATTTGAGGTAAGAAAAGAAAAAGAGAGTTTTCTGTGGGTGTTAACAAGCTAAGCTACTCTGGGTTTCACATTGATTGGCTCCTGATTCTGTGTGGAGCAAGTCCACAACCATTCTTGTGACTAAGATGTCCGTTCTATCGCTGACTTCTCCAGCAATTGCTTAAAACAGTTGCCATTTTGCCTGGTCCAAAGGTTCTGGGCCAGTTCTAACAAAGGCAGGGAAGGCAGTCTCTCTGCAGTGGCTGCTTGAGCTCTATTTTAAAATGGCTCAGTGGTGTCAGTTATTCACAATATTAACAAGTGTTTCATGAGAAAGGGATCATGGACTAATAATTACTTCCAGGAAGCATTGGGTCAAAGTTAACCAGCTCTCCTTTCTATGGTAATTTACAGAGCCTTTAATTTGTTCCTATAGACTGTGGGTGTTCACGTGGACCATATAAGAGTTAGATTCAAATGTGTTACAAACTTAATTGACCTCCTTGGTTCTTGTTTTATCTTGTTGTTGCTTATGTTTGTTTAATGGTGTTTTGGGGGAGGGTCATGTATTTATTTACGTTTTGATCAAAACACCCAGCATAAAAATAGTATTCTGCTGGATGGCAGAAAATGTTATTTGTATTACTTATAATTTGATATGCTCCATGTTACAGAAAAAATAGAAAATAGAATAGGCATAAACAAAATGAAATTTTATTTTTCTCTCAGGTAAAGAAAATCTGGAGTATTTAGTCAAAACGGTGCAGGTTCCAGAGTCCTCAGGACTCACATCTCTTCCATCTTTCTGTTCCACCTCCTAGCTTGTGGCTTCTAGCCCCAAGGTCAACTCATAGTCCAAGGTGACTGCCCAAATTTCTACCATGTTGTTCACAGTCCAGGAAGCAGCTGAGTCAGTTTCTTTTTTAGCATCGTTCCCAGAGGGCCCACACAACACATTTGTTGACAATTGGCCAGGAACACTAGAAAATGAAATAGTCGAGCTGACTACGTTACTTTCCCTGACAAAATGCGAGAACAGAAATGTGTAGTCATTAGCAAGCAGTGTTTTCCACATGGTTCTAGGGTAGAGAAGAGGAAGAAGGAGGAAGGGGGGGGGGGGGAGGAGAGGGGGAAGGGGGGGGAGAGGAAGGGGGAGGGTAGAGGGAAGAATGGGAGGAGGTAAAGAGGAAGGAAGAAGAAGGGGCAGGGAGAGGAAGAGGGAGGAGGAGAAAAAGTTGTTGTTTTGAATGCATTTTCAAGTATACTTTATTACGCAACAGGTACCTGGAGGTAAGGAATCGCTTTATTGACTGTAGAGATGGTAAATGGGTTATCATTCCTGTCAATATGTCTGCTTAAACAGATCTCAGATTTTGATTGATATCTTCCAAATGCTCAAATGCACAGCCTATCAAACTGTCTTCCTAACAAGCCCTAACCTGACTTTCTATACTTTGCATACGTTTGCCGACTGCATCCATTATCATAATGAATAAAACAAGTAGGTGACAGTTCAATTTTGAGATGTAATAGGGCCAAAGAGAGGTAATCACATTGGAAAGTTTGTTTTTTGACAGTTTATAACATCTTGAACTGAAGTGCTTACTGATTGCCAACTACTTTTCTAACTTAAGCCAGATTTCTCTCAGTAAACAGTAGAGAAAATGAAAATATCAAGGAAGAATTACACTTTGGTTATTGCAAAGGTTTTCTCTCAGTTCTTATTAGCATCTAAAAAGGGAAGTAAAACTCAACCAATCTCTAGTTTTCTTGAAGCTAACACATATGCCGTTCAAAAGTGTTTTAAGTGGATCTCTTCGGAATAAGGGTTCACATATGATTTTGTTTAAATATTAGTACATTTCTTTGTTAAAGTCAGAGAGATTGAATGTCATGGAGATAAAAGGTACAGCACAGGGAATATGGTCAATGATACTGTAACAGCATATGGTGACAGATGGGAGCTACATTTGTGGTGAGCATAGCACAATTTATAGACGTGTCCCATCACTATGTTGTATACCTGCAACTAATGGCACATTGTGTGTCAGCTATACTTCAATTTAAAAAAACATAGGGGTGCCTGAGTGGCACAGTAGGTTAGGCATCTGACTCTTGGTTTCAGCTGAGGTCATGATCTCAGGGTTGTGAGATCAAACCCCATGTTGGGCCCCACATGCTTGGGATTCTCTCTCTCCCTCTCCCTCTGCCCTTCCCACACATGCTCACTCTCTCTCTCTCTCAAATGAATAAATCTTAAAAAAATAGAAAGGGAGGAAGGAAGCGAAAAAGGAAGGAAGAAAGGGAGATAGGAAGATCAGAGCAATTGACTTAATTAGGGACACAAATCATAGCAATTATCACCAAAATATATTTGGAAGAAGGTAATTAATATCAACACAAGTATGGTTCCATAGTTTATGGTAAGACACAGGAACTTTCCTCCGTCAGTTGTGTTAAATTTTACTTGTACGTGTCCTATTTTAAGCTCAACTTAAGTGGTCTGAGGATTGTGGAAAAGAGGGATGAGAAAGTACCATGAGTATTTTTATGTGTCAGGCACTATATTGAATGTTCCATGTATATTTTCATATTTATCTGCCATAATTCATTTATGAACATGTTTATTAGTCCCGTTTTATAGATGATAAAAATAAAATGTAGGCAGAATACTTTTTTTAAGAGGCTTAATTAACAGAAAGGCAGACTGTGTGGCCCAAGTCAGCCTGGTTCCAGAGACGTTTCTTTTCTACTCTATCATGCCTGCCATATTTGCTTAGGTTGTTGGTTCCTCAGGAGTTATTCACTTATTTATTTCAGGCAAAATCTCTTAAAAACAAACAAGGTAGAGACTATAGGAAGAAAGAAGAAATGTATTCCTAAGCAAGATTTTAGGAACTAAATTTACTTCCTTCTGGAAAGTGAACTGAAAAACCCAGAACTTGGTAGCTTTAGAGTTCATCTGGTGAAGACTGACTCCATTGCAGCTCCTGGCAGGACTAGTGGATTCCAGAGGCTTCTGGAGTACATTTTTTTAAAAAGATTTTATTTATTTATTTGACAGAAAGAGACACAGCGAGAGCAGGAACACAAGCAGGGGGAGTGGGAGAGGGAGAAGCAGGCTTCCCACAGAGCAGGGAGCCCGATGTGGGACTCAATCCCGGGACCCGGGATCATGACCTGGGCTGAAGGCAGATGCCTAACAACTGAGCCACCCAGGCACCCTGGAGTACATTTTTAAGATAAGATTTCTTTATCCTGAAGAATAAATGGGTAGTTGACTGGAGCAGAGCCAGAGAGAACTCGTGGTAGATATGCTTTTGGGGTGGTGATGGTGACGTAGGGACTTCAGGAATTTGGACTGTGTCAGAAAGCTGAAAGTATACTCGCGGTAACATAAACACCAGAAAGACATGAGCCCTGGGGACAAAAGCAATGAGGAAGAATTTTGTCACAGGGTGAACTCACCAGGAAGCCATTGTGAAGGAGGTACAAGCATGGAGCATAGCTTCTCTGGGCATCATGGAAGCTGTTGGTCTCTTGATTAAATGCATATACTTTAGAAGTAGTATGACTATGAGCCCTTGGTCAATATTTATGAACATGGAGGTACACGGAATGTGGAAAAGAAAGCAGTTTGTGAATCACCCCAGAAATCTCACCTGGTTAAAGCATTTAGGTAGGTCTTGAATTCTAGCAAATCTGAAGGAGGCCAAACTGCTTCACTAGAGAACACACACACACACCACTCTCTTTCTTCCATCTAAAAGGATTTTGCTTTCTAACTCTCAATTTTTCGTGGAAAAAGAATGAATGAATTTAACCAACCTCTGTTGAAAAACAAACCATTGCTCATCTCTGTTTTGTCCTTGGGGCCTAACTGGGCTGTTTATGAGGAGGTAGGAATGCAGAGACTAGGAGCCAAAAATGATCAGGTCAGTTTCTTTAGAATGTACTGCCTATTGTTATGCCTTTTTAATTCTCATTCTTCAAGAAGCCACTGTATTACTGAATGCACTAAATTGGTTATTTTGATATTTCCTCGTCCAAGCAAGCTGAAGCAATCTCATTCCTCATTATAGCTTTGAAGATTTCATATATTCCCCCTGTCTTTCCACTTTCCGTTTGTTACAGGAAACCCACAAAGAAATAACTGAAGTTTTTATGGAAATATTTAAGGGTAATTATTTCTAGGACTGTGTATATTCAGATTGGTTTTTAGGCTACAATAAAAGATGAGGGCAGTAGCCCTGCTTTCTGTACTCAGCCCACAATTTCACATAAGTGAATATAACTCTAAGTAAAAGAAAGCAGAAAAGAATAAAATTAATAGCCACATTTACTGAGTGCCTTTTCCTTCCATTGTATTGGACCCAGAAAACACTGTGTGTGGATGTATAATACATAATGTAGCCAAGAACAACTGAACATTACAGTTGAATATGTTTAATCTGTAGGAATAAATACTTTATTTCCAGAGTAAGGAAACTAAATTTAATATTTAAGCAGTTTCCTCAAGACACAATTACTCTTATAGTCAGCAGGAAGAAAATTTCCTTCCAGAAAATCGTAAGGTCTCAAAGATGATCTGAGAAAATAAATGGCATAGCCATGCTTTAGAAAGCCATCAGCTCCCTCTCGCCTCCCTCCCTGCAGTTCTTTGGTTGTAACTACCTGCAGATCTATTGTTAGAAGGATGCACAGCAAAAAGCAACACAAATGCTCTTTCCGTTTCCTTGTGATAAAGGAACGTTGGGTGTCTGGTGTCTTGTTTGGAAAAATATAAATCTTATCAGTGGATCCATCTAGAGCTTGGACTTGGTGAATGACTAGAGAGCACGAAACATTTCCATGACTCAACTAAGCTTCTTTCAAAATGTTACAGAGGACATGGGCACGTGGTTCATTTGCTGCAGAAATACTGATATTGAACCACAAATAAATCTGGGCAAACCAAGTAAGAACTTGTTTGAGAACTCAGGAACACACAGGGGATTCTGGATCATTCAAAGCCTTGATCACACACATAGGCCCTAAGGCTAAAGTCTGGGAGTTAAGAAAAGGAGTTTGCTAAGCATCCACTAGTGTGTCCTTTCTTGCTGCCCTTAGCTCCAGACCCTATTCTTTGAAGTTTTGATTAGCTGAGGACCCTTAGGGAAAACCCTGATGGAAATTATGTGTCTATGTATATAATAACTGAATACTTGCAGATTTTTCTTTCCCTGAGAAGGAGTTAGGCTTCAAAGTCCTGATCCTTATAAGTGGAGAATAAATACCATATAGACTTATTTATCAGCCTTCCAGCAGTTCAGAAAGAAAATATTATTCACTAACAAATAAGTAGTTAGTGCAATAAGTCTGGATCTGGGCTGACCATCAACTTTGCCCTCGCGGGTTATATATGCTTTCATCCTTGCAACGCTTTAAGCAGACAGGTGCAACAGAGTGTCAACAGACTCAGGAAAACACAGAAGTGGGAACAATGATCTCTCTATACTACAACAGAAGAGGTGACATTTTAATTCTGACTATAAATTTGCTGGGTGGGTGGGGATTGGGAGTTCACAGACTGGAAAAGGCATTACAGAAAGGGAAATCGGCATTTGCAAATAAATTCAAGTATGTTTGGGAAAAGGTCAGTAGTTCGGTTTGGCTACACTATGGCTTTTATAGATGGCAATGGCAAAAACTGAAGCTCACGACGTATGTGAGAAGCATGTAATACTTCCGCAGCCTTTCCATATACAGCAACGACGGGTCAGTGGGGACAAGGTCATGATCTCCCCCCAACTAACTTGGCCACACTGTGTGCCTACCACCACGTTCACTTCATTTCCCTTATTCAATAGAGTCAGGTTCAGAGTGGATGGGCAGAGATGCACAAGCATCTTTGGAGATAAGCATCTTCATCCCTGCCGTGCTAAGGGCATGAGCAAAAACAGAAGAATTCATGGAAGCTATCTGTGCTATGAATCATTGTTTATAAGCAGAACAAATTTAATCGAAGTACTACAAACAGAGTCTAACAGAAGAAGAGTGTTTTAACTTCATATACAAAGACCTGGAACTTTTGCTTCCATTTAGTCTGTAGAAACTCACAAAGAAAACCCGCTCCCAATCAACTCTAAAAGAAAGCTGTATAAAGTACAAAGCATAGGTCTTTATGAGCCCATCAGAGAGATGAGGCCACAGGGCAACCTCATAACCTGAATTGAGAAGTGAGACAAGCCTTTCTAAGCATATGAACTGTATCATCCGTGGTAGATCATGAGAAAAAGAACTAACTACCATAATCGTGAATAAGGAGAATCAACAAAATTTTAAGGAATCATTGAAGTATAAGTGTATACTAGTGTGTCAGTTTAGAATAGTTGGAGACCCCAGACACAAGGGAAGTTCACACGTACCCCTGACAACCCTCAATTTGCTCTGTTTCTATGAGTGTGTTTCTTTTAAGTTCTACGTATGCATGAGATCATACAGTATTTGTCTCTCTGTCTGACTTATTTCACTTAGCAAAATGCCCTTGTTTCATCCATGTTGTCACAAATGGAAGGATTTTTTCTTTTTTGTGGCTGAATAATAACTCATTCTCTAAATATATACCACCTTGTCTTTATCCACTCATCTGTTAGTGGACACAGGTAGTTTCCGTGTTTCGGCTGTTGTAAATAACGCTGCAGTGAACACAGGGACATGACTATCTCTTCTAGACAGTAGTTTCATTTCCTCTGGATATCTACTCAAAAGTGAAATTGCTGGATTATAGAGTCGTTCTACTTTATATTTTTTGAGAAACCTCCATATTGTGGAGTGGCTACACCACTTTGTTTTCCCACCAACAGTGCACGAGGGTTCCTTTTTGTCCACATCCTTGCCAACACTTGTTACCCCTTGTCTTTCTGATAATAGCCATTCTTAACAGTTGTGAGGTGACATCTTCTTAGGGGTTTAATGTGCATTTCCTTGATGATTACTGATATTAGCAACTCTTCACACACTTGTCAGACATTTGAATACCTTTTCTGGCAAAATGTATATTCAAGATATTTGTCCATTTTTAAGTTGGATTATTATGGGATTTTTCCATTTGTTTTTTGTTTTTGCTATTGAGTTGTATGAATTCCTTATATACTTTGGATATTAACCCCTTATTAGATATATGGTTTGCAAATATTTTCTCCCATTCTGTAGGTTGCCTTTTCATTTTGCTGATTTTTTTTTCCTGTGCAGAAACTTTTTAGTTTGATAAAGTCCCACTTGTTTATTTTTGCTTTAATTATGTTTTGGGTACCATATCCATAAAATCATTGCCAAAATCAATGTCAAGGAGCTTTTTTCCCTATAGTTTCCTCTAGGGGTTTTATGGTTTCAGGTCATACAGTTAAGTCTGTAATGTATCTCTAGTTAATTTTTGTGAGTGGTTTGTTTTATGGGTTTTTGTTTTGTTTTGTTTTGTTTTGTTTGAGAGAGAGGGATAAAGTGCCAGTGGACTGGGGAGGGGCGAAGGGAGAGAATCTTAAGCAAGCTCCATGTCCCACACAAAGCCTGACACAGGGTTTGATCTCAGGACCCTGAGATCATGACCTGAGCCAAAATCAAGAGTTGGATGCTTAGCCGACTGAGCTACCCAGGTGCCCCAATTTTTGTGAGTGGTTTAAGCTAGTGGTCCTGTTTCATTCTTTTGCATGTGAATAGCCAGTTTCCCCAGCACCATTTATTGAAAATATCTTTCCGCATTGAATATTCCCTGTTCCCTTTTCAAATATTAGTTGACCATATATGCAAAGGTTTATTTCTGGGCTCTTAATTTTTTCCGTGTGTGTGTGTGTGTGTGTGTATTTTTTCTTTATTTTCCTCAGGATTGCTTTGGCCATTCGGGGTCTACAGGTTTTAGGATTGTTTTTTCTATTTTGGTAAAAAATGCCCTTGGAATCTTGATAGGGATTGCATTGAATCTATATATAGTTTTGGGTAGTATGAACATTTTAACAATATTAATCCTCAATTTTAACACACTAATTCTTCTATGAACACAGGATATATTTCCATTTATTTGTGTCTTTTTTTTAAAAAGATTTTATTTATTTATTTGATAGAGAGAGACACAGCGAGCGAGGGAACACCAGCAGGGGGAGTGGGAGAGGGAGAAGCAGGCTTCCCGCCGAGCAGGGAGCCCGAAGTGGGGCTCGATCCCAGGACCCTGGGATCATGACCTGAGCTGAAGGCAGACGCTTAACGACTGAGCCACCCAGGCACCTCTTATTTGTGTCTTTTTTATTACTTTCATCAAAGTCATAGTTTCCAGTTTCTAGATCTTTTGCCTCCTTGGTTAAACTTATTCCTAAGTATTTTATTATTTTTGATGCTTTTATAAATGGGATTATTTTCTTCACTTCCTTTTTGGATAATTTGTTATTAGCATATAGGGTATAGAAATGAAACGGTTTTTGTATATTGACATTAGGTCCTGCAACTTTATTTCTTTTTCTTGCCTGATGGCTCTGGTGAAGACTTTCAGTTCTATGTTGAAGAAGAGTGGCAAGAGTGGACATCCTTGTCTTGTTCTTGATGTTAGAGGAAAATCTCTCAACCTTTTACTGTTAAGTATGACATTCACTTTGGGCTTGTCACATATGGCCTTTATTATGTTGGGATATGTTCCTTCTATACCCAACTTGTAGAGACTTTTTATCATAAATGGATGTTGAATTTTGTGAAATGCTTTTTCTGGATCTATTAAGATGATTATATGATTTTTACTTTTCATTCTATTAATGTGATATATCGCATTTACTGACTTGAGTATGCCACAATAAAACTTTGAAAGATAAATAAGTAAATAAAATTTAAAAATAAAACTTTTTTAAAAGGAGTACTTAAATTGATTTAGAGATAGATTACATTTCCAGTGTAAACTCCAACCATGTTTTAGACAAATGTAAGGCAAAATAGATCTAAAGTTATCTGGAGAAATAAATACACAAGAATAGCCAAGGAATTTTTGAACCAGATTTTGACATATTTTGTAAAGAAATAATTAAAGAACGTGAAACTGGTGTAAGAATAAAGAGTTCCTGTAAAAAACACAGAAAGTCCAGGCATATATTTTATTATATAAAATATTGTAAGTTAAAGTAAAAGTGACATTTCAAAGCAGTAATGAAAAGGTAAATTATTCAATAAATGCTATTGTGATATTTGTTTATTTGGGGGGAAAAGTGTGAGTCTATGTGAACCCACAATACAAAATGCAGATAAATTAGATTTAATTTCTATAGAATGAAACCATAACTGAAATATAAGAAAATAAACACATATATCTGATTTCAGGATGCAGTATATTTGCAAGGATGCAGTATATTTACCAGGTAAAGGTCTAATATTAGCAATATGTTAATTAAAAATACAAGTAATAGGGACGCCTGGGTAGCTCAGTGAGTTAAGTGTCAGACTCTTAATTTCGGCTCGGGTCATGATCTCAGGGTTGTGAGATCAAGCCCCACATTGAGCTCTATGCTCAGTGGGGGGTCTGCTTGAGATTCTATGTCTCCCTCTCCTCTACCCCTCCCCCTGCTCGTGCTCTCTCTAAATTAACTAATTAATTAATTTTAAAAATACAAGTAGTAGAAAAAACAAGAGTAAAATGACTATCCGAATTAACTTAGAAAATTTAACTCTAACTTGTCTTTTATAGGCAAAACAACAAAAAGAAAAAAAACAAAAAGCCAATAAACTTAAGATATTAAGATAATCAAATTTACTAATATATTCACATTCACTAGATATCAAATAAAATCAAACTACACCAGTGAACTAAAAGTTTCCTACTACCAAAACAACATTGTTTTTAAACTGTAAACCCTCCACTTGTCAAGCAAGTGATAGAAAGTGCCCTCCTATATTTTAATAAAAAGGGTATAATTTGGTTCTGCCTTTTAAGAAAGCACATTAGGGGAATATATCATAACAAGTAATGCTCACACCTCTTGACTCTGTAATTCTATGTCTGTGGATTTATTCTAATGAAATATAGTCAGAAATGTTTACTAGGCTTTATATATGATGGCATTTATCATATCAGTGTCGTTTATAACTAATGAGAAAACAACCCAATACTAAGGGATTAGTTAAATAAATACTAGTTTGGCAGTGGCATGGACTATTGCTTTTATAATAATTAAAATATTGCTTTTATAGAATAATTAATGACAATAATAAAATGTTTATGGTATAGACTTCTGTAATAATATACACACATGTAAGGAAAATATACTAAAATAACCATGGTTATTTTTAAGTAGGGAGTTGGAATTCTTAAATACTTTTTTTGTTAATTTTGTATATATTTTAACTTTTCACATAATTGTCTATATATAATTTTCCAATTACACTCCATCCCTTCTAAATTAAATCTACTCCAGTTAGCCTTTTGTCCATAGGAAACTCTTGATAAGTTCAACAATGACGCCTACCTTGTAAATCTAACCGCCAGTGTTCAGTTCTTACCTTCACTTGAACACTACAGCATTTGACCTGGTCGATCACTCCCTCTTCCTTGGTAGGCTTTCTTCACTTGGCTTGCAGGACACCACCTCCTCTTAGTTTCCTTCCAAAGTCACTCTCCCCAGCCTCCTTGCTGATCCCTGCTCTTCTCCCTGAGGGCCCCACAGCTCAGTTCTTGGTCTTTTCCCAGTCCATTCACACTAACACCCTTGGCAAACTTACACAGTCTTATAACTTTTAATAACCATCTTCAAGCCCAAATATATACCTCCAGCCTGGACATCTGTCCTCCATATCACAATCATATATCCAACTGTTAAAATCCATATAACTACTTTAATATCAAATAGTAGACATCTCAAAACAACAAATCTAAAACTGGACTCCTAGTATTATCTCCCCAAAGGCTGCTCTTCCCACATTTCATTCTCCTTTAGTCTTTTTTTTTCTCACCCTTGACTTCTAATCTCACAGAATAGATCTAGCTGACTCTCTCCTAACATATACCAAAAATTCAACTGTGTCTCATCTAGTCTACAGCCTAGCACCATTTGTTTCCTGAATAACTGTAATCACCTACTAACTAGTGTCTCTGACTCTTCCACTGCTGAAGAATCTGCTATCAACCCAGCCATCAGAGTGCTCCTTGGAAATGTAAGGTGAATCATCTTACATTTGTTACCTACAATATGATGTCCATTTCATTAAGTAAAAGGAAAGGCCTTACAGCACTACACAAGTTCCTGTATGATCTCCATACTTCATCCTCATCCCCAATATGTTTCTGAGTTCATCTCATTTCTTTCTCACTCATTCTGCTCCGTTGTACACTGCTCTCTTGCTGTTCATTAGATATGCAAGGCATGCTTCTACCTCAGGACCTTTGCACTTGCTGCTACTGTCTGCCTAGCATACTCTTCTCTAGATAACTGATAGTTAACTCTCCCTCTTTTGTTAAGGTTTTATTCAAATTTTATCTTCTCAAATGGCTACCTTGAAAACTCAATTTAAAAGCAGGACCTGACGGGCAAGGGGAACAAAGGATGGACAAAATGAGCAAAGGGGAGTGGGAGATACAGGCTTCCAGTTATGCAATGAATAAGTCATGGGGATAAAAGGTAGAACATAAGGAATATAATCAATGGAATTGTAATAGCATTGAATGGTGACAGATGGTATCTACACATGTTGTAGGCATAGTATAACATATGGAGTTGTGGAATAATTATGCTGCACACCTGAAATGAACATAATGTGTGTCAACTATACTTCAATTTAAAATAATAAAATAAGTAAAATAAAAACAGAACCTGCCTCCCAACTCCAATTCCCTGATCCTTTTTAATCCTCATTAGTTTTTCCCACAACCTGGGTCAACATTACCATGCTTAGATCCAGTAAGACAGACCCCTGATCTAGACTCCACATTTAGAAGATACCATCCTGGCCCTTCTCCAGCTGAGTCTTCTTCATGGGGCAAGGGAGTCAGTCCATAGGCCCAAGGGAATCAGTCCATGAACTTGCCTACTTGCCTACATAGAAGCATAGGCCTTCCCTCCCTGGATCAAGATCCAAATAGCAAGCATCCAAAAATGCCTTAACAACCATTCTGTAAGATCTTCTTCTCTGTGTGTGTGCCCTCTCAGGATATCCCATGACACTAGTGTATGTGAGCTTGGGTGAGAAGTGGCCAAGAAGAAGCTGCTGAGGGAGTGATCTGAATAGAGTTTGGAAAATGTAGACCAGAGTGTGATGTGGGTATGCATACAGCTCTTTCCATGTGAGGTGAGACAGGGCTGGGAAGAAAAGGGGGTTGAGCCAGGAACCAGCTCTCCATTTGCCTCCACTCTCTTGACTTGAAACTCTGAAATGGCTGAGAATCATAAATTGGCTTTTGGAAAACAGATATGTTGTGCAGCAGGTTTGCAATTCATTCATTCCCTTTATAAAGATGTGGCTAGAAAAATCTTGGTGAAATAAAAGGAGGTTGGCTTATTCCACAACTCACAGCTGTGATTGGCTTTCATTTAGAGCTTTCTTTTTTCCTTTCTGCTAAGCTGACAGCAGTAGTCAAATATATACACAGATCTGTTTTTGACAAGGAAGGCATTGTCATATGCTGCTCTTGAGAATATAAAACCTTTCTGGAAGACAATTTGACAATATATATCAAAAGTGTTGACAATGAGTATATTTTACCCCAAAATACCACTTCTAGAAATGTACATTTATCATAAGTAGACCTCAATGAATCATCCTTGTTTGGAAAATATTAAAAACTACATTATCTAGTATTTGATATATTGAGGAGCCCCTTTCCTGTTCCTTTATGGGAAAGCCAGTTTACTGTTCTTCAGTGATGACTCGTAAACATTGTGTGTTGTTTTCCTTGGTCATGCAGATTTCTACTGGCAACAAGTGACTCCCAATCCTACTATTACTTTAAAGGAATTTCACTCTACGTAGGATTTTCAGCATAGGTTTAACTGCTAAAGTTTGCACAAAATGAGAGTGTTCTCCCTTGGAAAAAGGACCTAAATTCTAGACCTGGTTATGGTTGTATGACTCTGCACAAGTCACCTTAAAATTCAAAACTTTAAGTCCTTCCTCTATCATATGAGGGGATTAGACTAAATATTCTTTAGGGTTTCTCATAGCTCCAGTTTTTATGAATTTGTTCCAGGTTACAGGATATAGCTGAGCACTCCAGGAAAGGTTAAGACATAATCTTTTTTTTTTTTTAATAACTGGAAGTTTATACCTATTAATCCCCTTCACTTACTTCACCCACACCCACCTCCCCTCTGGCAACCACCAGTTTGTTTTCTGTATTTAAGAGTTTGGGTTTTTTGATTGTTTGGACTATGTTTGTATTCGTGGGAACTTGACCAAGAAAGTCCAGTTGGCAGGGGACATGCCCAGTGATGACGGAGCAGGGCAGAAAGTATTAACAGCACCTGCAGGAAGGCAGGCCTGGGTGTTTGACATTCCACTTGACAAAGAAAAAGTTGGTTCCACAGTTAGGATGATTCTAAACTACAAGAGAGAGGTAGTCTACAACTCCTGTAGAAGAAAGAGTTTGGTCTCTAAGAAGATAAGACTATCAGCCTGGGATTCATCCATTATTGTGCTTGTGCCCCTCATTATCATTTGACTTTACTCTCAAAATGTCTCCCACATGCATCCACTCATGTCCATGTGCCTTGTGAATCCCCTACCTCAAGTCACCAGCATCTCTCAGATGGACTTCTGCAACAGTCTCTTTATCTAACTGTTGTCCAACTTCTGTTCATTCACCACACAGAAGTCAGAAAAATTTTATTGTAATCAGATTGTAGAATTCTTAAATGGCTTCTTACCACTCTAAAATACGAATCAAACCCTATTCGTGGTGTATAAATCCCAACATCAGGGCCCAGCCCAACTTTCCAAACATATCTTTCTTTATAGTCTACACACCAGTATATCCCAGCAGGGATTCAGATACACTGAATTTCTTTGTGTTCTTCCAACGAATCCGGCTATTTCTTACACTGGGTCCTTTATAGTTGATTTTCCCTCTGGAACTTTCTTCTACCAGATCAGCATGTATCCGTTTGATGAAAAGCCGTTTGCTCACTGCTCACATTCACTCACTTGCTCACTTGCAGAAGTCAGTGGGAAATTCTTGGCTCTGACCATATAAATGTATTTATAAATATATAATTATAAGTATATACTTATATATTATAGTAACTATAAATATAAAACATAAATATGTAATAAATAACATGAATATATATTTGTATATTATATTAAATATATATAAATATCTATTTTCTCCATTCTAATTTTTAAGTAGTTAAATTTGTTAATTAACTTTTTAAAATTCATTGAGGTTTTGAAAATCTCAGCCATGTTGCAGGTTCCCTGGCTCTCCTGCAGACAATGGTTACCTACCACCATCAGCAGCAGCATGTTCTCACACATGATCCTACTTTGTCTTCATAGTCTTTAAGGATTCAGAAGTCCATAAAAATTTTCTCAAATGGAAAAAGAAATCTGTACCACTTATATTCTAGCAATTATTACCAAAGCACACCTGAAAATGAAGTGATTTGATAGTTAAGACAAACATTTTAAATGTTATTTAGAAAAGAGGGGAAAGGTGGAAAAATACTTTTGCATGACAATCCAACTGGGGCTTTTGTAAGGAAAGAATATAATATTCTTGGTTATAGGTAGCTTTATTCTTTAGATATTTCCACTGTAACAGTAAATTTTACAGAGTAATTTAATAAACTGCCTCAATTTAAATAGCTGTTTTCTTTTCCCTCGAAGACATCCCTCTTTTGTGATTAGTGCTTGAAGAACAGTAAAACCATTTCTGCACTAATCTAGGAACCAGCAACCAGGAAAGCATGATGCAAATTTTTAAATTAGTCTAAAGTTCAAAACTCTCAGGAACTTTTAGGAAATCAACAGGAGATTGTTATAAAACAAAATCAGGAAAATCTCATAAAGTGACCTTTTTAAAGTTCTATTAATGCACTGTGGTGTTAGTTCAACTTTACAACACAGTATATCTTATTACTGGATGAAGGGGAACAATTCCAAAGAGCCACAAAATATAATATTACTGAGCCTTTATCAGATGATTATTAGCTCATTAAAGCCACCAACAACTTATTCTTAAGTAATTGACATGATTTTGTTACTGTTCTGAAATAAAGTGATGTATGGCTGCCCATTGACTATAATAAAGTCACAAAGTTATGTATCGACAGGTAACAGAATCCTAAGTGACATGCCCATTAATACGAAGGGAAATTTTTGTTTGCAGAAGTAGTAACATTTTCATCCAAAGCCATGACCTGAGCAACCTAGCATGCGATCTTTGCCTACAGAGTTTTTTCTGAATTTGCTTGAGTATAGGATTACAATAAAGAAATGGCGAAGTGAGTATAGGTCTTCAGTGTCTGTGAATAAATGAGCAAGTTGGATAACTGACAATTTTAGACCTTCTTCTGCTTCCGCTCCTTTTCCTCTCTAGTGGAATGTATGTTAGTGTTCATGAAAGTTCATGGACTGACAGCTCTAGAGACAGGTCCTCATGAATCCACAGGTACTGATCGGTAATTGGCAGGGTGTACTCTGCCCAGGAGATGGGTTCAATCTCTGTGCTCAATGAGCTGTGGGTTTGCCAATGAAGTTGTTGACAAGGATGGCAATTAGTGTCAGGCAGAGAGAGGTCAATACAACAAAATCTGAGAAAATGACTTTCTGTTTAATGTATGTAAATATGATCTCAGGAATATAAATCAAAATTGAGGAGCAAGGGGAAGATAATTCTATTGTTCAGGTCATATTATAATAGCAGACACTAGGTGTCATATTGTCTTTTTGATCTTTAGAATTCATTTTCATATTGGTAGAGGAAAAAGGAAGTTCAGGAAAAAATAGAACAATAAATATTATTCCAATTAAATCAGCAGTTGCTCTTCTGCATATCCTTTTTCCAGGTTTCTAACTACCATAGGTGTATCTTTTTTTAGATACTCCAGATATTAGGAAGAAAAATAATAGGCACCAAGCAATCAGAATCTATAGGCCCTATAATCAATCTGAAAAGATGCTGACTGTAAACAACCAATATGATTTTTTACAAAGTCCTCACATCAATCTATGATTTTTTTCCCATAGGCTCTCATTTCACCGATTCATTATTATAAACTCTTCTACTTTTCTAAATGTCAAGTTATTAAAGTTGTTGAGGCCACTTGTGAAAAGCTAGGAAACCATTGTCAATGGAGTGTACTGAAAAGACCACAAACTCAAATCAGTAAGACATGACCAAATCTCCTCATCCTAAATAAATGACTTTGGACAAAGTGTGTCACCTCTACAAGCATCCCCTTTCCTAGACGTAAAATAAAGTTACAATAATATAGAGTTGTTTAAAAATAAGACGATGGCTGTAGAAAGGATAGTCATCCAATAGCATGGTGTATAAATGTTAAAAATATCATGTGCACTCTAATCAAAGCCTTCTGTAGATAGCCTATACTAAAACTAAAGACTTAAATCTTTGTATCTAATCAAACAGTGATTTTAATTTGACTATATCAAAACAAGGGGAAGGGGAGTAGTAAAACTGGTCAAAAAAAAAAAAACAAAATCAGAGTACAGGTTCAGCTATTCCAAAGCATCACCTATCACTGCTATTCAAAAGACCTGTAGTAGTTATGACATCTTGGTACATTTTCTTTAGGAAATTTTGGGTTATCATCAGATAATGTATGATAAAGTAAGCTAAATGTAAGACAGTCATACATAGATAAATATGAAATGAAAAATGTTTTCAACAGCTTCATCTTTACTGTTATAATCCATTTAATGAAATGATAAATAATCCCTTGCTAGATTCAGTGCACAACCTTTGATTTAATTCTGCCAGAGGACCAGCCCTCTTTTCTCCGCCACTTGATCTTGCTGAACACTGTTTCTGCAGTCAGGGTATGAGCTTCCAAGGTGATTCGTAGGAATGGCTCCCTGGCTTAGCCAAAGACAGGTAGATGGCATAGGAATAGTACTATAGAAACACTTTTGTGAAATGCTACAGTGGTGAAAATATTACGTACAATTTGTGTTGGGAGCTCTTTCTCTAATACTAGTATTTAACTTTTATGTTTTTATTGAAATTTCAGAAATTAAATAAAATTGAATGATATAAGAGAGAAGTCCTTTGTGATAACTCTAAAATACTACTATGTAATTTGAGGTCCATTGTGCTTTAACATGTTATCCTGGCTAGTTATGCCCACTTAATAGAATTGTACCCTCATTTTACCGAAATTAACCACCCTTCCTTTCAGCTCTTTTTTAAAATTTTTTATTGTTATGTTAATCACCATACATTACATCATTAGTTTTTGATATAGTGTTCCATAATTCATTGTTTGTGCATAACACCCAGGGCTCCACGCAGAATGTGCCCTCTTTAATACCCATCACCAGGCTAACCCATCCCCCCACCCCCCTCCACTCTAGAACCCTCAGTTTGTTTTTCAGAGTCCATCATCTTTCATGGTTCGTCTCCCCCTCTGATTCCCCCCCCTTCATTCTTCCCCTCCCGCTATCTTCTTCTTCTTCTTTTTTTTTCTTAACATATATTGCATTAT
>NW_027397079.1:22664549-22679692 GCF_003265705.2 Callorhinus ursinus
CTACTCCAGCAACCCTCAGTTTGTTTCCTGAGATTAAGAATTCCTCATATCAGTGAGGTCATATGATACATGTCTTTCTCTGATTGACTTATTTCACTCAGCATAACACCCTCCAGTTCCATCCACGTCATTGCAAATGGCAAGATCTCATTCCTTTGGATGGCTGCATAATATTCCATTGTGTAAATATACCACATCTTCTTTATCCATTCATCTGTTGGTGGACATCTTGGCTCTTTCCACAGTTTGGCTATAGTGGACATTGCTGCTATAAACATTGGGGTGCACGTACCCCTTCGGGTCCCTACATTTGTATCTTTGGGGTAAATACCCAGTAGTGCAATTGCTGCATTGTATGGTAGCTCTATTTTCAACTTTTTGAGGAACCCCCATACTGTTTTCCAGAGTGGTTGCACCAGCTTGCATTCCCACCAACAGTGTAGGAGGGTTCCCCTTTCTCCGCATCCCTGCCAACATCTGTCATTTCCTGACTTGTTAATTTTAGCCATTCTGATTGGTGTGAGGTGGTATCTCATTGAGGTTTTGATTTGGATTTCCCTGATGCCGAGTGATGTTGAGCACTTTTTCATGTGTCTGTTGGCCATTTGGATGTCTTCTTTGGAGAAATGTCTGTTCATGTCTTCTGCCCATTTCTTGATTGGATTATTTGTTCTTTGGGTGTTGAGTTTGATAAGTTCTTTATAGATTTTGGATACTAGCCCTTTATCTGATATGTCATTTGCAAATATTTTCTCCCATTCTGTCGGTTGTCTTTTGGTTTTGTGGACTGTTTCTTTTGCTTTGCAAAAGCTTTTTATCTTGATGAAGTCCCAAGAGTTCATTTTTGCCCTTGCTTCCCTTGCCTTTGGCGATGTTTCTAGGAAGAAGTTGCTGCAGCTGAGGTCGAAGAGGTTGTTGCCTGTGTTCTCCTTTAGAATTTTGATGAACTCTTGTCTCACATTTAGGTCTTTCAAACATTTGGAGTCTATTTTTGTGTGTGGTGTAAGGAAATGGTCCAGTTTCATTCTTCTGCATGTGGCTGTCCAATTTTCCCAACACCATTTGTTGAAGAGACTGTCTTTTTGCCATTGGACATTCTTTCCTGCTTTGTCAAAGATAAGTTGACCATAGAGTTGAGGGTCCATTTCTGGGCTCTCGATTCTGTTCCATTGATCTATGTGTCTGTTTTTGTGCCAGTACCATACTGTCTTGATGATGACAGCTTTGTAATAGAGCTGGGAGTCCAGAATGGTGATGCTGCCAGCTTTGCTTTTCTTTTTCAACATTCCTCTGGCTATTCGGGGTCTCTTCTGGTTCCATATAAATTTTAGGATTATTTGTTCCATTTCTTTGAAAAAAGTGGATGGTATTTTGATGGGGATTGCACTGAATGTGTAGATTGCTCTGGGTAGCATTGACATCTTCACAATGTTTGTTCTTCCAGTCCATGAGCATGGACTCCATTTCTTTATATCTTCCTCAATTTCTTTCCTGAGTATTTTATAGTTTTCTGAGTACAGATCCTTTGCATCTTTGGTTAAATTTATTCCTAGGTATCTTATGCTTTTGGGTGCAATTGTAAATGCGATCAACTCCTTAATTTGTCTCTCTTCTCTCTTGTTGTTGGTGTATAGGAATGCCACTGATTTCTGTGCATTGATTTTATATCCTGCCACTTGACGGAATTTCTGTATGAGTTCTAGCAGTTTTGGGGTGGAGTCTTTTGGGTTTTCCACATAAAGTATCATATCATCTGCAAAGAGTGAGAGTTTGACTTCCTCTTTGCCGATTTGGATGCCTTTGATTTCTTTTTGTTGTCTGATTGCTGTGACTAGGACTTCTAATACTATGTTGAATACCAGTGGTGATAGTGGACATCCCTGCTGCATTCCTGACCTTAGGGGGAAAGCTCTCAGCTTTTCCCCATTGAGAATGATATTTGCTGTAGGTTTTTCATAGATGGCTTTTATGATATTGAGGTATGTACCCTCTATCCCTATACTCTGAAGAGTTTTGATCAAGAAAGGATGTTGTACTTTGTCAAATGCTTTTTCTGCATCTATAGAGAGGATCATATGATTCTTGTTCTTTCTTTTGTTAATGTATTGTATCACATTGATTGATTTGCGGATGTTGAACCAACCGTGCAGCCCAGGGATAAATCCCACTTGGTCATGGTGAATAATCCTTTTCATGTACTATTAGATCCTATTGGCTAGTATTTTGGTGAGAATTTTTGCATCCATATTCATCAAGAATATTGGTCTGTAATTCTCCTTTTGGATGGGGTCTTTGTCTGGTTTTGGGATCAAGGTAATGGTGTCCTCATAAAATGAGTTTGGAAGTTTTCCTTCCATTCCTATTTTCTGGAAGTTTCAGGAGAATAGGTATTAATTCTTCTTTAAATGTTTGGTAGAATTCTCCTGGGAAGCCATCTGGCCCTGGGCTTTTGTTTGTTGGGAGATTTTTGATGACTGCTTCAATTTCCTTAGTGGTTATAGGTCTGTTCAGGTTTTCTATTTCTTCCTGGTTCAATTTTGGTAGTTGATACGTCTCTCGGAATGCATCCATTTCTTCCAGGTGATCTAATTTGCTGGCATAGAGTTGCTCATAATATGTTCTTATAATTGTTTGTATTTCTTTGGTGTTGGTTGTGATCTCTCCTCTTTCATTCATGATTTTGTTGATTTGGGTCATTTCTCTTTTCTTTTTGATAAGTCTGGCCAGGGGTTTATCAATCTTGTTAATTCTTTTGAAGAACAAACTACTAGTTTCATTGATCTCTTCTACTGTTCTTTTGGTTTCTATTTCATTGATTTCTGCTCTGATCTTTATGATTTCTCTTCTCCTGCTGGGTTTAGGCTTTATTTGCTGTTTTTTCTCTAGCTCATTTAGGTGTAGGGTTAGGTTGTGTATTTGGGACCTTTCTTGTTTCTTGAGAAAGGCTTGTATTGCTATATACTTTCCTCTTAGGACTGCCTTTGCTGCATCACAAAGATTTGGAACAGTTGTGTTTTCATTTTCTTTTGTTTCCATGAATTTTTTAAATTCTTTAATTTCCTGGCTGACCCATTCATTCTTTAGTAGGATGCTTTTTAGCCTCCATGTATTTGAGTTCTTTCCTACATTCCTCTTGTGATTGAGTTCTAGTTTCAAAGCATTGTGGTCTGATAATATGCACGGAATAATCCCAAACTCTTGGTATCAGTTGAGACCTGATTTGTGACCTAGGATGTGATCTATTCTGGAGAATGTTCCATGGGCACCAGAGAAGAATGTGTATTCTGTTGCTTTGGGATGGAATGTTCTGAATATGTCTGTGAAGTCCATTTGGTCCAGTGTGTCATTTAAAGTCTTTATTTCCTTGTTGATCTTTTGCTTAGATGATCTGTGCTGGAGTTCTCCCATTCTCATTGATTGGTAAACTTGGTCTTGGCTGGCTGTTACTGCTGATCTTCTGGGGGAGGGGCCTGTTGCCGTGGTTCCCAAATGTCTTTTCCAGAGGCCGAATTGCCCCACCCTTGCCCCAGGTCTGGCTAAGTAATCAGCTCACGTTTGCTCTCGGGAGCTTTTGTTCCCTGCAATCTTTCCGCACCGCACTGGAGGACGCGAGTGAAAATGGCGGCCTCCCAATCTCTGCCCAGGAGGAACCCCGCTCCTCAGTGCGCCCCCAGAGAAAAGCAGTCACTCCCATCTCCCCGGTCTCCGGCCGCACTCCGTGCTCACCTGGCCTGTGACCGAGCGTTTCTATCTCTGGCACCGGACTCGGTGCGGAGTCTCCAAACCCAGCAGATCCCTGCAGTGTGCTCCCATGTCGCTCCTCCCGGGGGAGGGAGGAGAGTCTCCCCAGATCTGCCACTTGTTGGGTCCCTGCTGGAGGAGCAGTGGCCCGACTGTCACCGATCACAGTTTATGGCAACCCCGAGCTGAGAGCCCACACCTTGGCTCCGTCTCTGCAGCCGGCTTCCCCGCTCCGATACCTGGGAGCTCTGCCGCACTCAGTCACCCCCATCTTTCTGTGACCCCGAGGGTCCTGAGACCACACTGTCCTGCGAGGGTTCCACCCCCTGCTTAGCCACTGGAACGACGTCCCTCAGCGGAGCCGACTTCTAAAAGTTCCGATTTTGTGCTCCGCGGCTCTAGCACTTGCCAGAAGCTGCTGACGGAGGCCCCCTCCCCAGCCGTCTATCCTCCTAAATATCACCTCGGATTCACTTCTCCGCACGTCCTACCTTCCAGTAAGTGGTTGCTTCTCTGTTCAGAGAGTTGTTGCTATTCTCTCTTCGATCTCCTGTTGAGTTCGTAGGTGTTCAGAATGGTTTGATCCCTATTCAGCTGAATTCCTGAGACCAGACGACATCCAGGTCTCCTCCTCCTCTGCCATCTTGTTCCCCCTCCCCGCTTCAGCTCTTTGAGCAATATTGAAAGCAATTTGGCAGCATGATTATGAGCCTTACAAATACTCACAATCATTGACATCACAATTATACTTCTAAACACCTATACAAAGGAAATAATCTAAGATATAGAAAGAAAGAATCTTTATGCCAAAATATTTATCCCATAACTATTTATATTTCTAAAAATATTGGAGATAACATGTATGGCCAGCAATAGATAAATACTAATACAAAATCAGGTTTGTTCATAATATGGGAAATTATACAGCTGATAAAATGTTTACAAAATTTCATAGCCAAGACTATATTAATATTACAATATTAAGTGAAAAGGTCACAATAAAAATTTTTATATACACTAGGATGTGAAAGAGATTCTGAGACAAAAGGTTGAAAGAAATATATCAGAATATTAATGTTGATTTCTTGCATAAAGAGAAATTTTTTCTACTTCTTTGAACTGTTATGTTCTCATTACTATGTATATATTCCCTTCCTAGTCAGGAAACAGCCCATAAAAGATAAAGTGATATGGGCATCATTTAGCTTTAGAAGAATTGGCAGTTAAGGGAAATTTTTCAAATATAAAGTCGTTTAAAGATTAGATCTCAGAGGAGATTGAACTTTCTAAATAATACTGAAAGTAGAATCTTAGCAAAAAAATGTTTTTGATTCATTACTGCATTATTCCTCTGGTATACGGGTAGATCTAATCATAAGACTCTGAAAGTCTTTGAAACTTCTATATCAAAAGCATCTTTTTGCTTCCTAAATCAACCTGAAATTTGAAGAAAAACATGTTGGTGATTTTTTAAAATGTACCACTTTATGTACCACCTTTAGAATGCTTACTATCAGTATCTGACATTCCAGTAATATATCACTGTGGTGTGTCATCCAGGGACGACATCCTGATGAGAGATCACTTGCAAGACATTGAGCAACTCCTCTAATAATAGGCTGCTTGAATATATCCTTGATGTAACTGATAGCTAGAGAAGGAATTTTCTAAAAGAGCCTCCAAGAATCTCATGATTTTTCAATTATAGATTATCCTGATGGTAAGAAACACTGGCATGAATGTGTGTATAGTGTATAGGCGATATGTGATAGTACAGACATACCTTATTTTAACGTGCTTTGCTTTATTGCACTTCACAGATACTACACCTTCTTACAATTTGAAGGTTTGTGGCAATGCTGCTTCAAGCAGGTCCATTGGCACCATTTTCCCAAGACCATTTGCTCATTTCATATCTCTGTGTCACATTTTGGTAATTCTCCCAATATTTCAAGCTTTTTCATTATTATCACTATATTTATTATAGCGATCTGTGATCAGTGGTTATGACTCACTATAAGCTCAGATGATGGTTAGCATTGTTTAGCAATAGCATATTTCTTAATTAAGGTATATACATTTTTTTGCTATTGCACACTTAATAAAGCACATTATAGCATATACATCACTTATACATGAACTGGGGAACCCAAAAATATGTTTGGCTCACTTCATTGTGGTATTTGCTTTATTGCAGTGGTCTGGAACCAAACCCCCAATATCTCCGAAGTATGCTTGTATAAAGAAAGTCTATGCACGGAAGTATGGCTTGGAAAGGAAACTTAAGGTATGACTATCATATGAGTAGAAAGTATTCCAAATAGAGGAGAAACAGTTATTTCCATCATATTGCTATCTTGACCATTTCCCTCCGAATACACCCTGTTGACAGAAAGTTGTTCCTTAAATAAAGGCATTGGGTTTTGCATATTGATTTACACCATCTCTCATGCAGGATGATAAAGAAACCTTAGAGATTGAGAAATGATATTTTCTTCTAAGTGGATCAAATGTGGGGAAAATAGTTTCCAAAGTTGTTGTAGATAATATTTATAAGACCATATGTCATAAGTGAGGAAATAATTTGCTACATAAATTATGTTAAGAAAGAGCAAACAAATGAGTGTGGATAGTTTTTAATATGAGACCTGATACATACATTGTATATGTACCCATATATGAAATATATAGAGATTCATACATAGACATATATGTGTTTAAAATGTATATATATTTTCTCCCCCCAAAATTCATGTCCCAAGAAGTGACAAGTTAGCACAATTCAACAATTTATGTAACCATTAATAGCTCTATTACTGGCTATACATCCACAAGAACACAATGAGAGGGAGAGGGAAAGAAAGATCTTTTCCTTTCCCAGAGATAACTGGGAAAGAAGGTCAATCACTGCCAAGATTCTTAGTCTGACTTTAGTCTCTGCTTCTTTCTGCCCACTGGTTTCTTTTTTTCTTTTTCTTTTCTTTTCTCTTCTCATCTCTTCCTTCCTTCCTTCCTTCCTTCCTTCCTTCCTTCCTTCCTTCCTTCTTAAAGATTTATTTATTTTAGAGAGACAGAGAGCACACAAGCAGGGTTTGGAGCAGCAGGAGTGAGAGAATCTCAAGCAGGCTCCATGCCCAGCGCAGAGCCCAACTCAGGGCTGGATCTCAAGTCCCTGAGATCATGACCTCAGTTGTAAGTCAAGGTCAGATGCTTAACCAACTTGAGCCACCCAGGTGCCCTGGTTTCTTTCTCTCTTACTGCAGACTGGCTTCCTCATGTAGTGAACAGCATGGTCTCCAAACATCTCCAAGCCTCCCTTCCAAATGTTCCACCACCAGGCTAATTCTCCTCTCTTAGTTCTAATATTCAAATTCATGGGAAAGAGTCTAACTGGTCCAAATTTTGTCAGATATTCTTGTCTAGATTCATCCTCTATGGTATTTGGGCAAATTTGTAAGGTCTGAAATATTTGGTTCCTAAGTAACACTATATTAAGTATTAAAAACACCAACAGAAATATAACAAGCACTCCTGTTGAAAGTTCCTGCCCATCCCACTCAAGAATTATGATTTTTATAGGTCTGTGTACACTTCATAATAGCCTCTTCACCTTTAAGGGCTAGACCACAAAAAATAAGTTACTGCCCAAATTAAGTGTGAATTTCTCTAAAAATTAACCCAGAAGTGGTGTTATTGCACCTCCCCATGTATTCATGTTAAATATTTTATTTATTTATTTATTTAGAAATTATTTTTTATTTTTTTAAGTTGGCCCCGTGCCCAACATGGGGCTTGAAGTCACAATCCTGAGATCGAGTCACATGTTCTACGGACTGAGCCATCCAGGTACCCCTTTGTTAAATATTTTATAATTAAACTTTTATTTTGAAATTATTTTAGATGCATATGCATTTGGAGGAAACAACAGAGAAAGATTACAAGTACCCTTTATCCAGTTACCCCAATAAAAATCTTGCAACAGTGCAGTACAATATCAGAACCAGGATACTGCCATTGACATGGTCAGGAAAGAGAATAGTGCCATCACCACAGGGATCCCTCATGCTGCCCCTTCAGAGCCACATCCTCTCCTCCAACAACACTTAGCGATTACTGACCTGTTCATCATTTCTGTATCTTTGTCATTTCAGTAATGTCATATAAGTGAAATCATAAACTATGTAATTTTGGGAATTGGCTTTTTTCATTCACCATAATTTTCTTGAGATTCATCCAAGTGGTTATGTGTATCAATAATTTGCTCCTCTTTACTGGTGAGTAATGTTCCATGGTAAGGATACACCACAGTTTCTTTAACAATTTACACAATGAAGAACATATGGCTTGTTTCTAGTCTCTGTATGTTGCAAATAAAGCTGCTATGAACCATTTGTGTTGAGGTTTTTATGTGAACACAAGATTTCTCTGGAATAAATGCCCAAGTGTGCAAAAGCTGGATTTACATCACACCTGCATATTTACTTTTTATAAGAAACTGCTGAAGTGGGGCACATGGGTGACTCAGTTAGTTAAACATCCAACTCTTGATCTCAGCTCAGGTCTTGATCTTGGGGTTGTGGGTTCAGGCCCCATGCTGCGCTCCATGCTGGGCATGGAGCCTACTTAAAAATTCCGAAGTGGCTGTAGCATTTTATATTCCCACCAGCCATGTATAAGTGATCCAGTATTTCTGCATCTCTATCAGCATTTGGAGTTATCATTTTTAAATTATTTTTTGGTTTTATATATTTTCTTTTCAAATTTTTATTTAAATTCTAGTAGTTAACATACAGTACAATATTGGTTTCAGCAGTAGAATTCAGTGATTCATCTATTTTTTTTAATTTTGGTCATTATGATAGGTAAAGATGATAAGGAGTAATTCATTGTCATTACAATTTGCATTTCTCTGACAACTAATGATGTTGAACATCTTTCCATGTGCTTATTTGCCCTCTGTCTCTATCCCCTTTGGTGAAATATCTCCTCATGTCTTTTGCCCAATTGCTAATTGAATTTTTCCTTCCTTTTTTTTTTTTACTGTTGATTTTTGAGAGCTCTTTATATATTCTATGTACTAGTCCTTTGCCAGATGTGTGGTTTGCAAATATCTTCTTCCAGTCTGTAACTTATCTTTTTAATCCTTTTAACATTGTCATTCACAAATAAATGTTTTTGGTTTTGACAAAGTCCAATTTATCAGTTTTCACCCAATATTGTCATGCTTTTGCTGTCAAGTCTAAGAAATGTTTGACTAGACCCAAAACTTTTTCCTATTTTATCCTGAATCATTTACAACTTCACACTTTAGATTTAAGTCCATAATTTTTCTTGAGTTAATTTTTGTATTGAGATTCATTTTTTTACCTATGGATGTCCAATTGTCCTAATGACATTTGTTGCAAATTCTATCCTTCCTCTATCTAATTGCTTTTGCTGCTTTGTCAAAAATCAGTTGAGCATATTTGTGTGGATCTATTTCAAAATTCTCTATTCTGTTCCATTTATCTATTTCTATCTCTCTGCCAATATTTCACTGTCTTGATTACTATAGTTATGTCGTAGGTCTGAATATTGGGTAGAGTGATTCCTCCTATTTTTTCCTTCCTTTTCAATATAGTTTTATCTATTTTGTGCCTTATTCATATCTATATAAATTTTAGAATAAGCTTATCTGTGTACAAAAAGACTTGCTGGGGTTTTGATCATGTTAAATTTTTAGCTACCCTTGGAAAAATAAACTCAGAATCTTTTCAAAAGGAACAAAAATAGAACACAATTTTTTTAATGGAAATTCATTAACATTCTGTGCAATCTGGATGCGCAGTATTAGAATTCCTTGTGTAGGTCAAATGTTTCTTGCCTGAATCCCTAGATTTATGCTCTATAGCAGAAGTTGGCAAACTTTGCCCTGTGCCACCTCTGTTTAATAAGGCCTGTTGAGCTACGAATGGTTTTTACTTTAAGGGTTGAAAAAACAAACATAGAAGAATATGTGACAGAGGTCGTATTTTGACCACAAAGCCTAAAATGCATCTGTCTCTTTACAGAAAAGGCTTGCTGACCCCTGTTCTATAGTGTTGCACATTTGCATTATGGAGAATAAAAGGAAAATTATTACCATCTAAAAAATGTAAACATTTCTCAATCATAACTACATTTACCAATATATATATAAGCTTCTCTTTAGCCAAGATCACCAAGTAAATGAATGTCTAAGCTACTGAATATATCTTATTAAAATTATATAAGAGACAACTTACATTTCTAATTTAATGTAGTTTTGCAAACCGAAAAGCAAAATATTCTTCAAATACAAGGTATGATTATTATTCACATTATTAAAGCAAGATAATTGGATGACGGCAGCAAAGAATATTGTTTAAGAACATGCATTTCTGAGTCAACTGCTCTGATTTTGAATCTCAGCTTTGTCACCAGCTAGTTGTGTTCTTGGCCAAGTATCTTAACCTCTCTGAGTTTCGATTTCCTCATCTGTAAAATAATAATGAAAACAATAGTCCTGTCAGAGTGTTACAGTGATGATTAAAGGTGTTAATTCATGGAAAGAGTACTGCAGGGGTTGAAATAATGCTCTGTGTAATATGGTTTCCTAGTAATAGTTTTATTTATATGCTATAGTGCTCATTGTTAATACATTCCAAAAATTAGCAGCTTATTCACATCACCAAAATCTTAAAGAGATGATTCTTTTCATGACAGTTTGTATTTATAATATTTAAATTAAAGAATATGACATCATTATTCATTTAACAGATATGGAATATTAAGTGAGCATAGTGGCAGGTGCTGTTACCATAGAAAGATACAGGCTCTCCCCTCATGAAAACTTTACAAAGTTTATCCTTGAAATTGGTACAGTGACACACCTGCATATATTACTCAGTGTAAAGACAAGTAAATAATATTCTGTGAAGTCTAACTGCCAGGATGTAAGCTATAATATACTTAAGTAAACATATCAACATAATGAACTTTTATTACCTATAAAGCAGAAATCATGAAAATATAAGAGGAAAATAAAACATGAACATTACCCCAAGCTCTGTGCTACAGAGATAAATCACAAACCTTTATAATTCTGGCACAAAGTTATTGTATATAATTTTTATGTAATAATAGTAAAGTGGACATGCAAAAGAATGCTTTGTCATCAAGTTGTCTAAATTGCATTTATATAGAAAAAACAAATTCATGACTGTTAGAGGCAAAGTTACACTGAGCTGATAAATCAGAGCAGGAAAGCAAACTGAATTTTTTCAATGCAACTTTGAGTCTCAAATGTTAGCCAACTGCAGGCTAAAATGTAGCTGAACATATGAATAAGCTTTTCTTTTTGTACTCATATTTTTTGGTATAGATGGATGTCTGTCAAACTCAGATTTGATAACTACTTTAAGCTTAGGATCATTATTTTATTTTTTATTTTTTAAAAATTTATTTATTTGAGAGTGCACATGCATAAGAGTGAATGGAGGGGTAGAGGAAGAGAAATGCTATGTCTGCTTTAAAGAAAGAGCAACTTTTTCCCTCAATTCTCTTCCTTAACCTGCATTGTGTCTGTTATCCAATCATCCATTATGGCCAAGGTCTTTATATTAAACAGCTAAAACCTTTCCAGGAAAAAAAAATCATTGTATTACTAAAGTGTAGGAAACATGAACATACACAAAAAAGTTTCCTATAAAAGATTAGCCATTTTGCAAGCCAGTGAGTGAAAGGACATACCAGGTTGTAATTCAATAAAATTTCTTCCATTCCAAATAAGGCAACCCACAAGAAATACCTGGAAGATTTAAATAAATTTTCCAAAATGTTATTTACTGTTAATCACTTTGTCACTAAAATCTCTAACTTGTGGTATATCTCTTGTGGTCTGAAGACATGAGGCTGCTGACACCAGCGCACATTCAGAGATAAACCAGATGGAGAGGGTTCTGAGATCTGTGCATATGTTAAGCAGTAATACTCCACTTGAGATACCCTTTGCATTAGTGCTTCATAAATACTTCATTAGGGTAGAAGGGGAATCTTAACTTCTTTGTATAATAGGAAATAGCTCCTAACCTACTAAATCTCTAGACAAAAGTCATTCAATCTGGCTTTTGCTTAAATACAATATATTTAATCCTATACCAGACACATACCATGTTCACTTTCAAGACCTCAAGGAGAATAATACCTCGAGGAATACTAATAAAAAGTTTTGTGATCTAAATATGCCTCAAATTTCACTTTGCCCTTAAAATAGCACTTCCAGTTTCTGAACTTGTGAAATGATTTTCATGGCCCATGTCTCAAATGATTTTAAGAAGTAATTACATGTCTTCATTAAACATACAGTCCTTATTGAGCTGAATTTTCCTGGCTTGTCAGACACTTAATGATCAAAGTTCATCTGACCTTAAGTGAACTAATGATGTGCATACATCAGCTAAATTCGGAAGATAACTTTTTTATTTGTAGAAGCATCCTCTCGAAGCCAGATTTCCTAAAAGACGTTTTTCTGTCACCAACTTGGAGGTAAAATAACTAAGTAATAATCTGTTTGTTGAAACATCTGAATATATTCAGCACTGTAAATGCGCAGAAGCAGAACAGAAAGTAATTATGGACCCATGTTTACATCCGCTTGTGAGTAAGATAAAGCATATTGTGCAAGCAAGGGGTAACTACACACTTTATATTTAACAAGTTATCTCTCAGGCAGCTGTCATTCTGGTTAAGATAAGGGAGCCACACATCAAATGTAATTATTTTTCACCTCATCGATCAGAGTCAAAAAGGAGTGCTTAAAAGTAAACACAACCACCAGGCTGCTCAGCTCTCCCTATGATTTAAGTCAACAGTTGGCATGAATGCTGAAGGGGAGTAAAGAATTAAAAGCACACGCCACTCACTTTTCATTGCTAGACAAAAAACTTTCAGAAATTTAATTCAGTTAGCCAAATATTTATTAAGTGGCAACCATGGAGAAGGCAGAGTAGGCTTTTCTCCTTTTAAAAGTCTACCACCTATTAAATGGGTAAGGAAATGGGCTACGGAGTGGAGAAAGGGCAGAAAGAGAGCAGCTATGAGAACACAAATAACTATATAGTAAGATAAATATGCACATGCCAGGAAAATTCAAGGGAAGAGGAGATCTTGTCTAATACAGCAAAAGTCGTGGCCAAGTGTCCACAGCTAAATCAAACCCCAGTCTAAGTTTTTTTTTTTAATTTTTTTTTATAGATTTTATTTATTTATTTGAGAGAGAGAATGAGATAGAGAGAGAGCACGAGAGGGAAGAGAGTCAGAGGGAGAAGCAGACTCCCTGCTGAGCAGGGAGCCCGATGCAGGACTCGATCCCGGGACTCCAGGACCATGACCTGAGCCGAAGGCAGTCGCCTAACCAACTGAGCCACCCAGGCGCCCAAACCCCAGTCTAAGTTTTAAGAAAATAAAGGCAATGTGGTATAGAAGACTTGACTGGGGCACCTGCGTGGCTCAGTTGGTTAAGCGTCTGCCTTCAGCTCAGGTCAGGCTCCCAGGGTTCTGGGATCGAGCCCGGCGTCAGGCTCCCTGCTCAGTGGGGAGCCTGCGTCTCCCTCCGCTGCTTCCCCTGCTTGTGTGTTCTCTCTCTCTTAAATAAACAAATAAAACCTTTACAAAAATAAAGATCTAGAAGACTTGACCTTTCATGGGAAGCTCTGACCTTCAAATTGTATCAACCAGGAGTCCCCAGGAAGTCGGTTGACTACTGAGTTAATTCTGAATTAACAAATCTATGCAGTAAAACTTAGCCCCAAAGAAGAGGTCCCCACTAAATGACTTGTTTACAGTCCTTCAAGTATGACGGCTTTGCAAAATTAAAATTGTTGGCTAAGAGAGAATTGTTGGCTAAAGTTAACCAACAAGTCATGTACTTATGGGTCTGAGCATCTGCCTTTACAAACACTGATATAACTAAAGCAAGTTTTCATGAGGATGGAATTAAATCCCTCAACTACATCTCTGTTTAATGATATTAATTTCAGAATCATCAGAGCAATCTCCTTTCACTGAAATCAGTCCTGCATTTCTTAATTCTATGTATTGTATGGGTTGAAGTGGTTCTTTTGAATATGCCATGTATCTAGCTGAAAACACGTTTGTAAAAATCAAAATAAAATAGAAGTTGTCTGCATCAGACAGAGTTAGTTTGAACTACATGTAGCAGAGTCAAAATAACAGTGGTTTAAATAAGAGGAGTTGATTTCTCCCTCATGTAAAATTCAGAAGCAGCAAATCCAGGCCTAGAAGGGTAGCACTGTGCTGGAACCTAGGGTCCTTCTAGTTCATCCCTCTAGGGCACGGTCCTTGTCTTCATGACGTAGCAATGACGATGACCTGCCATCACATCAAGTTCTAGTGAACTCAAAGGAGAAAGGAATAAAAAGGAGTAAACACAAGGCATCCAAAATTATCTTCCACAAACATTCCTAGAAACTGCCACACAACACATTTGCATGTCATTTCATCTTACTAAGCAGAGCTGAGTCACATGGCTATGCTTGTTGAAAGAGAGCCTAAGAAATGTAGTTTTTCTTCCACATGGTCCTGTGCCAACTGAAATTTAGGGCTTCTATGAGAATTAAGGAAAGAATAGATTTTGGTCTCTTCCACATTGGCTGAAAACATTATAAAATAAACTTTTTCATTCATGGCTAGTCCAGAATCAGCTAAAGTATACTTGGCCAAGGTGAGAAAGTATTTGGAAATTTCTATCCAGCAATTTTACTCCTGGGAATTTATTTTGAGCAGAAGCAAAATGTACAAAGTATTAAATGCACAAAGATGCCTATCACAATATTATGATAGGGAAAAGTAAGAAAGTTAAATGACCAGCAATAGGCAAATAGTTACATAAATATTGACAGTTTCAGGGGCTCCAAGATGACTTAGTCAATTAAGCATCTGCCTTTGGATCTTAGGGTCCTAGGATCGAGCCCCAAGTCAGGCTCCGTGCTCAGTGTGGAGCCTGCTTCTTCCTCTCCTTTTGCTCCCCCCAATTTGTGCTCTCTATCTCTCTCTCTCTCAAATAAATAAAATCTTTAAAAAAATATTGATAATTTCACATAATGAAATAATATGCAGCAATAAAATGTACACTTATGAATTTTACACAGACTCAATATATTAAGTGAAGAAGTATATAAAATGCCTATATACTATTATAATAATGCAAAAGGAACAAATATGCATTAAAAATTTGGGAGGATAAAGGGGCGGAGCAAGATGGCGGAGGAGTAGGAGACCTAGATTTCGTCCGGTCTCAGGAATTCAGCTGGATAGGGATCAAACCATTCTGAACACCTACGAACTCAACAGGAGATCGAACAGGAGAGTAGCAACAACTCTCT
>NW_027397079.1:22699692-22700485 GCF_003265705.2 Callorhinus ursinus
AAAAAAAAAAAAGAAGAAATAAGTATGAGTAATTTGAAGGAGTCAAATGAGGGCCACTGTAACAAACATCGCATTAAGGGTATACCCTTTTTGAGGGCACGTATTGAATGGAGCACTGGGTGTTATACGCAAACAATGAATCACGGAACACTACATCAAAAACTAATGATGTAATGTATGGTGATTAACATAACATAATAAAAAAAATGAGTATACCCTTTTTTTTAATGATTTGATAACCCTTTCTTTTTTTAAGATTTTATTTATTTATTTGAGAGAGAGAATGAGATAGAGAGCATGAGAGGGGAGAGGGTCAGAGGGAGAAGCAGACTCCCCGCTGAGCGGGGAGCCCAATGCGGGACTCGATCCCGGGACTCCAGGATCATGACCTGAGCCAAAGGCAGTCGCTTAACCAACTGAGCCACCCAGGCGCCTGAGTATACCCTTTTCAAACTTTTACCAATGTAACAAACATTTCATTAAGAGCATAGCCAGATAAAGGGCTAGTATCCAAAATCTATAAAGAACTTATCAAACTCAACACCCAAAGAACAAATAATCCAATCAAGAAATGGGCAGAAGACATGAACAGACATTTTTCCAAAGAAGACATCCAAATGGCCAACAGACACATGAAAAAGTGCTCAACATCGCTCGGCATCAGGGCAATCCAAATCAAAACCTCAATGAGATACCACCTCACACCAGCCAGAATGGCTAAAATTAACAAGTCAGAAAACGACAGATATTGGCGAGGATGCGGAGAAAGGGGAACCCTCCTACACTGTTGGTG